>NC_041391.1:332684334-333034479 GCF_002162155.2 Triticum dicoccoides | reverse complement strand
AAGAAGAAGAAGAAGAAGAAGAAGAAGAAGAAGAAGAAGAAGAAGAAGAAGAAGAAGAAGAAGAAGAAGAAGAAGGAGAAGCAGAAGGAGAAGGAGAAGCAGAAGAAGAAGGAGAAGTAGAAGAAGAAGAAGAAGAAGAAGAAGAAGAAGAAGAAGAAAAGGCTGCACTAGCATGAGGGTATTATGGATGGATGAACTATTTCCTCTCTTGTAAAAAAAATTATTCCCAATGGGTGTATATTGATATAGATGGACTATTTTGATGGTGTGCATGTCTTTGGAACATAGTAGTAGCGTGGGTCTGCTTGACTATAAGGAAATATTTATCCGCATATATATCTTTCTCTACTACTCCTTCCAGTGATCAGTATGCAATGCATGTGTCCCTAGACATGACAGCTTGTCCATGGAAGTTCAACTACGACGACCATCACATTTCATCCAGTGCCACTCGTGATTCCCACGACGCCGCTCCAACCCACAGCACCACGTCCCCCGACGTGCGCCTCACCCCTCTCAGCCGCACCGCCCCTCTACCGTTGTGTGCATGACATGTGGGCCACCTAAAATGCGGCGAGCATCAAATTTCTACCATAGCCACATGCGATTCCCACGACGCCACTCGAATCCATGACGCCACGCGTCCCCCGACCTACGGCTCACCCCTCTCGGCCCCACTGCCCCTCTGCCCTGACACCTATCGGGAGCATTACATGCGGACCAGTCACCTATCGGGTCCACATGTTATTGACTCAAAGGCAGGTGTAGTAAGGCGCTGAAGCTTAGTCCCGACGGCCCTGAGAGGGAAATGTAACTCCTGCGCCAGCCCTTGTGGTGCTACCGCTGCACGAACTCGTGCTAAACTCAAGATTTGTTTCTTTACTATACATGCATGCAATGATTTAATGGACATTGTAATCTCAACATGTGATGGGGAGCTCTAAATTTGAATTTGAAACTTACAAAATGAAAATATTCAAAACAAATAAACTCGGAGAGAGGGACTATATCGTAGGATGTCCCATACGAAATAAGTCCCCTGGTTTGTCACCGCGAAGATGCGGTTAGAAAGGAGCACAACGTCTTCATACTCGTACGGCAACGAATCGGCCGCAGACAGCATGGTCTGCCTTTGACCGCCATGTGCAAGGTTCGTGCTATCTTATTCAATCTCACCGTGGTTCCATCGTACCAATTCATGTTGTGGACCATTGCATGGCTGATCCCAATGTTGGACAAAGGTTTGACAGGAACGGTGTCATAGTTGTAAATGTTGTGCAAATTTATGTTGGTACCCTCCCGTACATATGCAAGCCAATCTCCACTCGCACCGATCCTAACCTGTGAAACAGTGGGCAGGGGGAGAATTAGGAAATGGACACAGAAGTAGTCTTTAGGATGCATTTACTACGTGATCAAACTCATCTTACCTGCTCATCGGAGGAAATCCGAGTACCCCTCAATGTCGGCATCTCAAGGGGCGTCAACTTGCAACTACGGCCATGCCGCGCTGGAGAGACGCCCAAGGAAACATCCTCGTGCATTCCATGGAACATTAAGATGCATTTGTATGAGTAGTTTATCTTGTGAGAGAAAAGGATGAACGAGGAAGGCCTCTAGAGATAGAGATAGACACTACTACTACCAATGTGCTGGCCCGTGCGTTGCAATGGATCCAAAGTAGTAGAATAATACTTGTTCACGTGCTTGAAATATAAACACTCTTGTTTTGATATACATCTGTCAGCAGACATGACAGCTTGTCCATGGAAGTTAAACCACGTCGACCATCACGTTTCTTGTTTCTACCACTGCCACACTCACACGTGATTCCCACGACGCCGCTCCAACCCACGGCATGACGTCCGTCGACATGGACATGGATCCTCTGACGTGGCTATCATTGCCTTTCCTTTGCTGACAGGTGGGACCCATGCTTGGGGTCCCACATGTCAGTGTCAGAGTGGTAGGATTGTTCGCGTCAGGGGATCCTCATCCCCCCGACGCGCGCCTCATTCCTCTCGGTCCCACCGCTCCTCTGCATTTGTGTGCATGACATGCGGGCTAGCTGAACTGTGGCGACCATCAACTTTCTACCACAGACACACCTGATTGGACGCGGTTTGCCTGCTCCGCTGTTGTGCTCCGATCCGTACTCCCGCACCATCGATTTTTCATCCAACGGCTGTGACACATTTCGTCCCGGGCATCAATCCTCAGCTGGAGTACTTCTATACTACAAGTAGTACCCGCCGGTGTGGCCATCTACGCCTCTTAATGCCCCGATGCCTAGCTGTGGCACCCTCGCCACGTCCACGCCACCACCGGCTGGTTCAGCTCGAACGAGTGAGTCGTGAACCACGCCACCACCATGCGAATGACATGTGGGCCAGCTGCATTTAAGGTCCGCATGTGATTGACTCATAGGCCAGGCACTAGCCACTGAAGATCGGTCCCATGGGCCCCGAGAGGGAAATGTAACTCCTGCGTCAGGCCTTGTGGTGCTCCCGCAATACGAGCTCGTGCCAAAATCGGAATTTGTTTCTTGCTACTACCAACTAGTACTAGTAAGGTACACGTGCATTGGACGCATGAGATTCTGGTGGTTTGTGCATTATGCTTCTACATGTGGGGTTTTCTAGATTCTACATGTGGCAAAATCGGTGGAATGTAGATCATATCCAACGGCAAGTAGTGCTTAGATTTGCCATCTTTGTACCGTCGGATTGGCTTCATCCAACGACAAACTTCCAAAGTTATTCACACACTATATAGAGGTATAGATATATAGATGCTTGGTTTGCAACCTAAGGTTGCCACGCCTAAGCTTAGGCATGCCACAATATCTTAGGCATGTGTTTGGTTCATTGCTACACTTGTGGCTTGCCACACTTTTCTAGCTACATGGTCCACATGTCATAGACTCAACTTCTTGCCAAATCTTGCCACACTTGTGGTGCCCATTTTGTTAGCCACATTTTTTGTGGCAGACACAAGGGTTGTTTGATTTTAGGACTAGCATTGCCACACTTTATCATACAATGTTGCCAAACTTGCCTAAGGTTAGGGGTTGTTTGGTTAGTAGGGCTGTTTGAATTGTGACTATCTTTGCCATATATTGCCACATGATTTTTGCCACACTTGCCTTAGTTGAGTTGCTTTGTTAGTCACACTTTGGCTTGCCTAAGGGAAACTTGCCACACTTTTTGGGCCTGTTTGGAGTGTGACTAACTTTGCCAAAGATTGCCACACCTAAAGTTAGGCAAGTTTGACCAACTTAGGTGAGTGTTTGGTTCAAGCCACATCTTAGGCAAGCCACACTTGGGCCCCACATGGCATACACATAAAAAATGTGGCAAGATTCCCTTAGGCTTGCCAACTTGTGGCTCTCATTTTGATGAACTAACCTTAGGCAAGCTTGGCAAAAATGTGTGGCAAAGTGTGGCAATGCTAGGCCTAGAACCAAACAACCCCTTTGTGTCTATGACATGTGGGGCTCACTGCTCATAAAAAAATCTTTGCCTTAGGTGTGCCTTGAACCAAACACCTACCTAACTTGGTCAAACTAGCCTAAGGTTAGGTGTGGCAAAGTGTGGCAAGGTGTGGCTAGGAACCAAACAGCCACTAAGATTGCCAAAGATTGCCACACGTAAGGTTAGGCAAGTTTGACTAACTTAGGTGAGTGTTTGGTTCAAGCCACACCTTAGGCAAGCCACACTAAGGCCCCACATGACATAAACACAAAAAATGTGGCAAGATTCCCTTAGGCTTGCCAACTTGTGGCTCTCATTTTGAAGAACTAATAACTTTGCCAAAGCTTACTTGTGGCAAAGTTAGTCATGAATTAAGTTCAACCATGGAGTCTTCTAGATTATACATGTGGCAAAATCTGGTGGATGATATCCAACGACCGGTAGTGCTCAGTTTTGCCATCTTTGTACCGTCGGATTGGCTTCATCCAACAACCAACTTTCAAAGTTTTTCACACACTATATAGGGGGTATAGATATAGATGTGCCGGTCCGTTGCAATGGATCCAAAGTATATCTATTTAGCGGAGTGCACTCTAAACACATTATCTATTATTTTTCTCTAACCTTTCGTAGCCATGTAACCAAGCCACATAAGCTTCATGGGTGCCCTCCACATCATATTTTTCATACTATGTTGACTGGAAAAAAGATAAATCACCCAAACAAGATCTTCCCATTTTTTTGTTCCTACGATGTTGTGCCATGCACGTACCTACTAGTTGTATAGTGGTAGTACTAGTAATGTATTAGGAGTACAAACTTGGTACTAGTAGGAGTAGTACTAGTACGGAATGCTCCTACTCTATCAACGAGCCCCATCTGACACCAAATTTCTTGGCTTCCGTGCTACAACTAGATCTTCCCCTCGTTTCTATTTTCCAACCCGGCAGCGGGCGGGGTGCAGTTTGCCAATAGTCAGTTTGCTCAATGGCGGTCCCACACAAAAGTGATAATGCTAGGCAACACGCCTTCCCTAAGCTATGTGTCGTGTCGGACAGGCCGTGGAGTACTCCCGATTCCCTGGCATGTGGGGGTGCGACGCGAACGCGGCAGCCCTTTTCCTTTTACTAGCAATGTGCCCGTGCGTTGCGACGGATCCAAAGTAGTAGAATAGTAGTACTTGTTCAAAAACTTGAAAGAAATCACTCTTGTTTTGATATACTCCCAATATATTACTCCCTCCATTCCTAAATATTTGTCTTTTTAGAGATCTCAAATGGACTATCATATACGGATTATATAGACATATTTTGAAGTGTAGATTCACTCATTTTGCTCCATATGTAGTCACTTATTGAAATCTCTAGAAAGACAAATATTTAGGAATGGAGGGAGTACTTTTCACTCAAAGTATATTTCTGAGGCTAGTTTGATGAGGTGAGGGAGGGATGTTGTTGCTTTCAAGATAATAAGGGGTTTTCTGCAAACTGGAGCAGAGAAGTAGGCTATTGTTGCAAAAATGCCAGAACTTACCTCACAGCCGTTAGATGCAGATCTAATGGTCAGAAACGACGGATGACAGACACACCACCATCACCAACTGAGTCTTTTATAGGAGTAGGAGTAGAGAAACATGGATAAATTGTAACATTTGGTTCCGCTCCTTGGCACGATCGATAGATAGAAATAATGATTGGAAACGCTAGGGAGGGGCTATTTCCGCCAGATAAGCAGGGTACGCAGTACTAGGTTGGTGCATCGTCGGTTTGGTCACATGCGGTCCGACATGTTCTAGTGTTTCTAGCAAGATGCCCGCGCGTTGCACGAATTTGATGGAAAAGGTAAGCACAACTTATAAATTGACGGATGGAGTACTAGTTACAGTGATGCATATAATTAAGCAAAGGGATCGCACATGTCGGTATTGACTGGAACGAGAATGCAACAACACAATAAGAATTAAGGCCACGATGATGCGATCATAGTGGTGGTTACAGAAGGAAAGAAGAAAGATGGATCCATCAACGTACGACCTCCTCCTCCTCAACTTGGTGCGTCGGGCCACCGACCGGCGGCTAAGGAGTGGCGGCTTTTGTGGCGAGGTCGAGATGCTTCTCAGTAAACGCATCCAAGGCTTCCAGCCGGTTGAGGAAGGCCAACGTCGTGGCGTCCTCACTGGCCTTGTAGATACCTATGTACACGATTTTCTCGTACAGGGGATGTGTAGGTCGACGAATTCTTGTAGGGCGAGGCGCCTCGCGGCGAGCGCGACCTCCAGGTGGACATTCTTCGTGGCGTCGGCGGGCAGTCGCAGGGCCACCAGTGCTTGAAAGAGGTTCCGGCCATGGAGGCCGATTAGGGTGTCACGCAATGAGGAGCCCGGGCGTGCGGGCTGGAGGAGTATGGCAATGTCGTCCGTGAGCTTCTTGAGGATGGTGAACTTGTTGCTAGTGGCAACGATCATCTGGTCCAACTGAGAGTCGTAGTTGGCGTCGACAGCGGCCATCCACCAGCCGGTCTCCAACACCGTCTGGAGATGATCCTTGGTGCCATGCCGCAGGCCGGCGTCGTGGACCATCTGGCACAGCCGCTGGCCGCTCGCGCGCATCACCGCCATGGGTCTGGAGTGAGCTCTTTTGCGCTTAGTGTAGGTGCTTAGGCAAATGCTTAGGTGCATACGATGTGGTAGATGCATTGGAATGGAGGGGCGCCTTTATATGAGGGCAATGAGGGCAAACTGTGTTGCATTAACATCGTGCAACCTCTTTTCCTGGACCTCCTCCCATTAATTCCCTCATGCATTAATTGAAGGATGATGCATTGGCCATTCAACATTTCGGGAACCGCTACTCCCTCCCTCGTCAACATTAAAGCAGTATCAGGAACTTTGCCGCCCGCTGTCAAATCGAATACTCCCTCCGTCTAGGTGAGTAAGTCATCTTACGAAAACCAAATAGTAAACACATAGGCACGATGCATTAACTCTCACGTTGTTTCTTATTTTTGACATAAATAGAGGAATCAACATATAAGAGATGTGGGGCTTGTATGCTTTTAATGATTTGAAACTATCAAACAGGACATGCAGTGGTCAATTCGTTGCATGCAATGATATTAATAATGCTTAGTATCATATATTAGTATCATGTAGTACTTTATTTATTGCCATATACGGCACATAGTAGCATAGCATTTATTATGATACGATATCATGATATGATACTCAACTCTCTCTTTCTTCATTTAATTCTATGACACCTCATCAAAATTGCCTAGTTGGCATGCATGATACTAGCTATGATACTACCATTACATCCAGCCTTAGCAAATAAATATTAAGTTCTCTCATTTTCCTCTCCACCTTGGTCACCTAGACAGAGAGAGTATAATGTACTATTTAAAAGTTGAGGGCGGGGCTTTTCTTGCGCGGTAGGCGGGGCAATTCCGCCTAGTCAGTTCGACAGAGACGCGAGAAGATGAGGGAGTAGGCTGCTGCAAACATAGGGCTGTGTGATTTGATAGCGAGTTACTGCTGGACAGGTGGGGCCCCGTGATTTGACTTGCCATGATCATTTTAACTGCGGTGCTACGACCGGCGTGAGTCTCCCGATTCCTGACCACCTCCATACAGGTGCCTCTCCCAATGCTCAACCATGTAGTAGAGGCTGACTCTTGCATGAGAGCCAACTTCTCCACTTTTTCCTTTCCTCTTTCCTCCACATATGCAAAAATGCCATGTAAAGCGGGCTTATAGCCCACTATTGTAGTACTTACTTGCTCCTAAAGGTGCTAAGCTTGCCACATAGGCATAAAGTCTGATGTGGCAAGTCAATTAAGAAGAGAGGGACTAGTTTGGTGACCCAAGGAAGAAATGGTGCTAAGCGCATGTACCTAGGTGAAAAGAGAATTTTGAGTCTATAGCTAATTAAATGAAGCAAACTTAGCAACCAAAAACTAATAAGCATCTATGCATTGGGGACTTGATTGCTAAGCCATTTAATGCCCTTAGCACCTCATCTAAGCACCATTTCATTGGAAGAGGTCACTCCTTGGCAAATGCAATAAATACTACTCCCTCTATCCCATAATATAAGAACGTTTTTGGCACTATACTAGTGTCAAAAACATTCTTATATTATGGGACGGAGGGAGTACAAAGAAAGAGATGGAGAGAAGTAAAAAAATACACTTATAGCCAACCTTATAGCTAACCTTGTTGTAGTATAAGTGATGACTATGTATGACATGCCAACATCAGATAGCCTAACGCACCGTGTTAAATCTCCAAGGTCGCGAGCGACGCGACGGTCGTGGTAGGCGTGACCATGATACGGGCTACTGGCAGTCCTTGGATCCGAGATTGAACGGTCGCATGCTAAGTTGCTGAAAATTTGCAGAATAACCCTCTAGGATAGGATATTCACCCATAGGTCTAGAATCACGCCATGCAACCGTTCGATCTCAGATCCAAGGACTCCCGGAAGCCCGTACCATGGGAGAATGGAAAGCCACTACCCTATCATTCGCACGCTGGCAGTTCGCTCCTACTCGTCCCCGCACGTCCTTTAATATTATGGTGGTTCGCTCCTAGTCATCCCGTCCTTTCACATTACGGCAATTCCACTAATCCTAACCCTCCTCCCAAATCCATGGCGTCCCAAATCTCCATGATCGGCGGTGAGTACAAGGTTAGAACCATCACCGGCCATGAGTTCGACATCATCTACACCCGTTCTTCCGCGACGGTGAAAGGATTGCTTCAGAGGCATGTTCAAAAACTCAGATGATGAGTAGGTTGCTGGGCTAGATGTTGAGTACCCCACAGTCCTGGGACGAGAGAAGGATCTAAAGGAGGAAGAGAGGAAGAATCCCGTCGTGATCCAGGTTTGCGTGCATGACTTATGCTTGGTCTACCACATATGCCATGCCGACATTGAATGCCAGGATTTTAAGAACTTCCTCAAGAGCAACCTAGTCAAATTCATTATTGTAGACTTTACGAACGACAAAAGAGTCCTGGGTCAGATAGGCCTCATTGTAGGCAACCCCTTCGACCTCCGGAAGAATTGGCTGCTGCCCTCGAGTGGTCAGCCTTCAATGCTGACCCTGGCAGGAGCCATGGTTCATCCTTCGTATGGTAAACTGGAGAAACCTCATTACACGTTTCATCGTCATGCATGGCAGCGGAATGTACTAGATATAGACCACATCCACTATGCTGCAATGGATGTCTACCTTTGTTTCAATAACTACAAGGGTTGGATGAAGAGCAAGAGCCAAGTGTGTGGTTCAAGCAAAGAAGAATCAGCCAAGAGGAAGAGGGACAAGGACGAAGTCGAGGACATGGACGAGGACTCCGAGTGAGTAAGGTGTCAGTGTTGTTGCTCATGGTGGTTCTAATGTAGTGTCTACCGGATTAGTTGTAGAGTTTAATTTCAGGTGTGCTTAGTTTAATTTGAAGGGTGTGTTGTGCAGAGCCCCCAGCAGAACTATGTTATGTTTCTTCTCGTTACTTTAACTCTTCAGTATGTACATACTACTAGTATTTCTTTAATAGAATTTAGCACCCCATTTAAGCATGTACTAGCTTTTTAAATAGTACTATATGCATAATTTGGCGACGAGCGCTCTCTATATGTACCATCTATTTTTTTTAATTTCAAGTTTTGCTCCATGGCGTAATCCATCGAAACTACTACTGTAAAAAAGTGAGTATATATCTTTTTTAAAAGGCTAGAGGGCGGGGCAATCTAGCTTGGTCGGTTTCACGAGAGGCGAGGGCCTTTGTGATTTGATAGCTCATTACTGCTGTCAAATCGAATAGTACTGTGCCGCCCGCTGCACGCCCGGCTGAACATGCCTCCTCGTCTCCATCAAACCCCTCCGTTAAACCTGCATGCAAAACGAGAATCCTACTCTGGCCACATGTCCGTTCATGAGCGGGCCAGAATTAAACGCAACACCGACCGAGCTCCTCCCGTCCGCCCTTAGTTTAAACGAGGCCAGACGCCGGCCAAGCTCCTACCGTCTGCCCTCTATTTACACGAGGCCAGACAGACAGCGGGCAAGAATCGCACCCCTCCGCCGCTCCCCCATCTCCTCCTTCACCATTTTCTCCACTCTTCTGATGGCTTCCGAGGAGCCGTTCTCCGGCATATTACCCGGCTGGGTGGCCCGCCGAGCCCTCTGGATACGGGTGAGGCTGCTCGGTGCTTCACCAACCTCGCTTGGCCGGACGGAGCTAGTTGCCGCCCCAAGCAGGCGCGTGATTCAGCAACTCATCGCTCCAGTTCAGCTCGATGAGGAGTGGCGAGTTGCTCCATGCCGGCACGCCGGTGAGCACGCCGGTACGGGCGTCGTTGCTGCCGTGTCGTACCGCACCACTAGTGTCTACGATGGCCGCGGCTCCCGTGTCTGTGAGCGTGCCTCCCATGCCTGCACAGTGCCATGCAGGCAGAGACAGAAGCCGGGTGCATGAAGAGCGACGACTCGGTGGCCAGCTTCTCCTTGTTTGCTGCCATCATCGAGAAGAAGTAGAACACGGGAGGCCGCCACCACTTGGGACCCATGAAGGCCACCGCCGAGGCGACGACTGCGCATTCAGGTGGTTACTTTGCTGCTTCGTCTCTTCCGAGGGCCTTCGTCAACCCCACAAGTGTCTGACGGACATGAGGAAGACAAAGGGATCTGCATGCGGCCATTTATATTATGTACTCCCTCTCCAGCTGGCGGGGAATATTTTTTCTAAGAATGGATAAATTGTATGTATCTATAACTAAAATAAGTCTAGATACATCCATTTCTAGGACAAGTATTTTCGGACGGAGGGAGTATTAATTATATCAAGAGAGCCGGATTGGCACCGCTTAGTTCATGTAAATGTAATGAAATCCATCATGTTTATATGAAGATCCGGCTTTTTATATGAAATCCTTCATGCTTATATGAAATCAGTCCGTGTATGCACGAATTTCATCTGGTTGGTTAGAGTTGTGAAAATGTATGCCACTGGCGTTTGATGTCGTCCTCCACGGAAGGAAGCGGGAGGAAATTTGCCGGGTGCCGTTGGAGATGCTCTTATGCTGGAAATAATAGTGTGACATCCGATCCATTTGAGTTAATTGCCTGTATGATTGTCCCTCTATAAAAAGTTAATTCCATGTACAACACACACGTGACTTGCAGGGTGGCTACAACTTCATACATAAAGTTAAAAAGAAACAAGTCCATCCTTAATCTTGTATTCTAAGTACTCTATGGGTTCCACTGTCAGTACAGTAGCAAAAGAAGTATATATTAAATAAGTAATATATAATATAAAAATCTAAAGTTAAAAGACAGAATTCGAACTCATGTCATCGCGTTGCGAGCATCCGGCGCTAACCAGTCCAGCACATTTTTGTTGTATACCATGCTGGAGATATATCTCCATGTCTACTCTTATACTCCATTCGTTCCTAAATATTTGTCTTTTTCAGATTTCAAATAGACTACCACATACGGATGTGTATGTAGACATATTTTAGAGTGTAGATTCACTCATTTTGCTCCATATGTCTTTTTAGGAAGGGGTAAGATTTCTCCTAGATTTATTTATGAGGTATCCAGATGGCACTACACCGCCAAGAAAAGAGGGTAACATCAAAATTATGGACTACTTTTTTGAGTATGTTGGTAAGGTCCGGTCATAGTCACTTGTTGAAATCTCTAAAAAGACAAATACTCCCTCCGTCCGGAAATACTTGTCATCAAAATGGATAAAAGGAAATGTATCTAGACATATTTTAGTTTTAGATACATCTCTTTTTATCCATTTTGATGACAAGTATTTTCGGACGGAGGGAGTATTTAGGAACAGAAGAGTAAGAAACAGAGTTGGTGATGATGGTGTGCGTGCCATCCTGCAATATAGTCCGTCGGATTTATATCTAACGGATAGGAAAGAAACTATGGCAATTTTGCAAAAATATACCCACACGCCTCTCCATGTTCGCAAATAAGGCCTTCCCTCATTCATCCTTTTCTCTCACAAGATAAACTACTCATACAAATGCATCTTGATGTTCCATGCAACGCATGGGCAGCTAGCTAGATTCTTTTAAAATAGTTGCTGCGATAATTGGGTTGAAGTGATATATTTTATGTCTGCCCCGAATGATTTCAAATTCACTAGTAGTAACAAAGAAAAGGTTGCCTTGTTAATTAACAGAAAACAGGGTGAAAACTTTCACATGAGGGCGGTATAAACAAGGCACACTGGGTTCAGCGTCATCGTCACTACAGCTGTGCGCGCGAGAAGTCTACCGAGCGAGGCACCGAGACACAATGTTTGAGAGAGGAACCAATTGAAAGATTATGATCAGATCAAGTTGTCACCCTTCTGCTGTCATTGTTGCGGTGGGGGGAGGGGGAGGGAGAGAAATACGTATCGAGAGTGTGCGCGGTAGGCACAAAGGCACAACTAGCGAGTGTGTGTATGTGTGTGTGTGTTTGAAAGAGGAGTAGATAGATTACTATCAAGATCGAGGTGCCACCCTACACCTTTGGTGTCGGGTAGTGTGTGTGTGTGTGTGTGTGTGTGTATGTTTGAGAGAGAAGCCAGTCGATAGATTAGTATCAAGATCGAGGTGTCACCCTACTCCTTCGGTATTGGGAAGTGTGGGTGTGTGGGAGTGGGGGGGGGGCAGTGACACTCACATATCTCTACTCTTATAAAAAACAGAGTTGGTGATGATGGTGTTCCTACCATCCTGCAATATAGGCCATCCGATTTATATCCGACGGATAGGAAGGAAACTATGGCAATTTTGCTAAAAGATACCCACACCCCTCTCCGCATTTGCAAATAAGGCATTCCCTCGTTCATCCTTTTCTCCCACAAGATAAACTACTCATACAAATGCATCTTGATGTTTCGTGCAACACATGGGCATCTTGCTAGTAGGGAGAAGGAGTTTGTGTGACACGTATCTAGCTATATTAAGGGATAGGTAGATAGCATTTGTGCGAGGCATACTTAAAGCATCACGAAGATAAACAAACGGTGTGCATGCAAGTGCTGGAAAAAATGAAGCGAGAAACAATGTGCGCGCGCGTGCGCGCACGCATGTGTGTGTGTGTGTTTGTGTGTGTGTGTGTGTGTGAGTGAGAGAGAGAGAGAGAGAAATCTCAAAACAAAAGGTGCTCTATTGGAATCCCATTGTATATATTCATATGGTTCCGGAACTCGAGTTAACCTTAGGCATATGTGTGAGAGACACTATTATACTTTGAGACATTAGTGGTTGTGGGTGGGCGGAATTAAAGGGGTGGGCATGTAAGACAGAGAGAGCGTGTGTGTTTCTGTGTGAGAGACTTGTAGGACGGGGTAGAAAGACGAATTTAACCTTGACAGAGGGAGAGAAATACACGAAGTGCACGTGTGTGATTCCGATGACCACAGGGAAACGAGATATGTATGGGTGTGAGAGAGATTGCAAAATTCATTCACGTATCACTATCTAGCGATCGTGGACGTGCATCGTTTGAACATAAATCAATATCTACTTCGTATCGTGGCCAAAGGTACAATATCGATTCAACGCTATAAAGATTGGACAGTCACATATCACATTTTTTCTATTTAAATAAACCTTTTCAGTTGTGCATGCCAAAATTACAGTGATGTTTCTTCAAACAACCAATGTAGCTATCATGTACATGCACCATTGTTACTCTTGCATTCAAATTCATTAGTCTTGGATGGTTTAAGTTTCTATTTTGAAGTAATATATGTAATATTCATATATGAATTCAATGGGTACGCAATTTATGAAATGGAGGCTATGTAATCATAAGAGGTAACACTTTTAAGTAGCGGACTACAATATCCATTTCTTTTTGTGCGCCTCTACACTAACACGTCAATGCATTATGTTTAAAGTAAATAACCAATGGCACTAAATTATCTATTTACACGAGAAATACATAGGCTGAGCGTTTGATCCCTTTTTTTGTGAACGCGCCACTACACCCGTATGATTGGCCGCGCCCGTGTGAACGTCCAAGTTATCGGCGCATCATCCCAAGTTATTGTCTTTTTTTCTGGGGTGGACTTCACACCAGTTATTAACTGCTGACGTGTGCCCCGTGTACACAGTCTAGCATGACCTTCCCGCTAGCACGGTCCAAAATTAGTTGAAACTGGCTACGAACGATCCCACGGGCAGAAAATCTCCCGCCCCTTCTAAAATTTCCGCCACCTTAGTCTTTAGCATGCGAAATTTCCCTTTTGTCCTTGGTGCACGAGACCAACAGTTACAATACCACACTCATCTACATAATAGGTCGGGGCTACTTTGGTAACTTCCAGTCCCCCCCACTACACGGCACCCCCATCTCCTCTCCCCCTCCCGCAAAAAACGACTAACTCCACAGCACCAGAGCATCTTACATCATGCTGTCCGTACTTCATCGGCCTTTCTCCCCTCCCCTCTCGAAACCCTAGACTGCTCATCCACCGGCGTGCCATAGCCCATTCACTGCCAGCGGCGTCCACCTCAACGGATATGCTTCTGCGGCTGCATCTACCCCTCCCACCTCCCCTAGAAACAAGTAGACTGCTCATCCACCACTGTACTACAACCCATTCAGTGCCGGCCTTGTCCACGGCGCTAGATATGCTTCATCGGTACTCTCATCAATCATCGCGTATCCGCAGCAGCTCATTCGTACTCCCCACCGGAGACGCTTCATCCACACCCCCCGAAGCCGCCCCATCGACGCCTCCGTCGACGGCCTCTGATCCTCTTTGCCGACACCTTCCTCAACCCTACCGGAGCCGCTTCGCCGACACCATCATCAACCCTACCGGAGTAGCTTTGCCTATACCATTCTCAACCCTACTGAGGCTGCTTTGCCAACCCACAAGTCCATGGCCTCAGATCCGCTTCCTCGCACCCTCATCCAACCACCGAAGCAGCTTCTGACGCCTCGTCTGTCGGATTTCGGGTTCCGGCAGACCCTCAAGGTTTGAACTCTGGGGTGCACGCGGAGATCACACCTCCTGCCTACCCACGTCTCGTTGCCTCGCAAGGATCTAAACTACACAAAGAACAACACAAGGGACACGAGATTTATACTGGTTCAGGCCACCATTGTGGTGTAATACCCTACTCCAGTTTGTGGTGTGGTGGATTGCCTCAGGGGGCCAATGTTGAATAATACAAGGAAGAACAACCTCGCAAGGGGTTGTTCTTGGCTGGTGCGATGAACTGCTTGGGTGAGTTCAGTCGCCTCTCTCTCTCTCTCTAGTCTACCCAAAATCTCCTCTCCTCTACTCTGCGGTGGCTAGCT
Source organism: Triticum dicoccoides (assembly GCF_002162155.2). Taxonomy (NCBI): domain Eukaryota; kingdom Viridiplantae; phylum Streptophyta; class Magnoliopsida; order Poales; family Poaceae; genus Triticum; species Triticum dicoccoides. The sequence goes on along the minus strand of NC_041391.1, from coordinate 333,019,672 downwards.
CTATTTATAGAGGGAGGCCCTGGGCCTCTTCCAAAATATTGAGTGGGAAGGGCGCCAACAATTGGCCATTTTAAAGGGGAACATCTAGTACACTTATCCTGACTAAAGTCGGTCCTCGCCTGCCAAAGACCCTAACGGTGACGCCGGCTTGGGCTCCACGATGACCTCCATCCTGCCGTCCTGCTGGTCTTGGTCTTGTTGCACCGAAATGGTTGCCTTTGCTTGATACTCCTGCCTGTGCTTGCCCCCTTTGCACCAAAGAGGAAACAAGGACTCTGCGCAGGCCGGCACCCGCCTAGCCTCGGTCGTCATGGCTTGCGTCATGGGCACCTCGTGAGGTACCCCGCCTTGATCTCTCTGCCTCCTTGCGAGCCAGCGTGACGAGGCTGTGCCCGAGGAAGCCTCATGTCATCCGCCCCGCGAGGCTTGGCCCCTCGCGAGGGTCTTGAGTATGTGTTGATGAAGATGGGCCGTACTGGGCCACTCCTTGAGGCACGCCGCAGGCCGCAGGCAGGCAAGTCTGGGTACCCCCGTTCCCAGAACACCGACAGTAGCCCCAGGGCCCAAGGCACGCCTCGACTTGGCTTAGCAGAGAAGGGAAGGGGCAAGTGTGAAGCACCGCGGGCCCCATCAGCCTACGTCCTTGGGCGCCGCATGGCGGTTGATTGGACGTGGGCGTCCTGGCTCCCCCACGACGCCTCGGTAACTGCATGATTTGACAAGTCCCTGCACGCAAAACGGGTCATGATTACCTGTGATCGTGGTGGCCGACGGTTGGCCTCCCTCGACTATATGTATGGAACGGCCTTAGCCCTTCCAGTCCACCCCTTCTTTCTACTCCCCTTCTCCTTCTTAGCCGCTCGCCATCCCCATGGCCCCGTCGAAGAGGTTCTCGGCCACGGAGAAAGGAAAGGCTCGCCAGGAAGGGCCCGGCTCTCCTCCGGCCAAGCGTGGCCGGGGCCACCCTCGCAAGCACCCTACGGCCCCCGCTGCGGCCTCCCGTGGCCGTGGAAACAGCCCTCTATGCGGCGGCGGGCATTCGGCTGCCAACGAGAGGTACGCTGGGGCTGCGCGACCCCCAAGGCCGCGCTCTCGCTCGGTGGAGGTGCTGCCGGAGTTCGTCGTGTGGTCGGCGGACCCGACCGGCACCTGGCTCCAGCTCCCCCGCTTCTTTATAGGTGAACTTCCGGCTGGTGTCCCGGGCGGCCTTTGGCTTCAGGCAGATGATTGCTGCAGCAGGGCCTCCTGGGCTACTCTGGAGGTCTCCACCGCCGGGGAGGCGGCCCTGACCCGCGGCTGGCAAACGTTTGCCCGCGCACGCGGCCTGAGCCGACGATGCACTCTACACTTTAAGTTCGACGGTGATGCCACCCTCTACGTGAGGGTGTTCGGGGAAGACGGCCGCCACGCCGGATGCTGCCTCGAATATGATGAGCGTGGCCGCGCGCCCAGCCCCGGCGTTGGTCGGGATGAAGGTGGCGGGAGGCGCGCGGGCAGCAGTGCCCAAGGCCCGCCAAGCTCTGGTGACTCCCCCTCGGACGGCAGCTCCTCCAGTGGCGGTCGCGACCAGCCCCCTCCTCGTTGCGCTCGCCTGGGAGAGGGCAGCGGGTCGGCCCGACGCCGCGCTTCGGTGAAGCGGGAGGCGAAATCCAGCTGAGCTCCGGAGGCAGTACGAGCCTTTGCCGAAAGTTGGCGCCGGGCAAGTCGTGCCCCCTTTTGCTTTCCTTTCTCTCCCGCGCAAAAAGAATGTAGTCTGGTGCCCCACGGGGCGTGTTGAACTGTCGCTGTTTAGTTGGCACACTGTTTGTACTATTTCTGCGCTATGTTTTCATTCCGCGTGTTTATGCGTGGAAATCACTTATCTTGGGGGGGAGGGGAAGCTCGTTGGGGTCCTCGCCTCCCAAGTCTAGGGCCTCGTCGTGCACCTTGTGTCCTACAGGGTTTAGTCAGTAGGGGTAGTCTCCAGCCTTGGTAGCGAGGACAACCAACCCAAGTCCCGTGATCGTGTCGCGATGCCCGTGGGGCACGAAATGGTAGGGGTGCTCCCGCAGCGGACTCGGATAGGGAAGTACCAAACCACCGGGGCAGAAAAACACTCGCGAGGGTGCCCATGTTCCTCCCTCGTGAGACTTCGCGCGAGAGAAAATGAAACAAACAAGTGAAATGGAGGAAGGGTCGCGAGCTCGAAATGGTAACAGCCTCAGAAAAACTTCAAATAGAAACAAACAAGCCAACTGCGGAAAGCAAATGAAAGAAGCCGCGTCCGGCACCTAGTCTAGTCTTCAACATATTCTCACCAGCGTGGAGCTAAGTGCTGCCACTGGGAGTGGGCGGGAGCCCCCGAGGCCCGAGGGCGGCTCTCCGGAGACTCCGGGGCGTGTACATCCCCACTCATTATTACGTGAGAGTGTCACGGGCGGCGAGCTTCATAGGCGTTTGCCTTCTTCACAGGCACCGGGCCTTTTCCCAAATGCAGCAACTTCACAGGCATTCGCCTTCTTCATAGGCACCGGGCCTTTTCCAAAACGCGGCTACGTCACAGGTATTCGCCTTCTTCACAGGCACCGGGCCTTTTCCAAAACGTGGCTACTTCACAGGAATTCGTCTTCTTCACAGGCACCGGGCCTTTTCCAAAACGCGGCTACTTCACAGGCATTTGCCTTCTTCACAGGCACCTGGCCTTTTTCAGGGGTAAAATCTTCAGAGATGTTGGATGTTCCACGCGTTCTGGATGGGCACCCCCTCCTGGGTCTATAAGCGTGCAAAGCCGGGCGTGGAAACATGAACAACCTTAAACGGGCCCTCCCACATGGGAGAGAGCTTATGCAGTCCCTCCTTGGAGAGAACCCGTTTGAGCACAAGATCCCCTACCTCAAGAGTCTTGGGGAGGATGTTGCGGCAGTGGTATCACCATAGTGCTTGTTGGTACCTTGGTGCTTGCAGTACGGCTTCTCGGCGATGCTCCTCCCCCAGCACAAGATCCGTCCCCCGCATGGTGTCCTGCTGCACTTCGTCGAACGGCAGGACCCGTGCAGAACAACGTCTGACCTCGTGAGGGAGAACGGCTTCAGCTCCATAAACCAGAAAGAACGGGGTCTCGCCAGTCGGCTTGGTCGCGGTCGTTCGGATAGACCACAACACAGACTGGAGCTCATCATACCAGCCCCTGCCACAGGACTCCATCTTTGTCTTGAAGGTCCTGGTTTTGAGGCCCCTCAGGATCTCTGCGTTGGCTCGCTCGGCCTGACCGTTGCTCCGCGAGTGCGCTACCGAAGCGTAGCATATCTGCGTTCCAAGGTTAACACAGTTTGTTTTGAAGAGGTTACTGGTGAACTGCGAACCGTTGTCGGTGATGATGCGGTTCGGCACCCCGAATCGGCTCACGAGGCCCTTGATGAACTTGACCGCAGAGCCTGCGGGGATGGTGCAGACAGCTTCCACCTCAGCCCACTTGGTGAACTTGTCCACGGTGACGTAGAGGTAGCGGTAGCCTCCTAGCGCCCAAGGGAACAGACCCAGGATATCCAGTCCCCACACTGCGAATGGCCATGAGAGGGGTATAGTCTGCAGACCTCCCGCCGGCTGATGGATCTGCTTGGCATGGAACAGACAGGCCTCGCAAGCTTTCACCAGTTCCACAGCGTCATTGAGTGCCATGGGCCAATAGAACTCGCTGCAGAACACCTTGCCAACGAGAGTCTGCGACGACGAGTGATGCCCACAGTCTCCATCGTGTATGTCTGCCAGTAGCTCCTTCCCTTGCTCCTTGGAAATGCAACATAAGGACACATCATTCGATCGTCTCCGGTAGAGCTCTCCATCCTTGAGGCAGTCTGCCATGGCCTGCCATGCCACACGCTCCGCTGCCTCCTCCTTTTCCGGCAAGGTGCCTCATGTCAGGTAGCTCCTGAGCTCTGTGATCCAGCACCCTTCCTGAGGCTCCAGCGCCAGGAGCAGGCGCGCTCCTAAGGTCGGGCCGCAGACCGGGGCTCCCGAGGCAGGTGGTTGGGGGAGCTCCTCCCGAGGCTGCGCCGTGCTTGACAGTGATGGCGTCGCCGAGGGCTTGAAGAGCCACTCCCCGAAGATGCCGGGTTCCTGAGGTAGCCGCCTTGATGCCCTTTTGGTGATGTCATCAGCCTCTTGATTGGTGCCGCGAGGCACATGCTGCAACTCCAGCCCCCAGAACTGCTTCTCCATCCTGCGGAACTCCGTGAGGTAGGCTTCCATGTGCTCGTCCTTTGGCTCGCATACTTTGTTGGAGAAATTGACGAGGAGCTGCGAATCACCCTTGATGGTGAGGCGCTTCACCCCCAGGGCGACTGCGGCTTTTAGGCCTCCTATCAGGCCTTCGTATTCTGCTATGTTGTTGGAGACCTTTTCTCTGTGCTGGAAATAGAGTTGCACGGCGTAGTAGAGCTTGTCTTGAGTGGGAGATATGAGCACCGCACCAGCCCCCGCGCCGTGTCGGGAGAACACCCCGTCGGAGTACATGACCCAACCGTCCGGTGCCTCGCTTCCCAGGGAGAGTGATCGATCCTCGCCAGCCTCAAGGCCTGGCGCTTCTGCCCATTCCGCCACGAAGTCCGCAAGCGCGGCCCCCTTGATGACTCTGGTTGTGTTGAATTCTATCTGCAACGCTTGCAGCTCGATGTTCCACTCAGCAACTCTTCCAGCTGAGTTGGGGCACCTGAGGACCCTTTCCAAGGGGTATGCTGAGACGACCTTGATGGGATGGCCTTGGAAATAGTGTCGTAGCTTGCGCGAGGCTACCAATAGCGCGAGGAGGAGTTTCTGAGGCATGGGGTACCGCACCCTCGCGTCCCGCAACACCGTGCTGACGAAGTACACGGGGTACTCGACGAGGTGGGGAGTGCTGGCACTGCTAGCGCCCTCCGGAGGCCGGGCGCCTCCCGAGACAATGGAGCCCCCAGCGGCTGGTCGCTTGGAGGAGGGGGCTCTTCTGTTCTGGGTGTGCTTCCCTACAGCGGCTGGTCCTTCTCGGCTGCAGTCGCGGTCTCTGTGAGGCCCTCTTGGTCCTGCTTTGGTTTGACCCGGACGGTTGCTGCAGCCTTGGTACGACGCTCCTCCCTAACCGCCACCAGGGTTGCGCTGGTAGAGTAGGGGGTGGCCGCAAGGGAGAGCACCAGGGGCTCTTGAGGACGCGGAGCCACCATCACCGGAGGGCTGGTTAAGTACCTTTTGAGATCCTGGAACGCCTTGTCGGCCTCTTCAGTCCATTCAAAGGGGCCCTTCTTCTTCATCAGCTTGAAGAAGGGTAGCGCTCGTTCCCCCAGCTTGGAGATGAAACGTCCTAGTGCGGTCACGCACCCGGTGAGCTTCTGCATCTCTTTGAGGGTCTTCGGTGGGCTCATGTCCTCGAGTACTTTTACCTTTTCTGGGTTGGCCTCGATGCCCCGATGGCACACGAGGAAGCCCAGGAGCTTGCCCGAGGGGACTCCAAACACACACTTCTCCGGGTTGAGCCGCAGGTCCACTTTGTTAAGGCTCGCAAAGGTTTCCTCCAAGTCCTGTATCAGGGTTTTTGCCTCCCGAGACTTCACCACAATGTCATCAACGTAAGCCTCAGCATTCCTCCCGAGCTGCCGACCCAAGGCGATGTGCATCAGCCGCTGAAAGGTCGCACCTGCATTGCGCAGCCTGAACGGCATGCATGTATAGCAGTAGACTCCACACGGGGTCAGGAAAGCCGTCTTTTCTACATCTTCTACTACCATCTTGATCTGGTGATAGCCGGAGAAGGCATCTAGGAAGCACAACAGGTCTCACTCAGCGGTGGAGTCGATGATCTGGTTGATGCGAGGGAGTGGGAATGGATCCTGCAGGCAGGCCTTGTTGAGGTTGGTGAAGTCGACACAAATGCGTTCCTTTCCCCCCTTCTTTGGCACGACAACCAGGTTAGCCAACCAATTTGGGTAGCGGACCTCGCGAATGACCCCTGCCGCCTCCAACTTGCGGGTCTCTTGGACGATGAAAGCTTGCTTCTCAGTGGACTGCCGCCTCGCCTTCTGCTTCACGGGGCGCACGTTGGGGCACACGTTGAGGTGATGCTCAATTACGCACCTCGGGACCCCTGCTAGCTGATCAGGTTCCCACGTGAATACCTTCTTGTTTGCGCGTAGGAACTTCACCAAGGCCTCCGCCTGCTCGGGCTCGAGGTTGGCGCCTATGGTGAAGGTGGTACTAGTAGATCCATCCTCATCGACCAGTACCTGCTTGGTTTCCACCTTGTCTTGGGTGAATAGCTGCTTCTTCTTGGCCGGTGCAGCCCCCTTGGGCTTAGGGGCGACTGAGCCAGCGGGCTGTGCCGCCGCCGCGGCCTTGAAGGTAAGCTTGAGTGCTTGCAACGCATCCCCGGTGTCTCCGGACACGGTGAGGACGCCGCTACTCCCGGGCATCTTCATGACGTTGTACGCTGGGTGAGTTGCGGCCATGAACCAGGCTAGTGCCGGGTAGCCGAGGATGGCATTGTATGGGAGCCGACGGGGGCGATGTCGAAGTCGATCAGCTTCGTGCGGAAGTTGTCGTAGGTGCCAAAGGTCACCGGAAGGCGGATCTGCCCCAGGGAGCCGGTGGAGCCGCCTCCGACGCCCAAGAAGGGCTTGTTGGGCTGAAGCCGCTCCGGTGGTACATGGACGAGGCTGAAGGCCTCCACCGAGAGCATGCTAGGCTAGCACTGTCGTCGATGAGGGTCCTGGTGATGGCCGCCTGACAGATGGTGGGGGTGCACAGCATTGGGAGCGCACCCAAGTAGGCTGAGTTGGAGGGGTGATCATCCGAGCTGAAGGCCAGATCGGCTTTAGGCGCGGCCCAGCCCGGAGGAGCCCCATGCAGCGCGGAAGCGGCGCCGATCTGGCGGACGAATTGCTTGATGTGGTGGCCTAAAGGTGGTGCCTGCGAGCCACCTAGGAGAGGTGCGACGACCGGGTGCGCCGGTGCAGCGTACTGGGCGAGGAAGAGGCCGCACAGCTCCCCCCAAGAGGCCACGGAAGCCCTCGGCAGGTGGAGCAGCCACATGAGCGGTACGCCGGTGAGGGCCATGGGAAACCAGTAAGCCATGACCCTGTCATCGCCCCCGACCTCGAGGACGGCCTCCTCATACGCCAGCAGGAAAGCCAGCGGATCGGTCATGCCATTGTAGCGCGGTGGCATCTCCGGCTTGAACTTGTTCGGCCATCGCACCTGTCGCAAGGTGGGGGGCAAGGCTCGGAGCCCCCTGGCCCCCGTGCTGGCGCTGGCAAACGGAGCGGGCGGCGCGTTGCCCATCATGAGGGCGAACCGCGGTGTTGGCGGAGAGCGGGTCGGTGGAAGGGAAAGCTCCGGTGCACCCCCTACCTGGCGCGCCAAATGTCGGATTTTGGGTTCCGGCAGACCCTCAAGGTTCGAACTCTGGGGTGCACACGGAGATCACACCTCCTACCTACCCACGTCTCGTCGCCTCGCAAGGATCTAAACTACACGAAGAACAACACAAGGGACATGAGATTTATACTGGTTCAGGCCACCATTGTGGTGTAATACCCTACTCCAGTTTGTGGTGTGGTGGATTGCCTCAGGGGGCCAATGATGAATAATACAAGGAAGAACAGCCTCGCGAGGGGCTGTTCTTGGCTGGTGTGATGAACTACTTGGGTGAGTTCAGTCGCCTCTCTCTCTCTCTAGTCTGCCCAAAATCTCCTCTCCTCTACTCTGTGGTGGCTAGCTCTATTTATAGAGGGAGGCCCTGAGCCTCTTCCCAAATATTGAGCGGAAAGGGCGCCAACAATTGGCCATTTTGAAGGGGAACATCTAGCACACTTATCCTGACTAAAGTCGGTCCTCGCCTGCCAAAGACCCTGACGGTGACGCCGGCTTGGGCTCCACGATGACCTCCATCCTGCCTTCCTACTGGTCTTGGTCTTGTTGCACCAAAATGGTAGCCTTTGCTTGATACTCCTGCCTGCGCTTGCCCCCTTTGCACCAAAGAGGAAACAAGGACTCTGCGCAGGCCGGTGCCCGCCTGGCCTCGGTCATCATGGCTTGCGTCATGGGCACCTCGTGAGGTACCCCGCCTTGATTTCTCCGCCTCCTCGCGAGCCAGCCTGACGAGGTTGTGCCCGAGGAAGCCTCCTGTCATCCGCCCCGCGAGGCTTGGCCCCTCGCGAGGGTCTTGAGTATGTGTTGATGAAGATGGGCCGTACTGGGCCACTCCCTGAGCCACACCACAGGCCGCAGGCAGGCAAGTCTGGGTACCCCCGTTCCCAGAACGCCGACATCGTCCACGGCCGCAGATCCGCATCGTCGACACCATCCTTAACCCAACCACCGAAGCAGCTTCTGACGCCTCGTCCATGGCTGCAGATCCGCATCATCGACACCATCCTTAACCCAACCACCGGAGCAGCTTCACCTACGCCCTCTTCCACGACCACAGATCCGCTTCGCCCACACTGTAGTCCACCCTACCGGAGCCGCTCCACAAACACCCTACTCGATGGTTCTAGATCTCCTTACCGGACCCTGACAGCCAACGCAGCGTCATCACCCTTGACGTTTCTAACCTGATTCCCACCGTCTAGAGAGATGCCAAGCACCCGCCATGGCCTAGGTACTTGTCACCTTTAAACCCGTCCAGCATCACCTGCCCGATGTACTTCAAATATACTGACAGGTCGTTGTTACCTGTTATGCAGCTGGGAAAAACTATAAGGATGATGTTTCTTCTGGATCTAACAACTTGGCCAACCAAGATCCTGGACTGAGGCATTGCTATGATCTTGTAAGTGCGTCTCTCTCTCTCTTGTATTGTTCTGTGCCTGCCTGCGTGCTTTGCTAGGATTTTCGACCAGTAATCCCTTTGTGCAGACAATGATTTCTACTACTGGATGCTAAATTAGATATGTAGATGTCATACATGATACTACCTCGTACCTCCGTTCCTAAATATAAGTCATTCCAGAGATTCCACTATAGGCTACATACGGAGCAAAATGAGTGAATCTAAACTCGAAAATGCATCTATATACATCTGTATGTGGTCCATACTAGAATCTCTACAAAGACATATATTTAGGAACAGAGGCAATACATTACAGAAAATCGTAGGTGGCATGTAGGAATTCTAGTGTCCTCTATTAGGCTCCCTTAGAGTGCCTGCTAGTCCAGCAGACAGAGTTATGGCTAGTTTATGCTATGCACACAATCGTTAATTGGTGGTTTAAATATGCGCAAGGGATATGCAATGTAGTATCATGTAGAGATGTCTGAAATTAGCCGTGTCAACATGCAGATAGGGTTACACAGTGAAAAAGTACAAGATGTATGTGGCAATTTCATGGAACATCGCAAAAAAAGGAGAGGCAATGGTGAGCCTATACAGTGTGCTATGGTACGTCACTCCTCCATTGCAATCATCATGACATGCATTTGTATGTCAGTTCTATTGGCCAAGTTTCTTAGGGACAGTTATTACGAGTTATCCTAAAAAAATAAGCACCTGTGAATATAAGCTCCATGTAATAAGCCAACCAGTTCTTTTCATTGCGTTTTCAGCTTATCTCTGGTATGATCAGTGAGAAGTCTAGATTGCATTATATTTTTTATTTTGCTGCCCATATGGAAATTAATTTGACTTGCAAACGTCACAAATTGAACCCAGTGCAGTAATTAACATGATAGGAAAACAGACCATCACTATTAGCTCAAAATGCAAATACAAAGATACCATCTACTTGGCACAATCTACTTTGGTCAATGTTTTCCATAGAGATCCCATTGCCTAATTTAAACGAAGAACGCATGACCCACATTTAAATGAAGAACAATTGTTTATTGAAATTCGATGGTCCAAGTGGCTGGTTATTATCATATAGCAGCACCACCTGAAAGCATCATATAGCAGCAACAACAGCTCATAGCAACTCATCATACAGCAGCAGCAGTGTGCAATTCATCATATACCAGCAGCAGCTTATAGCAATTCATCATATATCAGTAGCAGGAGAAGCTCATAGCAATTCATCATATAGCAGCAGGAGGAGCATCTCTTAGCAATTCATCATATAGCAGCAGCAGCTCATAGCAATTCATCATATATCAGCAGCAGGAGCAGCTCGTAGCAATTCATCATATAGCAGCAGCAGGAGCATCTCTTAGCAATTCATCATATAGCAGCAGCAGGAGCAGCTCATAGCAATTCATCATATAGCAGCAGCAGGAGCAGCTCATAGCAATTCATCATATAGCATCAGCAGGATCAGCTTATAGCAACTCATCATATAACAGCAGCAACTCATAGCAATTCATCATATAGCAACAGCAGCAGCTCGTAGCGATTCATCATATAGCAGTAGCAGGAGCAGCTCATAGCAATGCATCATATAGCAGTAGCAGAAGCAGCTCATAGCAATTCATCGTATAGTGGATCAGAATGAAAATTTGGCAAAAAATCAGATTAGATCCTCACCTTGTTGGATGAGCTCATCCTTCAACAACACCTCAAGGCCATTGCTTAGGAGGAGGGGAGGGGGAAAAAGGTGCCTTCTGCCGCAGTGTGGCATCAGCCGTAGTTGTGTAGCGCTTGCCGGAGTAGTGTGTTGGACGAACTACAGCGGAGCAGCAGCTGGAGACCATGACCATGAGGGGCGGCGCCAGAGGGAGGAGCAACCAGGGAGATTTGCCGTACCCGCTGGCCATGTAGCCTAGCTGGACATAGCATCAACGAGGACCTGGCCAGATGGGACCAGTGGTGACGGCTCGCTGAGGAACCCTAGTGCTGCAGGTAGGGGATCGAGGTAGAGGGAAAGGGGAGAGGAGATGCAAGCGGGCAGGGCAATGAACGCTTGCGTGTTCGTTTTTACTTGAGGGTCAGGTGTGACACGGGCGTCAGCAGTTGCATTTTGAGTGTAATATAGGCAAACAACAGAGTCATTTCACTATTCCCCTTCCCTTCAATTTTTAGTGAGGTTCTATCGGAAACACCCCCCTCCAAAGCGAAATTAGTTAAGCCCAAGCCCATAACTCAAAAATGACTTCTTTACAACTTTTATGGCTTGTTTTGACAATAAGCCCTGAAAAGGCGGAATCGAACTGGCCCTTAACCTGTAATTCAATTGTGCGTGCAATGATGAATCACTCCTGCCTGCTATAGTGTACATTTAGGCATCATCATACATGGCATAACCTAATACATGTGCATTCCATTGTAGAATCTAGAATATGCAATGTTTATGTTAGTTCATATGTTGCACATGATGTTTAAATACCCCTTAAATCTGGTCAGTCAAGTGATGATCATTAAGCCTCCTTCTTTTGCTTCTTTTCTTCACATGTAAGATTTTCTCACACATCTGTTCAATTGCTTGTTTGCATCAGCCAACCATACAAGGACTGTTTGCTTTGATTACTTGTTGTTCTTAAGCTAACACTCTAACAGAGCTTGTCAACGATTTAAACACTAAGGGCTGCTATAGTGGGGCCTTGTCTAACTCATAGGTGACATAAAGGTTTGGTTGTACACTAAAGTAGGCTCTCCAAGAGTACCTGGAGATCCAGTTCGAAGGTATGCCTAGTTTTTACATAGTGCGGACATAGTAAATGCTAATTTCATTATGCAAGTGCAAGAGATGCGGCATGTTTCATTATGTGGTGTTGTTTTGTTATAATCTCATCCTTTTGTGTTCACAGACTGGAAAGTATGCATATTTATCTTCCAAGGAGACGAGTAACTAGTTTGTGTCACCTAGCAGAGGGGGTGCAATGAAGATAAGATTGAGGATTTCCACGTACATGATGTTAGGAAGGAGCCTTGCAAGAAAAGTAGGAGCTGCGCTGAGCCTCTTCAACCTGTTAAGGTAAGTCACTGTATGCAACTCAATAGTTCAATTCCTTGTTTGTTTCAGGCATAGTTAATTTGCTCTTTTCAATTGCTTTATTTGTCCTCAGTTAATGAGATGTCCAAAGAATGATGCCTGATGTTGGGTACTTGTATAACTATTAGTTGACATAATTAAATGCCTTACCATTTAATTACTCTGCCGAAGTGCGCCTGAAGCTTTGAAGTCTATTAACCAACTATTATTGCATGAGGCTCACAATCTAGTTTATACTAAGCTAATGATTGCATAGTTTTGCTTGCTATAGTATGTTTGTATGAAACCCTCTGTTGTTCATTATGCTCCCTAAGACTTTAATTGAGCTATAGAATGGCCAATTGCTTGCTTACTTATACGCAACGTGTTGTCTAAATTTGTAACTTCTCTGTGTTTTGGATTGGGCCCCAACATCATGCTCCTCTGGTGAGCTAAGAGAGATTTCTGTATGCAGGCTGCATAGACTATCTTTTTTATAATTTTTAAAATATCACCTGCTTATGCTTCATTACGTGTAACATTATTGTTAGTCCTGTTTTGCCATGTAGTACAAAATAGTGTCTTGCTCGCTTCATTATTGTAACTATATTTTTGCCCTAGTCATGTGTACTTACAGAAATATTTCAGGATGAAGTGACATCAACACAAAGATCTGCGAGCAGTGCGGCATGGCCATTACCGAATGATTATGGATTGGAATTGGAAGGTGCTGACGTTCTCGAGCATCAACAAGAGGTGGCAAGACAACGTGTACATGATTCTCAACGTACAATCAACAAGTTGAGACTGTACATGCAGGTGTCGGATGTAGGGTTCCGGCAGACCCTTAAGGTTCGAACTCTAGGGTGCACACGAAGATCTCTCCCCTACCGATCTACGTCCGATCGCCTCGTGAGATCTAGGCTGAAAACAATGAACAACACAAGGGACACGAGATTTATACTGGTTCAGGCCACCGTTGTGGTGTAATACCCTACTCCAGTCTGTGGTGTGGTGGATTGCCTCTAGGGCCGATGATGAATAGTACAAAGGGTGAACAGCCTCGCGAGAGGTGTTCTTGAGCTAGTGCGATGAACTGCTTGGGTGAGTTCGATCGCCTCTCTCTCTCTCTCTCTGTCTAGGGCTTTCTGCGACCGTCCCTACCTTGTGGTGGCTAGTCCTATATATAGAGGCGATGGGCCTCTTCCCAAATATTGAGCGGGAAGGGCGCCAACAACGGCCATTTTGAAGGGGAACATCTAGTACAAGTTATCCTGACTAAAGTTGGTCTTCGGCTGCCAAAGCACTGGCGATGACGCCGCCTTGGGCTCCACGGTGACCTCCATCCAGCCACTCCGCTGGTCTTGGTCTCGTTGCACTGAAATGGCAACCTTTGCCTGATGCCTCGGTACTCCACGTCTGTGCTTGCCCCCTTTGCACCAAAGAGGAAACAAGGACTCTACGCAGGCCGGCGCCCACCTGGCACCCGCCTGGCCTCGATCGTCATGGCTTGCGTCACGAGCACCTCGCGAGGTACCCTGCCTTGATCTCTCCGCCTCCTCGCGAGCCTGCCTGGCGAGGCCGTTCCTGGGGAAGCCTAGCGTCGTCCGCCCCCCGAGGCTTGGCCCCTCGCGAGGGTCTTGAGTCTTGTGCTGATGAAGATGGGCCGTACTGGGACACCACTTGAGCCACGCCGCAGGCCGCAGGCAGGCAAGTCTTGGGACCCCCGTTCCCAGAACGCCGACAGTAGCCCCCGGGCCCAAGGCGCGCTCGGACTTGGCTTAGCGAAGAAGCGAAGGGGCAAGTGCGGAGCGCCGTGAGCCCCATTAGCCTGCGGCCTTGGGCGCCTCGTGGCGGTTGATTAGACATGGCGTCTCCGCTTCCCCACGCTGCCTCGGCAACCGCTCGACTGACAAAAGGCTGATCCAGGGTTAGCCTTACCTTCTTTACTCTTGCTCTCCTTGCTTCAGATCCCCTTTCTTGCTCTTCGCCCCTCTGGTTCTATAGGACCTTGAAGTATGTCTAGAGGGGGTGATTAGACTACTTGACCAATTAAAAACTTAACCTTTTCCCAATTTTAGAGTTTGGCAGATTTTAGCTATCTTAGGACAAGTCAAGCAATCATCACACAATTCAAGCAAGCATGCAAAGAGTATATAGGCAGCGGAAATTAAAGCATGCAACTTGCAAGAAAGTAAAGGGAAGGGTTTGGAGGATTCAAACGCAATTGGAGACACGGATGTTTTTGGTGTGGTTCCGATAGGTGGTGCTATCGTACATCCACGTTGATGGAGACTTCAACCCACGAAGAGTAACGGTTGCGCGAGTCCACGGAGGGCTCCACCCATGAAGGGTCCACGAAGAAGCAACCTTGTCTATCCCAACATGGTCGTCGCCCACGAAGGACTTGCCTCACTAGCAGTAGATCTTCATGAAGTAGGCGATCTCCTTGCCCTTACAAACTCCTTGGTTCAACTCCACAATCTTGTTGGATGCTCCCAAGTGACACCTAGCCAATCTAGGAGACACCACTCCCCAAGAAGTAACAAATGGTGCATTGATGATGAACTCCTTGCTCTTGTGCTTCAAATGATAGTCTCCCCAACACTCAACTCTCTCTCTCATAGGTTTTGGATCTGGTGGAAAGAAGATTTGAGTGGAAAGCAACTTGGGGAAGGCTAGAGACTATCTTTTTTATAATTTTTAAAATATCACCTGCTTATGCTTCATTACGCGTAACATTATTGTTAGTCCTGTTTTGCCATGTAGTACAAAATAGTGTCTTGCTCGCTTCACTGTTGCTTGCCTAGGGTTTGTGGCAGTGGCTATCTCGGTGGTGCCGGATAGAAAGAATTGGTGTGACCGATTTTGGCTTTAGGTTTAGGTCATTTGTGGATGTGAGAAAGTAGTTGAGGGTTTTTGGAGCATATCACTAACCACATGAAGCAAGAGGCTCATTAAACAACACCTCATCCCTCCTTGATAGTATTGGCTTTTCCTATAGACTCAATGTGATCTTGGATCACTAAAATGTAAAATGAAGAGTCTTGAGCTTTTGAGCTTGAGCCAATCCTTTGTCATTAGTATTTTGAGGGATCCACTTTCATGATCCATGCCATGCCATTCATTGAGCTTTCCTGAAATAATAGTCTTGGAATAGCATTAGCTCAATGAGCTATATGTTGTTATGAATTACCAAAACCACCTAGGGATAGTTGCACTTTCAGGTTCCAAAATCTTCAGATCTGCCGCATCCTTTCTCTCCAGCGAGCAATGGCGCCCCGCAGGGCCCCAGCTGGGGCCGCATCGGCCTGGTACTCGCCGGCTCTGGTCTCCCCCAACGTTACGGAGAAGAATCTCGCCCTCACGCGCCAGTTGGTGGCGTCGCAGATCAACGAGATGGGGGAGACTGCGCTCCAACTTGGCTCCGCCCAGCCGGAAGACAAGGGGAGCACCTTCTACCCCCTCTTCATGAACACTGTCATCGCTGGTCTAGTTCCTCCTTTCTCTGAGTTCTTCCTTGTCGTCCTTCGCCAGTATCAATTGCATGTTCTGCATATCCATCCCAACTCCATCCTCCTCTTGTCGATCTTCGCCTACTACTGTGAGGCGCACGTCGGGGTGGTGCCCTCCGTGGCCTTACTATGCCACTTCTTCTCCCTCCGGGTCTCCGATGGCAATATCTCGGCGTGCACGAGTTTTGTCGCGTACTCCAAGTCCAACGCCATCTCGAAGGCCGGGAAGAGGGCCGAGGGCTTCCAAACCAAGTGGGTCATGGTGGACGTCGGGTGCCGCAACCCCGTGCTGGAGCTGCCGAGAAACCAGCCTGAGGCCGTTGAGGCGTGGTCCCACGCAAAGCTCAATGATCGGCAGGCGAAGCTGGTGTTGGATAAGATGAGTGTCGACTTGAGGCCGGGCAGTCTGAGGGCGGCGAAGCTGACCGGGGCCTCGCTCCTGAGGGAATTTTTGTCGCACTGGGTGCCCCCTCTTCCGGCGTGCTCGCGCCCGCTGTGGAGGTTCGCGGATGCGGACGTCGTCCTCCGCCCGAGCTTGGATGCCCTGAGCGATGAGGATCTGACTGCGGCCCTCCGCTGCTTGGTTGAAGAGGAAGTGGTAGGCCCGGTGGATGCTCCGGTCCCTTTGTTCCTCCGTGATGACTGGGAGCTGGTGGTGGATGCCATGCCCACCTTCGACGGGGTCGGCCTGGTGCCAGCGGAGGATCCTGAGGGTCAGGCGGCGACGACGAGGGTGAACCTATCCTCCGGTGAATCCAATGGAGAAGAGGAGGGAGATGACGACAAGGACGAGGAGCGTGACTCGGAGGTAACCTTCGAGGGGACGGGGGAGACTTCCCCCTAGCACAGGTCCAGCGCCCTCCGCTCCTTGCCTGACGATGACGAGGCCGGCGCCAGGCGAGACGGGCAGGACGTGCCCCTGGTCCCGAGGAAGGACAGGTCCGGGCTGATCCCCCAAGGATCTACACCGGCCCTTGCATCAGCCGAAGTCAGCTCTAGCCCTTCAGGCGTGCCTTCTCTTGCGTCTGGGCCTCCCGAGGCTGAGCCCCGCAAGAGGCTTTCAGGCTTCAAGCTTGGCCGGAGCCCGTGGGATCCAGCGGCAGTCAATCAGTAAGTGTTCGAATTTCTACTTGCTCCTGTCTTTTGCTGTCTGGATCTGACATCTTCTATTGGGCAGGTTGCTGCCCGCCGCAAAGAGGCTGAAAGGAGATGCGGCGACCCTGCCTGGGATGGGCTCCTCGACCGCGGCCGCGTCTTCACTTGCGGGAAAGGGAGGTAGCGGGGCCCGCACGTCCCCTGCCCGATCATCCTCGCGAGGCCAGCAGGGACACTCTGGCGAGGAGTCAGCCCCCGTGACCTCGCTGACTCTGGAGGTTCTTGCGCTTGATGCTGTCGCCGAGGTGGCCAAGGCTCAGGGGGTCCCTTCCTCCCAAGCCGTGATCACGCTTCCGTCTTCTCCTCCTACTCCGTCGGCCCCCGTCTCCTCTGCTTCCTCTGCTGCCTTGGACCGTGCTGCCGATGAACTGAGTCGGTTGCGGGAGGATCTTCAGAGCACGGACCCCTGCCTGGTGGCCGGGCGCCTGGAGTTGGTCTCCAGCTGGGCTCGCTCTGACGCCTCCATCCGAGCGGCGCTTAGCCAGGCTGTGACGGCTTCCGAAGAGGGGAAGCAAGCCACCTCCCAGGCCATGGCCGCTCGCGTTGAGGCATTGAGGGATGCCGCCACCGCCAAGGGCCACTGCAAGATGCTGGAGGGTGAATTGCAAGGGCTGCGTGATGAGCTCGCCAAGGAGATTCGCGACCACCAGGTGAAGGAGGAGGAGATGAAGTCTCGGGAGGCTTCTGTCAAGGAGCGCGATGCTGAACTCTCAACCGACCGCGACCGGCTGAAGACGCTGGAGTAGGTGCTGAAGGCGGAGAGGGTCGAACTGGATGCCGAGGAGACGTTCTTGGCCGAGGACCGCGCGGCCTTCGCGCGCTACAAGAAAAGGGCCCGTATAGCGCTGAAAACGCTCTACGACGGGGGCCTGGAGAAGCCATTGGCCGGAGCGAAGGAAGGCCCCGCTAAGCTGGTTCCCTTCCTCGTCGAGGCTCTTGAGGAGGTTGTGATTGGCATCGGCCCCATGGCTGAAGTCGAGGCTCGCGTCCTCTCCTCCGCAGCGCTGACGTGGATCCTCAGCCACGTCTACCTCCGCAACCCCGACGCCAACCTCGATGACCTGCTGGAGCCCGTGGACGCCAAGCGCTCCGCCGCTGCTGCTGAAGCCGTCAAGAGACGAGCGGAGGCCTTGTTGTCGAAGTTCCGCGCCTTCAACACCGCGCCCAAGCACGACTCTACCACGAGCAGTGGCGCGGCCCAGGGGTGATCTTCTCGCGGCCTTTTTCCTGCTTTGATTCCTGCAACATGCACCATGCCTTGTGAAGGCGTTTAAATTTGTGTCTGGTATTGTGAGAACAATTTATGGTCTCTAATATTTGCTTCTAGATTTGCTAGATTTTGCAATTTCCTTCCTATTTTCTTGTGTTCTACGTCGGCAGAGCCCGGCCCCGCGCATACCTCAGGCGTCGTTAGCCCTGACCGGATCACCAGGATGGGACTAAGGAGTGAGGGGCTACGTGACAAGTTAGGCTCCTGAGTCGCGATGCTCAAGAGTCCCCCTTGATGCGCGAACAGCAAATAGGGAAGGTGTGAAGGAGAGGATTTGTCGTTCTACGTCGGCAGGGCCCGGCCCCGCGCATACCTCAACCGCCGTTAGCCTTTCAGAACTAAGGAGTGAGGGGCTACGTGACCAGTTAGGCTCCTGAGTCGCGATGCTCAGGAGTCCCCCTTGACGCTCAAACGAGTCTTCATACCTTGGCTCCGCTCGGGAAGGGGTGCGCGATGACTAGGTCCGAGGGACCTGGCTGTGTGGCATGTGCTCGGGCGTGGCCCGGGCGCAGCCCCCGTCTCCAGGCCCCTCACGTGGCACTCCCAAGGGGAGGCTTTGTGATGGTGCCAGACACTAAGCTCTGGGCTCCCTGAGGTTGATACAGCCGTGGGCTGCCCTCAGTTGTTTATCACCAGCGCAGAGCATAGTGCTTTCGTATGTGTACGGGCATAGCCGCTCCTCGGCAGTGTCGTCAGCCAGCGCGGAGCATGGTGCTTCCACTGGTGCGTGGGAGGGGGGCTCCCCTCCGGGAGGAGCCCCCGGGGCGTGTACAACCCCGCCCTGACACGCGGCCGACACGGTAGGGCTTAAGAGAGGTGTATCTGGGCACCCATGAGCCAGCGCGGGACTCACGAGGCCCTACCTCGAGGCGGGTTGCGCCTGGTTCTGGGCCTTTGTCAGTGGTATGTTCCTGCAAGGTGGTTAAAATGCAAATGGTCTACGTCCTCAGGTCCCGGCCCTCGAGCAAGCTCAACCACCACTGGTATGACAGGTCGCGATGTTGTGGGTCAAGGCCAGGGGGTGAGGGCTGGATAGCCAGTAAGAGCCCATGAGTCGCGATGCTCAGGCGCCCCCTTTTAACGTGCAAGCGATTCGCATGAGGAGAAATAGGCCCAAGGTGGGCGGCGGACGACAATCATGAGTAGATCAAGCATGAAGGAGCAAATCAACTTAGATAGATGCAAAGAAAGCAGATGCCACTTGGTCAGGCCCGAGCGGCTTGGGGATGATGCAGCCCGAGGGGTGCCCCCAACAAGGTAAGCAGAAGTCATAAGCAAAACAGATACACGCCGCAGGGACGGACCCACGCGACTTGGGAATGATGCAGCCCTGGGGGCGCTCCCAGCTGAAACGAAACTTGGAAGAGGTCACCTGATACCATTGCAAAACGAGTGTTGCAGGGTGAAGAAGCCGATCCTCACGAGCCCTCGGGACTCCAAGCCTCGGGAGGCTCAGGAGTTCCGGGCGGCTCACTGAGGTCCATCTCCATCTCCTCCAGGAACGCGCGATGCTTGGCCACCTGAGCTTCCAGAATGCTCCTCATCAGGCGCTGGTGAGCTGCAGCCGCGTTCGGCAGGCCGAAGGGCATGCGAACGTAGCTGTGCGGTGGGCCCGTGCAATGCCCCATGCGCGAGGGCCAGAAGCACTCCTAAGAAGCGACTCGATTGAGCCCTGGGTAGTCGGTGCAGACGCGCAGCCCGGCATCCTCACCTGGATGGGGAGCTACACTGGGCAGGTGGCGGTTGCCGCGTATGACTCTCGATTCTTGCAACTCCTGAGCGGCCTTGATGGTAAACTCCTGAGGGTTGGGGCCTTCTTTCCTTACGCCTTCCTGAGGGAAGCGTACCGCGAAGCATGCCTCCAAGTGGTGCCCAAGCGCCTCCCTCGTGATCTTGCCAAAGTCGGTGGCTCCCCAAGAGAGAGCCCCCGAGCCGTGCTCGAGGAGGGCGCCGGGCGCGCCTTCCTATGCGATGGAGGGTGGCACCCCTTGGACGGGCGCATGTCCAGACGTAGCGCCTCCGGAGGTGCCTGCCTCCTGAGGCCTTGAGCCAGGTGATGTCTTCTTCTTGGGAGCTGCTACAGGAAGGTTTCCACTCTTGCTGTCTGGGTCCTCGATCGACGCGGCCTGGAAGGCGCGCTTGAGGGAGCACACGGCATCCTTCTCTTCTCAAGGGACCGTGATGACCCCGCCACTTCCTGGCATCTTGAGGACGTTGTAGCCATGGTGAGTCACTGCCATGAATTTGGCCAGGGCCGGATACCCGAGGATGGTATTGTATGGCAAGCGAATGTGAGTGATGTCGAAGTCAATGAGCTCGGTGCGGTAGTTGTTGCACTGTCCAAAGGTGACAGGAAGGCGGACCTGCCCTATCAGGACAGTGGAGCCATCAGTGACTCCTGAGAAAGGCTTAGTTGGCTGAAGCTGATCATATGGCACTTGGAGATTGTTGAACACACAGTATCGGCTGCCCTTGGATGACTCCGGCTGGTCCCTACCGCGCTTTGTGTCCGGCTCTACTGCGAACACAGCTGCTCCCTTGCACTTCACATCCTTGGCCTTGGCTTTCTTCTCTTCTGGGTCTGCTGCCGGGAGCTCGAGAAGGGAGAGGCGTCCCTCCTTAGCCCTTACGCACTTGGTCGCTAGGTTGAACAACTCCAGTGACGTACACAGATCTTCATGGATCACCAGCTCCTCCTTCATCTTGATGTTGCGGACACCGTCAGAGAACGCCGAGATGATGGCCTCCTCGGTCACCCTGGGAATCTTGAGGCGAGCGTTGTTGAAGCGCTGGATGTACTTCTGCAAGGTCTCTTCGCGCTGCTGCTTGATGCGGCGTAGGTCACCCACGGCCGGCGGATGGTCGCGAGTGCCCTGGAAGTTGGCGATGAAGCGGGTGCACATCTCATCCCAGAAGGAGATCGTGCCAGGAGCCAGGTTCAGGAGCCAGGTTTGGGCGTCGTCCTTGAGTGCCATGGGAAACCAGTTCGCCATGACCTTTTCGTCCCTGTCGGCAGCTTCGATGCCCAGCTTGTAGAGCTGTAGGAACTCCGCGGGATCTCTAGTGCCGTTATAGCGAGGAGGCAGGTCAGGCTTGAATTTTCCTGGCCAGGCGACACTGCGTAGCTCGGTCATGAAGGCGCGACAGCCTGCGGTGGCCACCGGAGCCCTCTGCTGATGCTGGGCTTGCTCCTAGGGATTCCCACGCGCCGCTGCCTGGAGCAGCGCGAGGTCTTGACGTGGCAGCGCAGGGAAGCGGTCATGGCGCACCGGTGCTGGGAGCACGCGAGCACCATCTTGAGGACGAGGGATTTCTTGGCAGCTCGTCTCTGGTCGCGCGGGCGCTGGACAGGGTGGATCTCATCCTGGGGCCGTGCGCGTTGGAGCCAGGGCGCCTTCTTGGGGAGCAGGTGGCGGCGGCACCTCCTGATCTGCGCCTCCTGCCCAGGATGGAGGGCGTGGCAGTGAGAGGGACGGCATAGGAGAGCCCCCTGCAGCGCTGACGAGCTCGGTGATGCGGGCGAGCCAGTCCTCGTAGAGGTTGTCTACGGGACGGTAGTGCAGGAGCTCACGCACCAGGAGCAACACGGCGTGCGCGTCCGTGGGGGCGTGATAGGCATGGGACGACGAACCGGCTGGGGTCAGCGACGGGGTGGCGGTGCGGCCTTCCCGCCGCACCGAAGGGTGCAGAGACGAGGCCTACTGCTCGTTCCCCACCGGGCCGGTGGCGTTGTTGGCGCAGGTGACGGGGAACAACGGGGACACCCACCGACGGGAGCAGTCTGGGCGACGTGGGAGGCGAGAGCATCCCGACGCTCGGCGCGAGCTCGGCGAGCGTCAGCCATGGACACAATGGTGGATCGAACATGAAACAACGGAAGAAAGATTCCGGCGCACCCCTACCTGGCGCGCCAAATGTCGGATCTAGGGTTCCAGCAGACTCTTAAGGTTCGAACTCTGGGGTGCGCACGAATATCTCTCCCCTACCGATCTACGTCCGATCGCGTGTGAGATCTAGGCAGAAAACGATGAACAACACAAGCGACACAAGATTTATACTGGTTCGGGCCACCGTTGTGGTGTAATACCCTACTCTAGTGTGTGGTGCGGTGGATTGTCTATGGGGCTGATGATGAATAGTACAAAGGGTGAAAAGCCTCGCGAGAGGTGTTCTTGAGCTGGTGCAATGAACTGCTTGGGTGAGTTCGATCGCCTCTCTCTCTCTGTCTAGGGCTCTCCCCGACCGTCCCTACCTTGTGGTGGCTAGTCGTATATATAGAGGCCCTGGGCCTCTTCCCAAATATTGAGCGGGAAGGGTGCCCACAACGGCCATTTTGAAGGGGAACATCTAGTACAAGTTATCCTGACTAAAGTTGGTCTTCGACTGCCAAAAGCACTAGCGATGACGCCGCCTTGGGCTCCACGGTGACCTCCATCCTGCCGCTCCGCTGGTCTTGGTCTCGTTGCACTGAAATGGCAACCTTTACCTGATGCCTCGGTACTCCACGTCTGTGCGTTCCCCCTTTGCACCAAAGAGGAAATAAGGACTCTGCGCAGGCAGGCGCCCGCCTGGCACCCGCCTGGCCTCGACCATCATGGCTTGCATCACGAGCACCTCGCGAGGTACCCTGCCTTGATCTCTCTGCCTCCTCGCGAGCCTGCCTGACGAGGCTGTTCCTGGGGTAGCCTAGCATCGTCCGCCCCGCGAGGCTTGGCCCCTCGCGAGGGTCTTGAGTCTTGTGCTGATGAAGATGGGCCGTACTGGGCCACCACTTCAGCCATGCCGCAGGCCGTAGGCAGGCAAGTCTGGGGACCCTCGTTCCCAAAACGCCGACAGCAGGTATTAGATGCAGGAGTCAAAAAATGAAACAAGACACTGAGGTAACCACAAAGGAATTGGAGATTTTGCAGACTGAAATTTGTGCTATCCGAATCCGGCAAATCCTATTTTCTGAAGAGATTATAGTTCAAATGGAGTTAAGTTGATGCATGTCCATGATGTATGAGCTGTATTTGCCCAGTGTATGCAATTTGCTATTTGTGTATGCTTTATTATCACTGATGCCGAACCATAATGCCCAGTGGGTATAATCGGCTGTAATTTCTTTATTGTATAGTGTAGGATTATTCTACATTTCTATGCCTTGGTCTCTCTATTGCATAGTGTATGTTTTTTAGAGATGATAGTATAGAGTAGGACAATTCTTTGAATATGCTATATCTTTCAAACGGGGGCCAACTCGCCCAAATGTTGTAGTGACCATGGCCCTCCACGGGTTGTACGATCCATGGGCAATGTACAGGACGGACGATCCATGGCCTTCAATGGGCCGTCGGATCCATGGGCCTTCAATGGGCCGTCGGATCCATGGGCCTTGTACGGGCTGACTGATCTATGGGCCTTGTACGGGACTTTAGTGGGTCGTAAACAGGCTAGAGTGGAAATCGTACGTTTTATGGGCTGACCATAACGGGCCGTTAATAGGCCGTATTTGATGATGCTATGAAAATGGCCCAACAGATTAACAGGCCACAAACGGGCTGACTGTATCCACGGGCTGAATTTAGCCCACAAGCAGAAAAGGCCAGTAACGGGCCGTAAGTAACCGAATGCTGGAAATGAGCCCAAGAATAAATGGGCCCTGAGAAGGCCGAAAGGTAACCCGGGCTGGAAATGACCCAATGGAATAATGGGCCGCTAATGGGTATAAAGCGATATATTGTTCATTACGGGCCGGTTTCACCACGGGTCGTTAATGGACCAAGAGTTACAAAGGGACACGCATGGGCCGAAAGACGTGATGGGCCATACATGGGCCAGAAGTTACAACAGGCTGGAATCATATTGGACGGCCCAGATGACGCTACTGGGCCTAATACCGTTAGGCCGTAACGGGCCATGAGTTAGCAGGCTGTAAATGGGCTATATGCGAACATGCCGTTAAGAGGCTTTCTATGGGCCCGCCACCTTTTGACCAGGTCAAACGGGCCGGCCTTTTCACAGGAATGGGCCTCTGTTGGGCCGTGCCACGTGTCTAGGTATCATAGGCGGCTTGTGTCCAATGTGTGGATGACATCTGTCCCAACGGTGAGCCGACACGTGTTTCCTCTCGCCAATGATGATTATACACGTGGAAAATCCCCATTGGTCGGGGCTGTTAACGGGTTATCAGATCCAAAACCGAACCCGATAGCTTAACAGCATTCCATTACGGTGGATGCCACGTGTCGGTCACCCTTGACGAAAGCACTTCTGTGACGCGCGATTTATCATCATGGAAGTGGACACTTCCGTGATGATAATTTTGGTAATGTCACGGAACACTTCTACGACAGCACAAGTATGACTATCTTGATTCTATCATAAAATCATCATGGATGTACATGCATGACAAAAAACGCGACCTACTATGACAAACATGTATCATCACGGAAGTGCTTTTTTGTAGTGAAGGATGGTAACTGCGATGACATCTTGGTCTACTCCTTGCCATTGCATTGATAACCCTATAGCCTTCCTTCTGCATCACTTACCCATCGAGACTAGCCATTGAGTATTGCCGGCAACATTACTTGTGCACATTAGTGATCTTTGCATATACCATCATCTTGGTGTCCATATCTTGGTATCATCTCTTGTGTCACAAGGTTGTCATAGCATATACACAATTGCTATCTTGGTTCATGAAGTTTTGCATAAGTGGCTACCAAAAGAGCTCAAAAGAGAAAGAGCCAAACAAGCTTTTAAGCAAAAGGAAAAGATAAGCAAAGAGCTTTTAAGCAAGAACCATAGCATCATACTACATTAAGATTGTCATACTCGATCATCTTGAATCATATAATATGAATACCATATATATAACATACTTGGGATAGAAGTCGTTACATTTTCCCTTAGTAGGTTGTGCACAAGTTTCGTATCCGCCTATTATGCAATCGTGCTAGGATCTCTCTAGAGTTGTGCAACAAGAGCATTTCCCGTGGATTCCACATTTTCCGCCCATTTTTGGTTTGCACAACCCCATTTATCTATTTGCGTGTGCGTTTTCGTGTACGACTACTTGCTATTGGTATACTTGTTGCATTGTAATTTGTGAATCTTTTCCAACATTATTGAATCTCACTAACAATTGCATAAGATTTTGTGCCACCGTCCTAACCGAGCTCCACCAAAGGCTTTTACTTGTTTGGTGTGAGAACCGACAAGAATTGGTACCAATTGTGCTATTTGCTTGTTACATCATTGAGTGATCATTGATCCATCTTCAACTTCGGTCAAGGTACATTTGGTATAGTTCTTGTAAGTGCATCTAGTGCCACCACTAGTTGGTTTTGGAGTATTGACGACAAACATGGTTGAGGGACTAATGTGTTTGTGAGAATTGCAGGATAACACAGGTAGTAGACCCTCATCGATTTGGTTTACCTACCAGAGATGACCCCTAAAAATGTATGAAGACATTGAAGACAATGGTGGTTTGTGAAGCCATTCACGTTGAAGATAATGACCTATGAAGACATTGAATTGGTGACTATGGAGTGTGAAGACATAGTTTCCTTCATAGTTTCCTTTTCTTCTTTATTGAGTCATAGGAACCACCATACTATTAAGTGGGGTCCAAGTGAACAAAGTCAGATGACTGAAGTGACGCTCAACGAAAATCCTTTCTTCGAGTGAAGACAATGAGAGCAAATCTTATCCAGAGTTGGATGAGTCAGCTTTGCTTGTAGCCCAAGCCAAGCTGTCGCGTGTGTTTGAAATCTGATTGTTGGACACGTGTTCGTTCCTTAGTGACCCATGGTCATTTCGGACATATCATGTTTGGTTGCCTCCTGGCTATAAATTGCCCACCCCTACACCATAAATTGGTGGCTGCTCAGAGTTAGTACACGGCTTTTGTCGTTTGAGAGCAACCCACCTCCGAAGCCTTTGAGAGAGAGATCCTTGCGAGGACGAAGCCCAAAACACCTAGAGCCAAAGAGTGTTAGGCATCACTGAAGTCTTTCTGTCCGTGTGACCTGAAGACTTGGTACACTTGAGGACTATGCATCCTCCAGCTGGTTAGGCATCATGTTTTCAGGATCGAAGAGTTATTGTGGATCGCCAGTAAGCGGAGTCTGTGAAGGTTTGGAAGTCTACCTTGAAGACTTACCAGAGTGATTGGACGAGGACTGGGTGTCCTTAGCTCAAGGGGAATAAGGTGAAGACATAGTCTTCTGAGTTCAATCTCAGGCTCCCTAACCAGACGTATAGTTTGGAATTGGTCAACCAAATCACTGTCTTCACCAAGTTACTGGTTCTATCCCTTACCTTCTTTACATTTCAGTTTGCCTTCGTGAAGTATTTGCTTTCTTGCCTGATTAGTTTGACTTCACTGTGTGAAGACTATTACCTATTTGGCTTCATACTGTCTTCTATTCCAATCCATACTACCTAGCTGCTGATAGTCTTCGTGCTTAATTTCACTATATTTCTCAATAGACTATGACTTATTAAGTGTAGTTCATCTTCCGCTGCATATCATATAGGTTCATGATATCTACTACACAACCATCTTCTTGTAGACGTTGTTGGGCCTGCAAGTGCACAGGTTTGTAGGACAATAGAAAATTTCCCTCAAGTGGATGACCTACGGTTTATCAATCCATAGGAGGCATAGGATGAAGATGGTCTCTCTCAAACAGCCCTGCAACCAAATAACAAAGGGTCTCTTGTGTCCCCAACACACGCAATACAATGGTAAATTGTATAGGTGCATTAGTTCGGCGAAGAGATAGTGACACAAGTGCAATATGGATGGTAGATAAAGGTATTTGTAATCTTAAAATATAAAAACAGCAAGTTAACAAGTGGTAAAAGTGAGCGTAAATGGTATTGCAATGATAGGAAACAAGGCCTAAGGTTCATACTTTTAGTAGTGCAAGTTCTCTCAACAATAATAACATAACTGGATCATATAACTATCCCTCAACATGCAACAAAGAGTCATTCCAAAGACACTAATAGCAGAGAACAAACGAAGAGATTATGGTAGGGTACGAAACCACCTCAAAGTTATTCTTTCGGATCAATCTATTCAAGAGTTCGTACTAGAATAACACCTTAAGACACAAATCAACCAAAACCCTAATGTAACCTAGATACTCCATTGTCACCTCAAGTATCTGTGGGCAAGATTATACGATACGCATCACACAATCTCAGATTCATCCAACCAACACAAAGTACTTCAAAGAGTGCCCCAAAGTTTCTACCGGAGAGTCAAGAAAACATGTACCAACCCCTATGCATAGGTTCATGGGCGGAACCCGCAAGTTGGTCATCGAAACATACATCAAGTGGCACGTGATATCCCATTATCACCATAGATAAACACGGTAAGACATACATCAAGTGTTCTCAATCATTATAGACTCAATCCGACAAGACAACTTCAAAGGGAAAACTCAATTCATCACAAGAGAGTAGAGAGGGGAGAAACATCATAAGATCCAACTATAATAGCAAAGCTCGCGATACATCAAGATCATGCCATAGAGAGAACACGAGAGAGAGAGATCAAACACATAGCTACTGGTACATACCCTCAGCCCCGAGGGTGAACTACTCCCTCCTCGTCATGGAGAGCGCCGGGATGATGAAGAAGGCCACTGGTGATGGGTTCCCATTACGGCAGGGTGCAGGAACGGAATCCCAAGAGGTTTTTGGTGGCTACAGAGGCTTGCGACGGCGGAACTCCCGATCTATCTTGATTATTGATGTTTTAGGGTACATAGGCTTATATAGGTGAAAGAAGTCGGTCGGGGGAGCCTCGAGGGGCCCACGAGAGGGTAGGGCGTGCCCAGGGGGTGGGCGTGCCCAGGGGGGTGGGCGTGCCCCCCTATCTCGTGGCCTCCTTGATGATCCCCTGGCTTGCACTCCAAGTTCCTGGGATTGGTTCTGTTCCAAAAATAACTTTTCTGAAGGTTTCATTCCGTTTGGACTCCGTTTGATATTCCTTTTTTGGAAATACTGAAACAGGCAAGAAAACAACAATATGGGCTGGGCCTCTAGTTAATAGGTTAGTCGTGAAAATGATATAAATGTGTAAAATAAAGCCCATAAACATCCAAAAGGGGTAATATAATAGCATGGAACAATCAAAAATTATAGATACGTTGGAGACTCTCTCTATGATAATTATGTAACTATATGAAGACTCTCTCTCATTTAAGAATTTCAGATCTTGATATTTTATTCAAACAGCAAGAAAAACAAAATAAAATGACATTGCAAGGATAGCACAACTCATGTGAAGAAGCAAAAAACTTAGGCTCAACCGGTACTAACCAATAGTTGTTGAAGAAGAAAGGTGGGATGCCTAACGGGGCATCCCCAAGCATAGATGCTTGAGACTTCTTGAAATATTATCTTCGGGTGCCTTGGGTATCCCCAAGCTTGAGCTCTTGTGTCTCCTTAATTCCTCTCATATCATGGTTTCTCTTTTTATCAAAAGCTTCATCCACAGCAAACTCAACAAGAACTCGTGAGATAGGTTAGTATAAACCAATGGAAAAATCTTATCATTTTCTACTGTAACAAGTCACTAAAATTATTATTCAACATTGCATACTAAATGCCTCTGCATATTTAATACTCCTATCCTCAAATAGAATCATTAAATAAGCAAACATATGCAAACAATGCAAACATAACAGCAATCTGCCATAACAGTACAGTCTGTAAAGAATGCAAGAGTATCAATACTTCCCTAATTCCAAAAATTATGGGAAAAATAATACACTGTAGAAGATTTATCAGATCTCAATATGCAAAAAGTTTCAACATTATACCATTCTCTGACTTTTCTAGGGAATTTTTGAAACAGTGGTAAACTTTCTGCTTTCAAACAGCAACATGTATGCTAGCAAAATAAGCATGGCAAAGGCTATCCTTGACATTTTTATTGAAAATAAAGATGCAAAACATTATTCTAAATAACAGAAAGCTAATACTAGCAAAATAAAATGACGCTCCAAGCAAAACATATCATGTGGTGAATAAAAATATAGCTCCAAGTAAAGTTACCGATGAACGAGGACGAAAGAGGGGATGCCTTCCGGGGCATCCCCAAGCTTAGGCTCTTGGTTGTCCTTGAATATTACCTTGGGGTGCCTTGGGCATGCCCAAGCTTAGGCTCTTGCCACTCCTTATTCCATAGTCCATCGAATCTTTACCCAAAACTTGAAAACTCCACAACACAAAACTCAACAGAACACTCGTAAGCTCCGTTAGTATAAGAAAATAAAACCACCACTTGGGTACTGTAATGAACTCATTCTAAATTCATATTGGTGTAATATATACTGTACTCCAACTTATATATGGTTCATACCCTCCGATACTACTCATAGATTCATCAAAATAAGCAAACAACACATAGAAAACAGAATCTGTCAAAAACAGAACAGTCTGTAGTAATCTGTATCAAACATATACTCTGGAACTCCAAATATCCTACCAAATTAGGAAGTACTAAGAAATTTGCCTAAAAATCCAGAGAAAAAAGAATAAGATCAATATCACGTTTCTGTGAATTAAAAAACTAATTTACTGGGTGCAAAAGTTTCTGATTCTCAGCAGGATCAACGCAACTATCACCGTAAGCTATCCTAAAGGTCTTACTTGGCACTTTATCGAAACAAAATCTATAAGACATGATTAATACAGTAGAATAATCATGTGGACACACAAAAACAGTAAGGGTAAATATTGGGTTGTCTCCCAACAAGCGCTTTTCTTTAATGCCTTTCTAGCTAGGCATGATGATGGCAATGATGCTCACATAAAAGATAAGAATTGAAACATAACGGGAGCATCATGAAGCATATGACTAGCACATTTAAGTCTAACCCACTTCCTATGCATAGGGATTTTGTGAGCAAACAACTTATGGGAACAATAACCAACTAGCATAGGAAGGTAAAACAAGCATAGCTTCAAGATTTTCAACACATAGAGAGGAAACATGACATTATTGCAATTCATACAAGCATATGTTACTCCCTCTTAATAATGTTCAGTAGCATCATGAATGAATTCAACAATATAACCAGCACCTAAAGCATTCTTTTCATGATCGACAAGCATAGAAAATTTACTACTCTCCACATAAGCAAAATTCTTCTCATTCGGAATAGTGGTGGGAGCAAACTCAACAAAATAATTATCATGTGAGGCATAATCCAATTGAAAACTAAAATCATGATGACAAGTTTCATGGTTATCATTATTCCTAATAGCATACAAGTCATCACATAATCATCATAGATAGCAACTTTGTTCTCATAATCAATTGGAACCTCTTCCGAAATAGTGGATTCATCACTAAATAAAGTCATGACCTCAAATCCACTTTGATAAATATGATCATCATAAATAGGAGGCATGCTTTCATCATAATAAATATTCTCATCAAAACTTGGGGAAAAATATCATCTCCATCAAACATAGCTTACCCAAGCTTGTGGCTTTGCATTTCATTAGCATCATGGGTATTCAAGGAATTCATACTAACAACATTGCAATCATGCTCATCATACAAAGATCTAGTACCAAACATTCTAATGCATTCTTCTTCTAGAACTTGAGCACATTTATCCTTTCCATCATTCTTACGAAAGATATTAAAAAGATGAAGCGTATGAGGCAAACTCAATTTCATTTTTTTAGTTTTCTTTTATAAACTAAACTAGTGATAAAACAAGAAACAAAAAGATTCGAGTGCAAAATCTAATGATATACCTTCAAGCACTCACCTCCCCGGCAACGGCGCCAGAAAAGAGCTTGATATCCACTACACAACCTTCTTCTTGTTGGAGTTGTTGGGCCTGCAAGTGCACAGGTTTGTAGGACAGTAGCAAATTTCCCTCAAGTGGATGACCTAAGGTTTATCAATCCGTAGGAGGCGTAGGATGAAGATGGTCTCTCTCAAATAACCCTGCAACCAAATAACAAAGGGTCTCTTGTGTCCCCAACACACCCAATACAATGGTAAATTGTATAGGTGCACTAGTTCGGCGAACAGATAGTGATACAAGTGCAATATGGATGGTAGATAAAGGTATTTGTAATCTGAAAATATAAAAATAGCAAGGTAACAAGTGGTAGAAGTGAGCGTAAACGGTATTGCAGTGATAGGAAACAAGTCCTAAGGTTCATACTTTCACTAGTGCAAGTTCTCTCAACAATAATAACATAACTGGATCATATAACTTTCCCTCAACATGCAACAAAGAGTCACTCCAAAGCCACTAATAGCGGAGAACAAACGAAGAGATTATGGTAGGGTACGAAACCACCTCAAAGTTATTCTTTCGGATCAATCTATTCAAGAGTTCATACTAGAATAACACCTTAAGACACAAATCAAACCAACACCCTAATGTCACCTAGATACTCCATTGTCACCTCAAGTATCCGTGGGCATGATAATACGATATGCATCACACAATCTCAGATTCATCCAACCAACACAAAGTACTTCAAAGAGTGCCCCAAAGTTTCTACCGGAGAGTCAAGAAAACGTATGCCAACCCCTATGCATAGGTTCATGGGCGGAACCCGCAAGTTGGTCACCAAAACATACATCAAGTGGCACGTGATATCCCATTGTCACCAAAGATAAACATGGCAAGACATACATCAAGTGTTCTCAATCATTAAAGACTCCATCCGACAAGACAACTTCAAAGGGAAAACTCAACTCATCACAAGAGAGTAGAAGGGGGTGAAACATTATAAGATCCAACTATAATAGCAAAGCTCGCGATACATCAAGATCGTGCCATAGAGAGAACACAAGAGAGAGAGATCAAACACATAGCTACTGGTACATACCCTCAGCCTCGAGGGTGAACTACTCCCTCCTCGTTATGGAGAGCGCTGGGATGATGAATAAGGCCACCGGTGATGGGTTCCCCCTCCGGAAGGGTGCCGGAACGGACTCCCGAGAGGTTTTTGGTGGCTACAGAGGCTTGCAGTGGCGGAACTCCCGATCTATCTTGATTATCGATGTTTTTAGGGTACGTAGGCTTATATAGGCGAAAGAAGTCGGTCGGGGGAGCCTCGAGGGGCCCACGAGAGGGTAGGGCGCGCCCAGGGGTGGGTGGGCGCGACCCCCTATCTCGTGGCCTCCTCGATGATCCCCTGACTTGCACTCCAAGTTCCTGGGATTGGTTCTGTTCCAAAAATAACTTCTCCGAATGTTTCATTCCATTTGGACTCGGCTTGATATTCCTTTTCTTCAAAATACTGAAACAGGCAAGAAAACAACAATATGGGTTGGGCCTCCGGTTAATAGGTTAGTCCCAAAAATGATATAAATGTGTAAAATAAAGCCCATGAACATCCAAAAGGGGTAATATAATAGCATGGAACAATCAAAAATTATAGATACGTTGGAGACGTATCAGTTCACATTACCTGTTTTGAAGACTTCCATAAAAATTGCCTATTCACCCCCCTCTAGTCGATAACTAGCACTTTCAATTGGTATCAAAGCAAGGTGCTCCGTTGTTTTGTGTTATTCGGTTTAACCACCTGGAGTTTTAGCTATGTCGACTGCATGGACAATCAGGGTCGCTGTGTGCCCAGTCTTCGATGGCACTGATTACACTTGCTGGAAGAATAAGATGCGCATGCATCTTGAAGCCATTGACATTGACCTCTGGTATGTCGTCAAGATAGGCATTCCCAAGGTCGGCGAAGGTGTCACCTCTACTGATGTCAAGAGGTTCGCTGTCGGTGTACAAAAGTAGGGGTTCTCCTTTTGACCCCTTTACTTGTGCACGGGCAGTCGGAGCCACGCGCCATGGCCGCACATAGCAGGGCAAGGAAGGGAAGCCGGAGAGAAGCGGAAGGCACGAGACAAAACAAAGCAATGTCAAGGACCAAGGCCATAGAGATCGGATGGACGAAGCAAGTTTCCCTGGCAAGACCCTTGCCAGGGCAGCCTCAGCAGCCTCGGCAAGCCCCTTGCCGGGGGCGGCTCGCCCACACCAGCGGAGCAAGCCACCCTCGAGCCCACGGTCTCCAACGCCAACACCCACATTGGGCCAGGGCTCGGGAGGCACCTCTATGGTGGCATGCAGATCTTTGTGAAGACAAAGAATACTCAAGATCACATGGGGATTGAGAGGCAACAATCCTCACCGAGATCCTCGCCAAAGAAACCCACAAGGCCCCCGGCAAGAGTCTTGCTGGGGACGCCAGTGCGCCATGGCAAGACCCTTGCCGGTCCACCTGATAAGACCCTTGCCAGAGGCGACTGCAGGGCCGCTGCCAGGCCCGCACGAACCAAATCTCCACCGCCGTTCACATACAGCTGCCAGCCCAACCAGCTGGGTAGGCACCTGCGTGGCAACATGCGGCTTCCAGGCCAACTCAGCACGCACCTGCATGGCGGCATGCAGATCTTCTTAGAGGCTCCACCACCGCGTGAGCTCAGCTGCTTGCCTGCCTACATGGCACCGCATGCATTGCTGGCCAGGGTGCGTGTCGAAGCGAGGAAGAGCGGCGACGGATGGGACAGGCCTCGCCCCCGTCCCCGATAAAGTAAAGGGACACCTAAGCCACACATTAAATGTGTCTTGTCCTGTAATAACGAGTGATAAGCTCGCAACACTATAGGCTTTTCCACCTCCTCTGTGCCACTGTGGCAGTCCCTTTCGCCTATAAAAGGAGGCCCATGGCGTACTAGAAAAGGGGTCGGCTCTTTCGAACCACACAGCACCCGTAGCTAGTTCGAGAGCTCAAGAACACTCAATACATCCACCAAGCAGGACTAGGGTTTTACGCATCCTCGCAGCCTGAACCTGGGTAAACGATCCTCGTGCCAATTACTAATCCTGCTCTTTTCACAACCCCGCGCCTCGCAACCGTAGTACGGATTCTTGTGATCCCATAGGTGTCGTTTCCCACCGACATCTTTGGCGTGCCAGGTAGGGGGCGCAATTGTGAGAATCTGGTCTAGTAGTTAACCTAGCTGTTCTTCATCGCCATGGCTCCTAAGAAGAAGAAAACCACGGCGATCGGTTCGTCCGGTACCGGATTGCCAGTACTAGTGCGGACCACTAGCGGGCCAGTCACGGAGAGAACCCGCGGCGCGGCCCGCGAACATCCACATCCCCTGGCAGCCCAGGCCTGGTGAGCGGCGTCGTTCATAAGCCAGGCGACGAGCCATGCGTCGCAGGCTCCAGAGACAGAGTCGGGCCCCCTGCAGGCGGCGCGGGGACCTCCATGGGCGCCGTCATGCCGCCAGACGGCGGCGCGGCGGCCTCCAAGATGCCAACACCGGCGCCCATGGCACGCTCTTCTCAGGTCATGTGTGATGAGCAGCGCCGCCCTGCTGGTGACCCTAGGTGCCGCCCTGGGAAGAGTCCCATGCACCCTTCACATGATGAGAAGAGCTGGGATGCGCGCTGAGGTGCTGACGGAGGTGGTGAACGGCTGCGGGGCCGTGATGGGGCTCCTTCTAACGCGGTTAGAAGTCGAGGCGCATCGCGGTCCACACAGCTTTCCCCGCCGCCCACGCCAGCAGAAGCCCTAGCACGCGCGCAGCTGCTCCTTGATTTTCCTCCCGCTGCAGAGAAGCCTGGCGAATGGAGGGCCACCATCCGGACCCTCGTCGACATCGCCAACAACGATGAGTTGTGGCCGGCAGGACACAACTGCCGTCACTCCGTCGAGCCACCGCATGCCAGCGGAGGCCGGGCCGGAGGCGATGCGGCCATGGTGCACTCCCCTCCTCCATCCCGGCCACCGCAGGTGTCGGTCCGTCACGACGACGCTCGTGACGATATCTCCATAGCGTCGTCCGACCGGCGAACCCACCGCGACCAATGCCAGGTTCTTCGGGAGCAAGTTCATGAAAACGCTCGAACCACCATCGAGCGCTGGCGTGACACGCGCCACCAGTCAGACAGGCGGGCAGGGCCCACTACGGACCACCCAACACCGGGAGGCTACGGTGGCCTACCTTACGAGGTGGGTTGTCCGGCTTTTACCCGTGAGCTGCGGCAGTTCCAGTGGCCCTCCCACCGCACATTTAAGCCCAACGTTGGCGTGAAGAACAACGGCAAGACTCACCCATCAGAGTTCCTCAGCATCTACACCATCGCAATGCAAGCTGCTGGGGCCGGCGACGATAAGGTGCTTGCCAATTACTTCCTGTTGGCACTCAAGCCCAATGTTATGTCATGGTTGCTGCACTTGCCGGTGGACTCCATTTCTTCTTGGGCGGATCTGTGTCATGAGTTTGTTGGCGCCTTTACGGGAGGCCACCAAGCTCACAGCCAGGCGAGTGATTTGCATATCATCCCCCAGAAGGAAGGAGAAAACTTGCGCTAGTACATCCAAAGGTTCAGCCGAGTGTAGTACAACATCCCCGATGTTCATCCTGCCGCCGTGATCAATGCATTCCATCAGAATGTGCACAATCGTAAGATGCGCGAAGAGCCGGCGATGAACAAGATCAGGGATGTGGCCGAGCTTTATGTTCTGGCCGATTGGTGCGCTCGCGTTGAAGAGGGAAGGAAGTACCCCGCCAAAGATGCCGGCGCAAAACCGACTCCACGCATGATACCGCCACCCCGACAAAGAAGGGTCGGCTCCGTAACAGGAAGCGCAAGGGCAAGACCGTGCTTGTTGTCGAGGGATCCGATGATACCGGCGCCACCAAGAAACCCAAGGCGAGTGACCCCGGCAAGGAGGTTGCCGGGTGTGCCACCTGCCGGGCCTTGGCGGCTGCCGATAAGCCAGGGGGCTCTAACAAGCAGTATTGCAAGATCCACCGCACCAAAGGCCATGATCTCCAGAACTGTCGGCAAGTGGAGCTGCTCACTGAGAAGTAGAAAGCCGAGTATGAGCGGCGGGACAAGGAGAAGGGCCAAGAGGGTGCCGAGGGATCCGGCAAGAAGCGTGGCGGCTAAGGAGGCCGCCACGGCAAAGATAATCAGAAGGAGAGGCCCGCCCGGGGCCGTGACAAGAAGCAGGAAGATGATGATCATGACGAGGACGATGAGTCCGGTGACCACGAGTTCCATGAAGCCATAGAAGCCATGTGCGTCGATGGTGGCGCCTCGCTGCACACATCCCACCGCCAGCTCAAGCAGTGGGCGCGTGAGATCGCAGCGGTGGAGCCGTCGCTCGATGCCTGGAAGCCGCTGAGGTGGTCCAGCATGCCCATCATCTTCGACACCGAGGACCATCCTAACTGCAGTACTGTAGTCGGGTGCTTGCCGTTGTTGGTCTCACCAACAATCCGCAACCTCAAGGTGACGAAGATGCTGGTTGACGGTGGGGCCGATGAACTTGATTTCACCTGTTTTCATCAAGAGGCTGTAGATCCATGATGGAGACCTCGAGGAGACGGGCACGTTCCAAGGGGTCAACCCGAGGAGGAGCCAGCCGAAGGGATAGGTCACGCTGCCCGCGACGTTCGGAGGCGAGCTGAACCATAGGACGGAGAGGATTGTCTTCGATGTAGCTGAGATCCCAGTGCCCTACAACTGGATCCTCGGCCGCCCAGCACTAGCCAAGTTTACGGCGGCCTCACATTACGCCTACAACATGCTGAAGATGCCCGGGCCGATGAACATCATCACCATCCCCTCCGACAAGAAAGATGTGTTAGTTTGTGCCGACCAACTCTACCGGGAAGAAGTTGTAGCAGCTACTGCCAAGGCACATGCTCCTGCCGACGGAGTCCCGGGAGGAAAGAAGACCGGCGAGACCCCTCACACCCACTCCGGCAAGCGCACCTCTTCGGGGTGTTGTGCTCCCGTTGAGGACGTGCCAGAGAGTTCCACCGGCAAGAGCAAGAAGTCCAAAGCTGCACCACCAGAGACCAAGAAGGTGCCCGTCAAGGAGGACGGCACGAGAGGAGCTTTTACCATAAGCTCCACCCTCGATAGCAAATAGGAAAGCGATCTCGTCACTTTCCTGCGAGCAAATATCGATGTGTTTGCATGGCAAGCCTCCGACATCCCCGGTGTTCCCAAGGAAGTGATTGAGCACCATCTTGATGTCTCTTCTCATGCATGGCCCGTCAAGCAGAAGGTCAGGAAGCAAGCTCTGGAAAGGCAGGAGTTCATCATGGAGGAGATCAGAAAACTAGAGGCAGCAGGCTTGGTAAGGGGAGTGCTCCACCCGATGTGGTTGGCCAACCCAGTAGTGGTGCGCAAGGCGAACGGGAAGTCAAGGCTGTGTATTGATTACAGACATCCATAAGGCTTGTCCAAAGGACCCCTTCCCGTTGCCGCGCATCGACCAGATTGTCGACTCCAGGCTGGGTGTGACCACTTATCATTCCTCGACGCCTACTCAAGGTACCACCAGATCTTCATGACGAAAGAAGATGAGGAGAAGACAGCATTCATCACCCCATGTGGTACGTATTGCTTTTTACGGATGCCTTTCGGGTTGAAGAGTGTTGGCTCAACCTTTGCAAGAGCGGTCCAAATTGGTTTTGAGCCCCAGCTACATAGAAATATGGAAGCTTATATGGATGACATAATGGTCAAAACCAAGGACAAAGCAACACTTGTGCAAGATCTGGAGGAAACATTTGCAAACATGCACAAGATCAACCTCAAGTTGAACCCTGAGAAGTGTGTCTTCGGCGTCCCATCCAGCAAGCTTCTCGGGTTCTTTGTGTCGCAGCGCGGGATCGAGGCAAACCCAGATAAGATCAAGGCCATCGAGCAGATTGAGGCACCCAAACGGATCAAGGACGTTGCCGCCATGAGCCGATTCATCTCCAAGTCCGCGGAGCATGCCCTTCCTTTTTTCAAGATCTTGAAGAAAACGGGGCTAGTGGAGTGGACCCCAGAGGCCGAGGCAGTGATGCAAGATTTAAAGAAGTACCTCTCCTCTACCCTAGTGTTGGTTGCGCCCAAAACACAAGAACCGTTGCTGCTGTATCTAGCAGCAACAAATCAGGTGGTTAGCGCCGCACTAGTGGCACAGAGAGAGGTCGACGAAGAAGCAGCGGCAGCGGCAAACTCAACGGATGGCGAGCTGGAACCCTCCCCGGCAGGGCTCGGTCCCGGCAAGACTGAGTCCCCGGCAGAGGCTGACGCTAGTACGACAGGGCCCGCGCGACCAGGTGAAGTGACGTGGAAGAAGAAAATGGTGCAGCACCCAGTTTACTTCGTCAGCTCCCTCTTGCAGGGGGGCTAGGTCGAGGTACTCAGGCATGCAAAAACTGCTCTTCGGCCTCCTTATGGCCTCGAGGAAGTTGTGTCATTATTTCCAAGCACACGAGATCACTGTGGTCACCCGCCTCCCGTTGCAGCAGATACTGCATAACCTAGATGCAATGGGGAGGATCATGGAATGGGCCCTAGAGCTGTCGAGTTTCAGTCTAAAATTCGAAAGTACCTCGACGATTCAGAGCAGAGTCTTGGCAAAGTTTGTCGCGGAATGGACCTCGACGCCCGACGAAGAGGAACAGGAGACCACTCTCCCCGGCAAGGAAACGAGCCGCAACTGGATCATGTACTTTGATGGGGCTTTCTTGCTGCAAGGCGGTGCCGGTGTGCTGCTTGTCACACCAACCGGAGAGCACCTAAAGTATGTCATCCAAATGCACTTTCCCATGGAGATGTCAACCAACAACACCGCCGAGTACGAGGGTTTGCCTGCCGGTCTCAGGATTGCGGCAGACCTTAGAGTCAAAAAGCTCATCGTCAGGGGCGACTCGCAGCTCGTCGTCAGGCAAATCAACAAAGATTACCAAAGCCCGTTGATGGAAGCTTACATGGATGAAGCGAGGAAACTAGAGGAGCGCTTTAACGATGTACAAGCGGAGCACGTCCCTCAGACGGAGAACAACATCGCCGACTACTTGTCAAAGCGCGCTGCCCTCAAGCTACCTGTGGAACCAGGTACTTTTGTGCTTTAGTTAACTCAACCATCCGTTGAACCATCAACCGGGCAGGGCAAGCGTAGGAAGCTAGGCCCCGGCAAGTACTTCCCCACCGAGCTCCCCGGAGCCGCTGGCAGAGATGTTGTCGTGGATGCCAATCCTGCCGCGGGGCAACCAACTCCGGCAGGGCCTTTGGCCGCAGCCATAGAGACGGCCGCTGCCGTGGTAGAAGAGATGCCTTTGGTCCTTGTCGTCGAGCCACAGGCTCCGGCATGGGCGCAGCACACTGTCCGATTCCTCCAAAAAGAAGAGTTTCCTGAGGAGCAGGAAAAGGCAGAAAGAGTAGCCCGCCAGTCTGCTCTGTACCAATTCGTTGACAACGCATTGTACATAAGAAGACCGAATGGGGTGAAATTGAAGTGCATCTCCCAGGAGGAAGGACTAGAGCTGTTGGCAGAGATACATGGAGGCATATGTGGCTCCCACATAGGGTCGAGGCCCTTGCCGGCAAGGCTTTCCAGCAAGGCTTCTTCTGGCCCACCGCCCTCCAGGATGTGACGACACTAGTAACCAAGTGTGAAGCGTGCCAGTTCCATTCAAAGAAGCTTCATCAACCAGCTCAAGCCCTTCAAACCATCCCTCTCTCCTGGCCCTTCTCGGTCTGGGGGCTCGACATATTGGGCCCTTTCCCTCATGCTGTCGGGGGCTTTGAGTACTTGTATGTCACAATCGACAAGTTCACAAAGTGGCCAGAGGTGGAAGCAGTGAGGAAGGTGACAGCGCAGTCAGCCATCAAGTTCTTCAAGGGACTAGTTTGACGTTTTGGGGTACCCAATAGGATCATCACTGACAACGGCACACAGTTCACAAGCCATGCCTTCATGCAATATATTGAGGACCTCGTCAGCAAGGTTTGTTTTGCTTCCATGGCACATCCATGGAGCAACGGCCAAGCGGAGAGAGCAAATGCTGAAGTTCTGTGAGGCTTGAGAATGAAGACTTTTGACAGGCTGCGCAAGAGTGGAAGGCGCTAGATTGATGAGTTGCCGGAGGTTCTTTGGTCGATCAGAACGACACCAAATCGAGCCACCGGCCAGACACTCTTCGCCCTGGTCTATGGGGCAGAAGGAGTTCTCCCCACGGAACTCATATACGGGCCACCTCGAGTGCTCGCTTATGATGAGCTCGAGTAAGAGCGATTGCGGCAAAACAATGCAACGCTCCTTGAGGAAGATCGTCTCCGGGCGGCTGGGAGAGCAGCACGCTACCAGCAAGCCTTGCGCCGCTATCATAGCCGCAAGGTTCATGTCCGGAGCTTTGAGGAAGGCGACCTTGTTCTTCGGCACGTTCAGTCTGCCAAGAATTCCAACATGTTGACGCCAAAGTGGGAAGGCCCTTATCGGGTAACACGAGTCACCAGGCTCGGCGCAGTCCGCCTGGAGACCGAAGATGCCATTCCAGCGAGCAACTCTTGGAACATCGAGCATCTTTGCAAGTTTTACTCATAAGGCGCGGCTGCCGGGCCTCCCGGCAAGCCACCTTTTCTACAAGCCTTGCCGGCAAGGCATGTAACCCTTTGTACAAAGCCAGGCGCAGACCCTGGGCATAAATAAATGAAGCGCTGGCGCCCTAAGTTATAGCATGCATGCTAGGTCAAGTCTCTTCCTCGGTTAGGGTTGATAGTTCCTAGCGGCGGCTAACCCCCAGCTTAGAGGTCGGGAGTGCATCTCTCTATTCTTTTCTATCCTCTTTGGTTCGCACGGCACATGAACACTTCTGCCGGGCTATTTGGAAGAAACGAATGGACCGGCGTCCCAACCCCGGCAAGCCAAAGTTGCCGGGGGCTGCAAGTACAAGGATTCATCCATGGCAAGCCAAAGTTACCGGGGGCTGCAGATCCAGATAAGGCTTCTATCCTTTATCATGCATTTCGTTATGGACTGGGATATGTGAAACCTTGTTTTATTTCTAGGCTACCGTGCTCCCCTTTCTCCGAACCCAAGGATTATCTCCTGGGTCCGGATTTGGTCGTAGTCACGGCAGCAAGGAAATGGAACGAGGAGCCTAAGCCCACCTCATCCCTGCCTCCGCCAAGAGCGTGAGAAAGGTCGAGCAAAGTGGGGGACGACAAGGCCTGTTGCCGAGCGAAAACGTTTACTCTTAAATGATAACAAGGATTCGCTCCTTGTCGCAGGGTTCGCCCATGAACAAAAAACCCGAAAAACATCCCTTTTTGATTAAAAACATCCCGTACAGGTACAGTCCATGCGAAAGGAAAAACATGAGCAAGGGGATTACAAGTTCTAAATTTAAAGGCCTGAAGGCTTACAAGACTAAAAAAAGATAAGATGCCCGTAATCCCTTTCTTGTCCCTCTCCTGAGCAGGCAGGTCAAGGAAGCGAAAATGGGCAAAAGAGGCGCCTAGGCAAGCTACGAGCAGCAGAAAGCACCAAGAGGATATCTCGGTGGCTGTCCAAAGGCTGGCTGGTGATGATGGCACCGGGGGAAGAGCTCGAAGATGAGGCAGCAGGACGTCAATACGTGACGAAGGCGTCGGTGCCCGCGTACTCTGACTTGACGGCCTTGTCGCCCGCCCTCTTCCTCTTCCACAACCTCCCAACGCCAGCTGCCCAAGGAGACGACCCCCAGAAGTTCGACGAGCCGGTGACACGGATGATGGTGTCGTGGGTGCAGCCTGGAGCGGTGCGCGACGCTTAGTCAGACCCCTCATCCTGCCGCCCGCTAACCTCGTCGTCGCTGCCGTTGTCCTCCTCGCCACTCTCGCTCGAGGAGGAATCTTCATCGTCAGAGGAGTTCTCCATGTAGCACCTTACACGGGTCCCAAGGTGCCCAAAGATCTTGACGGAGAGGAGGCCACTCTCCATTAATTTGAAATGGAGAGTGAGCCCCTCCGTCAAGCTGTGGATGTAGGCAAAAGTTTTCCACCCTCAACGAAGGTACATGAAGTGAGAGGCGGGGAACTCGACGTCGGCCCATACGCCGCTGTTCCAACAACCCCTCATATGCAGCCGCAACGCCTGTGGCGGATCCAGCTCCATCTCCCGCGCAAATGGAGTCGGAAGGCGAAGACGACGGCGCGGCGGCTGGCGCAGCCGGATGAAGAATTCGTCAGGGTTGTCCCCAACGTGGCCCTCCACGGGTGGAGGGCCACTGGCGGAGGCGAAACCGATCTACCGCCCCGTCCCCCTCTCCCTCGAGCGCCGTGACAGCCTCGGCCTCGCCCCCTCGCCCTCCGTCTAACAGCCGACTACGCTGCTACGAGCTCTTGGGGAGGAGTGATGCGTTGCCTAGCCGAGACCCTCGCCGCCATCGAGGAAGCGTCACCACGCCCCCTCGCCATGACAGAAGGAGGAGGAAGCAGGAATGGGGAGAAACAGATGACGAAGGATTGAGAGGCGTCGTTCCTCCCGCTCCCCTCTTTATAAAGGGGGCGGGGGCGAGGCTCGGCCGCCCCTTTCAGCCAATCAGGCCCGTTGAAGTGACAACGGGCGGGGCCGTCGACCGCCCTCCCCGCTCAATTGAAGGCGCGTGGGAATCAGCGCGCGCGCGCATGACTTCCTGTATCCCACGCGCCTGTCATTCACTCTGCATGATGCATGCAGCGAACGTGGCGCGAAGGGCGGGCGCAATGGGACGCGTGGAGCGACAGTTCCCGAGTAAGGGCAGTAAATGAGCTGCGACCCTGCGGTCTCAAAGAGACACGCAAGCCGCCTCTTTACTGTCCACCGCGAGATGACGCCAGCATGTTTCGGTCACGCACTCGCGCGCGACCCCCATGTCACGCGTTCAACATGGGTCGTTGGGAAGCGCAGCGGACAGAACAGTTATCGCGGTAAAATCCGCCCCGCCTGCTTGCGCACCGTTCTATGCCTGGCCCAACAGCGCGTCGCGCTTATGTGTGGCCCAGTCCTAGGGCTCCTATCAGTGTACAAAAGTAGGGGTTCTCCTTTTGACCCCTTTAGTTGTGCACGGGCAGTCGGAGCCACGTGCCATGGCCACACATAGCAGGGCAAGGAAGGTAAGCCGGAGAGAAGCCAAAGGCACGAGACAAAACAAAGCAACGTCAAGGACCAAGGCCACAGAGTTCAGATGGATGAAGCAGGTTTCCCCGGCAAGACCCTTGCCGGGGCAGCCTCAGCCCCGGTAAGCCCCTTGCAGGGGGCGGCTCGCCCACACCAGCGGAGCAACGCACCCTCGAGCCCACGGTCACCAACGCCAACACCCACGTTGGGCCAGGGCTCGGGCGGCACCTCCATGGTGGCACGCAGATCTTTGTGAAGACAAAGAATACTCAAGACCAGATGGGGATTGAGAGGCAACAATCCTCACCGAGATTCTCGTCAAAGAAACTCACAAGGCCCCCGGCAAGATTCTTGCCAGGGACGCCAGCGCGCCATGGCAAGACCCTTGTCCGGCCACCCGACAAGACCCTTGCCAGAGGCGACAGCAGGGCCGCTACCAGGCCCGCACCAACCAAATCTCCACCGCCGTTCACATGAAGCTGCCAGCCCAACCAGCTGGGCAGGCACCTGCGTGGCAACATGCGGCTTCCAGGCCAACTCAGCAGGCACCTACGTGGCGGCATGTAGATCTTCATGGAGGCTCCACCACCGCGCTACCTCAGCTGCTTGCCTGCCTACATGGCACCACATGCATCGCTGGCCAGGGCGCGTGTCAAAGTGAGGAAGAGCGGCGATGGACGGGACAGGCCTCGCCCTCGTCCCCGATAAAGTGAAGGTACACCTAAGCCACACATTAAATGCATCTTGTCCTGTAATAATGAGGGATAAGCTCGCAGCACTGTAGGCTTTTCCGCCTCCTATGTGCCACTGTGGCAGCCCCTTTCGCCTATAAAAGGAGGCCCATGGCATACTGGAAAAGGGGTCGGCTCTTTCAAACCACACAACACCTGTAGCTAGTTCGAGAGCTCAATAACACTCAATACATCCACCAAGCAGGACTCGGGTTTTACGCATCCTCGCGGCCCGGACGTGGGTAAACGATCCTCGTGCCAATTACTAATCCTGCTCTTTTCACAACCCCACGCCCCGCCACCGTAGTAGGGATTCTTGTGATCCCATAGGTGTCGTTTCCCACCGACATTCGCGCAACTGGATTCAACCGCCAAGAACATCATCTGTAGTCATCTAACCAAATGATAGTATGGTCGTGTGAGTGCACTGGAAACCGTGAAGAGGCTGTCCAAGGTCAACGGAGGCGTCTCAACTCAGAAACACTCAAGGATTGACATTCTTCGCAATCTCTTCAACCGCTTCAAGAGGAATGACAATGAAAAGGTCCAGCTCATGTTCGATCACCTCAATGATATCACAAATGAGCTCGACTACCTAGCTGTTGTTAGTCTTCCATTCCGATCCATACTACCTAGTTGTTGTTAGTCTTCGTGCAGTTTACTTGACTATGGCTTGTCTAGTGTAGTTCATCTTCCGTTGCATATCATATAAGTTCATATTAACAGTTTGTCTTCAAAGGCCTCGTGTTTTGAATACTTTCATAAAAATCACCTATTCACCCCCTCTAGTCAATAACTAACACTTTCAATTGCTATTAGAGCAAGGTGCTCCCTTGTTCTGTGTGATTCGGTTTAACCACATGGAGTTTTAGTGAAAGCATGAAGACTAACAATAGCTAGGTAGTGTGAAGAAGTTCCAAAAGTTCTCCAATAAGAATCGCTTCGGAAAGTATTCAAGATCAATCTCAAGAAATGATCGGCTTCCTCTCGTGATTACAAGAACAGAACATGCCATAAAAGCAAGAAGCCATGCCACTACATCTCTAAGTGTCCTCAATGAGACAAGGAATCTAAGAAGAAGAAGAAGAAGAAGAAGAAGAAGAAGAAGAAGAAGAAGAAGAAGAAGAAGAAGAAGA
This sequence comes from Triticum dicoccoides, assembly GCF_002162155.2. NCBI lineage: Eukaryota > Viridiplantae > Streptophyta > Magnoliopsida > Poales > Poaceae > Triticum > Triticum dicoccoides. The sequence continues at coordinate 332,975,068 of NC_041391.1, read as the reverse complement.
AGAGCAAGGAATATGATTATGAAGACAAGATGAAGAAGAAATCATCAAAGTCTTCATCAAAGTTTTCATCTCACAAGAAGAGCTCATCTGGCAAGGCTCGTGCATTCATTGCCAAGGAGATGGATTCAGAGGAGGAGTCTGCTTCTGAGGAGGTAGAGGTGGAGTCTGAGGAGGATTCTGATTCAGGCGTGGCAAGCCTGGCTTTAGTTTCGGCATTTGTCGCCAAGTCCATCTTCAACACTGAAGACAATGGTCATGTCGCCGACGTTGAAGCCAATGATGAGGATGACTCTGCTCTGACCTACTTCTTCATGGCATGAGGTGTGAACGGAAACTCATGCGATGCTTATTTTCAAACCTCTAGTGAAGATGACTCTGAGTGTGAATCCAAACCTAACTATAAGACTCTTGCTAAAATTGCAACTAAACAACAAACTGCTATGGAACATATTCAAAAGTTTCTAGACAAAAGCGATGATTTGTTGGTCGAGGAAATGAATCGAACCCAGTCCTTAATTGAAGACATTAAAAATCTTCGTGTTAAGTACGAGGAACTTGAAAGTCGTCATGGAACACTCTCACCTACTCATGAGAAGCTTTCCTACGATTGTCTTCAAAGGAAGCGAGATCTAGAGAAACTGAGAGCGTCTCATGAAGATCTTCAAAAGGAGAACGATTCACTACTCGCTCAACAGATCAGTTCGCTGTACCACCATGCTTAAAATGTCTTGAGCGTGATAATGATGTCTCTATTGCTGAATGTTCCACTGCCTCTGATGTTGCAATATCAACAACTACTGATGTGGTAAATAACCCCTCTACTGAGGATACCACTACTATTGCTGATGAGAATGCTAGGTTGAAGACATTGCACGAAACATGCATGTACAAAAGCATAAAAGGGCATCCGACACTATGTGATGTTCTCAAGAAACAGATTTTGAACCGAAACCCTAAGAAAGAGGGTGTTGGGTTCGAGAGGAAAATGAATGTTGAGTTCTCACTATGAGTAGTACCCCAAAACCACATGGGTTGCTGCAAAGGGCCCTTCAGTGGACCCATCCACCTTATCTGGCTTCACACTTGTGCTAACCCCATTATCATTGATGAATCCTTTGACACCAATTATAAGTTGTTTAAGAATCAGAATGGTGAAGTGTTTGCCAGGTTTGTTGGCACTAACTCTAGGAATGGGCCACCTTTGAAGAAGATCTGGGTGCCCAAAAGTTGTCTTGAGAAGCTTCCCGTGAATGCCATCATGACTCCACCTGGGAAGAAGAGAAACCCCGGACCAAAGGCTTCACATGGCCCAAAGGCTTCATACAGACAGAGGACCTCACAAGGTCACCCTAATGCCAATGTTTTGCAGGGAAACCATCATCAGACTCATGAATATGATCATGTTTTCTCTAACCACTATGATCGAGTATTATTCACCTCCTGTGAAACTATTTGCCATGGCTCCAAATCCTAAGTTCTCAGATAATGCACTTAGACACATTGCTTCTAAGCCACCCCTCAAGATGTTATAGGTCCCCAGCATTGGCGTCATAAGTCTTTTCTTGACGAGCATCCTATCTTACCAAACAAGAATCTTAACTTTGATAGCATGCTTGGTCTCTATATGTTTGTGCTTCACAATACTCTTGGTAAAGCATATCCCGCTAACTGCACTATAGGGTACGACTCCGAAATCTACAGAGTGTAATAATGGACAGTGGATGCACTAACCACATGACTGGTGATCGAAGTCTTTCTCATAGATTCAACGCTATGTCCGTCTACTAAAATTCACATCACATTCGCTGACGCTGAAATCTATAGGTATTAGGCCTAGGTAGAGTTGCAATCTCAAAGGATCAGCACATGGATAAAGTGATGCTTGTTGAATCCCTTGGATTCAACTTAATGTCTGTCTCAATGCTTTGTGATCCGAACAAGATTGTGATATTTGGAAAATATCGTTGCCTTGTGCTAATGGAATCTGACAAATCTCTAGTCTTCTAAGGGTATCAAAGAGATGATCTGTATATGGTAGATTTCTTCGCAGGACAACATCTTGCCATATGTCTTCTAGCAAAAGCTTTGGAGTGTTGTCTTTGGCATCAAAGTCTAGGACATGCGGGCATGAGGAACTTGCACACACTCATGAAGAAGAAGCATATCATTTGCATCGAGGGCATCAAATTCAAGAAGGATCATCTATGTGGTGCTTGTAAATCCGGAAAGATGACTAGGGCCAAGCATCCCTCGAAGACAATCATGACTATGTCTCAACCCTTCGAGTTGCTACACATGGATTTATTTGGCCCTACTCATTACTATACCCTTACTACCAGTTCACATCTCTATGGCTTCGTTATTGTTGATGATTATTCAAGATACACTTGGGTGCACATAATTCTCTATAGGACCAAAGTGCAGGATGTCTTCAGACGCTTTGCCAATCGTGCCTGACCAATTATGGCACCAAGGTCAGGCACATCAGGAGTGACAATGGCACAGAATTCAAGAACACCGGCGTCAATACTTATCTTGATACATTGGGCATCACACATGAGTTCTCTGCTCCATACACACCTCAGCAGAATGGCATCATGGAGCACAAGAATAGAACCCTCATTAAGATGGCTCGCATGATGCTTGATGAATACAAGATTCCAAGGAGTTCTAGCCTGAAGCCAATGATACTGCTTGCCACATCATCAACAGAGTTTATCTTCATAAGTTCTTCAAGAAGACATCCTATGAACTCTGGACTAGTAAGAAGCCAAACATCAAGTATTTCAAGGTCTTTGGTTCTAGGTGCTGGATTAAGGATCTGCATCACACTTCAAAATTTGCACCGAAAGCACATGAAGGTTTTATGCTTGGCTACGGAAAGGATTTGCACACCAACAGAGTCTTCAACCTCTTTCACTATAAAGTGGTTGAAATGTAGATGTGTGGTTCGATGAGACCAACGGCTCGCAAAGAGAGCACCTGCCAAATGTGCTAGATGAAGCTACGCCAAGTGAATCTATGAAGCTATTGGGTACGGGAGAAATCATACCCATCGAAGAACAGGCTGAAGAGGAAATCATCATTTCTGCACCTAATCAGCATGAATACAATGCTTAGCCTGAAGCCAATATTGAAAATGAAGACAACAATCAGCAAGGGCAAAATCTTCGTCCATGAAAGAGCTGGATATCGACTAGGAGGGGGGGTGAATAGGCGATTTTTGTGGAAGTCTTCAAAACATGGGAGTTTCAAAGACAAATAATAGAAATGAGCCTATTTATATGATGCGGAAGATAGACTACACTAGGCAAGCCATAGTCGAGTATTCAATGAAGTGAAAGCACGAAGACTATTGGCAGCTAGGTAGTAAGGATCAGGATGGAAGATAGTATGAAGCCAATCAGAACAAGTAGTCACTCAATGAAGTCAAACATATAATGCAAGCAAGCAATGACTTCACGAAGAAAAACTATAAGTAAAGAGAATCAAGAGATAGGACCAGTAGCTTGGAGAGGACAGCGATTTGTTCGACCAGTTCCAGTTGATGTGACAACTGTACGTCTGGTTAGGGAGGCTGAGATTTAACTCAGAAGACTGTGTCTTCACCTTATTCCCCTTGAGCTAAGGACACTTTGTCCTCGCCCAATCACTCTGGTAAGTCTTCAAGGTAGACTTCCAAACCTTCACAGACTTCGTTCACCGGCAATCCACAATGACTCTTGGATGCTCAGAACACGACGCCTAACCGGCTGGAGGATTCACAGTCCTCAAGTGTAACAAGTCTTCAGATCACGTAGATAGAAAGACATTAGTGATGCAAAACACTCTTTGGGCTCTGGGTGGTTTGGGCTTTGTCCTCGCAAGGATTCTCTCTCAAAGGGTTCAGAGGTGGGTTGCTCTCAAACGACAAAAGCCGTGCAATAACTCAGAGCAGCCACCAATTTATGGTGTAGGGGGTGAGCTATTTATATCCACTAGGCAACCCGACCTGATTTGTCCTAAATCACCCTGGGTCACTAAGGAACTGACACGTGTTCCAACGGTCAGATTTCAAACACACGCTGCAGCTTGGCTTGGGCTACAAGTAAAGCTAACTTATTCGACTCTGGATAAGATTTTCCCTCATTGTCTTCGCTCGAAGACATAGGATTTGGTTGAGCATCACTTTAGTCACTCTGACTTTATTCACTTGGATCCCACTTAACAGTGTGGTGGTTCCTATGACTCAACAAAGAAGAAAAGGAAACAACAAAACAACAAAATCTTCGCGCTCCATAGTCTTCATGCGATGTCTTCTCATGTCATAGACTTCACTGTGAATATCTTCACAGACCACCATTGTCTTCAATGTCTTCACACATTTTTAGGGGTCATCACCGGTAGGTAAACCGAATCAATGAGGGACTACTACCTATGTTATCCTGCAATTCTCGCAAACACATTAGTCCCTCAACAAGGTTTGTCGTCAATACTCCAAAACCAACTAGGGTGGCACTAGATGCACTTACAATCTCCTCCTTTTTGGTGATTGATGACAAACTGGTTGTAGTTTTCAACGGGGATAAAAGTATGTGAAATTGTAAAGGATTAAGATATTTTCTTCGTAAGTGGCAAAAGGCTCCCCCTGAAGATGTGCATATAAAGGTTTTGCTTTGGAATGCAAATGCACATGGCAGGTTGTACTTGTGGAGATCCTCTTCAACTTATGAAGACAATACATTATGCATGAAAAGATATAACTGGGATAATGACATGCATAATGAAAACTGGACGTCTGCAAGAGGACTTCATGCGGGATTTATCACCGCACATGCGGAATTTATCATCACATCACAGAATAGCAGAAAAATTAGCAGACGACCATCAAGTTTAAGTGTTACAACTCAAAGAACCAAATGTTTCAAAAGCGAGAGTTGTAAGCACTTGGCAAAAGTATAGCAACCACCCATATGGACCCGCTTGAAGACTGTCAACTCATATGCTTCTCCCCCTTTTGTCAGTAAGGACCAAAAAGGTTTCAAGACATAGAGCCTCTACTCGTTCCCATGAGGAGTAGGTGAAGCAGCAGGGTCGCCTGTCATCCACTCAAGGACCCATGTCTTCGGATCCCTGTTGTAGCCGCGAATGTGAAGAGTTGCATAGAATTGCAGCAGAAGTTCTTCATTCCAATTTTCTTTATCAGTCACAAATTGTAGAAGACCTGCATCTTTGAAATAGTCGAGGGCTTCTTCTAAGCAAGGCAGGCCCGCAATGGCTTCGCAGTCTAGACGCATATGGGGAAAGATGCGCCCCTGATTATATAGTATGCATGAATAGTAACTGCGCCGTTGATAACTCCAGAACCGATCAGATGATATTCTTGGCTTAGAATATGGGTTCTTGGCGCTATCAAAGAAGGTGTTGTGTGCTATGAAGCCATTAGCGGTGAATGATCCTAGCATAGATGTAGTACCAGGAAACCTTGGCAGACTCGGTTTCGGCTTCTGGATCTGAGGCCTGTGCTCCACATGATAATCAAATTGTGGCCCGGTAGCAGGTGGAGGAACCAGAATGGGCCAACGAACAGTGACAAGCTCGCCTTGATAAAATGCTTGCTAAATGGTGTGAGGCCTTGGTGGCGGTACAGGAGCAGGAGCATTGACAAGGTCTTCAGACTGCAAATTGGTGGCAGGTGCATCATTGGCTTTAGACACCGTATTTACTATAGGAGCCACATTAGCTTCAGCCATGACAATGTCATTAGCTTCAGTAGTGTTGTTCGTGGTTGTTTTAGTATTTTCAGCCTCCACTTGAGTAGCTGGAGGGTTTGACACATTCTCCTTGAGAACATCTTCTTGGTTGGTATGGGGTGTGGCAACACGTTCTTCTTCTTCTTCTTCACGGGTTGCTTGTGGTTCTGCGGCTGATGCAGCCGGTGTATCTTCAGCAGCTTTGGCTTCAGATTCAGAGACGTTTACAGTGGGAGTGGCTTCAGGAAACACTTGTCGTGCAACTGAGTTGTCTTGCACTTCTCCTTCTGGAACGCTCGATGGAGCGACTTGTGGCCTTGGTCCTTTGCGAAGCCTACGAAATGCAGGGGATGCTTTTGTAGAGGGAGTTGGCTGGACCACATAGTCGTCATCATCAAGCACTAGATTGGTTACTTGAGGTGGGGGAGTACTTGGTGAGCTTCGACTTGGAGTTTCTGGTTGGGGCGATCAGCTCATGAAGCATCCTGATTGATTGGCGTCAAGGGACGACCAACTAATGAGTTCGCTATTCATGAGAACAGGCAATGATACCATTTGGCGCTCGATCTGAGGAAGGACTTCATCATCATTTACATTGTCTTGGGGACCAATGTCTTCAGCCGTGATGGGATTAACAGCTAGAGCTTCTTCAGCTTCAGGAGCCTCTATGGAAGCAGGCTCGAGAACTATTATCTAACGCTCTTGGTGTTCGGAGGTCGGACGAGCAACTGAGATTGCCTCGACAAAGAGGGGCTCCGAAGGAGCAGCTCGATCTTTCTTTGAAGACTTTGTCTTTCTCTTCTTGGTCTTGGGAGCATCATCAATGGTGTTAATGGACTTGCACTTTCTGGCTTCGGCTTCAGCTGCCCTTGTTTTCTTCAGTTCCGAAGCCACTGTGGGGACCTTAGGCTTCAAGCCTGTCATGCTAGCAGGGAAGACAATGCGAGGTGCTTCCCGCCCTGATGCTTCAGCTTGTACCATAGCAGGCTTCTTCTTTTTGGCAGCCATCTTGGGGTCTATGCTAGGACGCCCAAGTGCCTTGCGCTTTTCAGCTTCTTTGTAAGCTTGAACACATTTGGCCGTGAGGTTTTTCATATGCTCGTGTGAACCTTTGGCATCTTCACGTTTCTTGTGAAATGCCTCCTTGAGGTCATCCAACATCAGCTTGAAGTTTTGAACATCAGCCACACTAAGATCGGCCATGTGCTTCTTGAACTCGGCTTTCTCATAGTCAATTTTGTTCTTCAGTTCAACAATTTTCTGAGCCAGAGCCAGCTCAGGAGCAATGGCGCCTTGGAAGGCGACGCTGATGCCAATTGGGAGTTGAAGATCATCAAAACCAAGGCTTGGGTTGTCAAACCACTCATCAATGAAATTATTCAGGATGCCCACATCGAAAAGGGGCAGATCGTTGAAGATCTCTGCCTCTTGTTTGCTATTAATCAGCTGCTCAAGGGCATCATCACCACACTCATCGTCAGTTGACAGATCAATAGCTTCATTCTCGTTTCGCAACACGGCAGCTGGGCTCAGTGCTTGACTAGAACTCTTGACACTTTTCATCTGGGGCTTCTCTTTCTTCTTGGAAACTCGAGATAGATCTTCAGAATTAATACTTGGTGCAGGAGGAGCAGTGGTTAGTGGCGTCACATGTGAAGCTTTTGGTTCAGCAGAGGGTTTTGAAGCCTTTGTTTTCTTCTGCATTTGTGGCTTAGGCGGAGCTGGTGCTTCATCAGAATTTGCGTCATCAGCTGACTTATCCACATTAGCACCTTGGACTGCAACGTGAGTGATGAAACCTTCGAGGTTGTAGAAGGGTCCGATTCTATTTTCATTGGCTTCACGGGTCCCATCATCTAGAGGAGCAGCTGGACTAGGGTTGAAGTTAAGTCCAAATGCCTTCTTCTTCTTCACAGCAGAATCTTTGGCAAACTTGAAGTTGCGCTTGAACAAATTGTCTTCTCGACACCATACCAGAGAAGATCGGTCAGCATTCTCTGGTTGTTGTCCACGAACCATGCACGGATAGAAGCCTTGATCAATAGCTTCAGACAGGGACTGGGGTTAAAGATTTTTGTATAATATATCTCCCCAAGGCTGCCTAATGGCATTCTTCTCAGCATACTCAGCCGTGACAAATCTGTGCTTGTACCACTCTTCAGCCCAATATCTTCGAATCCATTGGATTCGAGTGTTGCGTTCACCATAAGTTTCTTCGGGGTCTGTCTTGTACATTTCATGCAGATCTGGTGGAAAATCTTTGGATGTATTCCCACAGCGCTGTCTGCCGCCCTTTCTAGCTGACTTTTCAGTTGCCATGAAGCTTAAACTGAATGGCTTCAGAACTTGCAAAGCCTTCCGACAGCTGTTAAACAAGAACTGGCTTCAGGAGAATTCATGTGACTCTGTAAGAATTCTGCAAATGAATGCAGATTATGAGAACCAAGGGATTCTCCCACAGAAATATACTTGTGACAACATTAGAGGTGCGAGGGAAGGGGAAGCGGTCATATGCATTCTCACAAGATTTTGAAGATAAACCAATTTGAAGATATTGACCTCATAACGTGAAGACATTCACTTATTTGTTGCGAGTTGATTCTAGATTTGTACGAATCCAAGAATAGGTACAAGTGAGGAATCTAACTTGTAGTGAAGCATAAGTGAATAGACTAGGCATAATATGAGATGCAGAATAGGATAGATTTTGGAAGCATAGAAACCACTTTTGTTAGAGAAGGATGAATCTATCAGATCAAAAAGACAGTAAAAAGTAAGTTTTAGTTATCACATGAAGAACTGCTAGACAGAACAGAGTTGGAGGCCGAGCAGTTCAATCTCCCGTGCCCTAACTTGGCGACGGAAGACACCTACGGCAGCGGCAGAGAAGACGAGGTCCGCGACCGGCGTGAGGACGGCGTCGGTGAGGTCGCGGCAGCTAAGTGCTTCATCACCAGCGTCATTGAGAGCTAGCGGTGGCTCTAGGGTTTGTGCGAGGTGGCGAGTTGGGAGAAGGATTTTGACCGCGATGTGATGTGTATTTATAAGGAAAGGGATGACACATCGCAATTACGTAGGTGCCCCTGGCGGTTCACATCTGAAGGGCACATGGCAAACATGCAACACATTGGAAGTTGTTCCATGTTCCCACGCACGCCTGCACTGTCGGGGTGGTCATTTCGGCTTCTCCGGGTTTCAGGCAATAAGGATATAGCATTAAAAACATATATAGTTCTTGTCTCTGTATCTTCTGCTGACAAGGACGCAGAGGAGACATTCGACAGTTTCAATAGAATGCATATGATTTGGATAGATAGAATTTGAGGTAGAAGCATAGAAGAGGTTAGGGTCCGATCACATTCACTTAGATCAAAAGATTCAAGCAAGAATTCCTAGCTATAAGTGAATGCTGTAGAGGACAGAACACAAATATGTATATATCCTAGTATAAGACCAAATCAACAAGGTGAAGATAGTCATGAACTTAAGTCAAAGATGAAGACAAATCAAATGTGAAGACGTTGCAATTATAACGCCAAGAAAAACACTTCAAACAAAAGTTTGGTGGTGGTGTTACCCACCGTATAGGAAGTATTAGAGCCAGACATGGCGCACAATTATCATGGTGCTCTGAAGTCGAATTACGCATTAATGTATTCAGACTTAGAGTGTATGTCTTTATTGACTGAAGATATACATTACTTCGTGTGTTGCACATCTAAGTCATCAATATGCATAAGTGTTAGGATGTATGTCTAATCATAGGACATTTGAGGATTCCAAGATATTTAGCTCACACCGCAACTTGCAAAACCTTTTCTCATCCAAGGGCTTTGTGAAGTTATCTGCCAATTGCTCTTCAGTGTTGACGTGAATGGTATCAATATCTTCCTTCATGACATGATCTCTGAGAAAGTGATGACGAATTTCAATGTGCTTTGTCTTTGAGTGTTGAACTGGGTTGTTGGAAATCTTGATGGCGCTTTCATTGTCGCAGTAGAGTGGCACATGCTTCAGGTGAACACCATAGTCCTTGAGAGTTTGCTTCATCCAAAGAAGCTGAGCACAGCAAGATCCAGCAGCAATGTATTCAGAATCAGCAATGGAGAGAGATACACAGTTCTGCTTCTTTGAAGACCAACAGACAAGTGATCGTCCCAGAAAGTGACATGTGCCTGATGTGGACTTGCGATCAACCTTGTCACCAGCATAATAAGCATCTGAGAATCCAACTAGATCAAACTCTGAGCCATTTGGATACCATAATCCTAGTGTTGGGGTGTAAGCCAAATATCAAAGAATTCGCTTCATAGCTAGGTGATGCGATTCCTTTGGTGCCGCTTGGAATCGGGTACACATGCAAACACTAAGCATTATATCTGGCCTAGATGCACATAAATAGAGTAAAGAACCAATCATGGAGCGGTATACCTTTTGATCGAACTATTTACCATTGGCGTCGGGACTCAGATGACTTTTGGTTGGCATTGGCGTCGTGTATCCTTTGCAGTCTTGCATTCCAAACTTCTTCAGGCAATCTTTGAGGTATTTTTCTGGAGATGTGAAGATGTTGTTGCGTTGCTAACGGATTTGGAGACCCAGGAAGAACTTCAGCTCGCCCATCATGGACATCTGATATTGCTCTTGCATCATGTGACCAAACTCATCACTGTATTTCTTGTTAGTGCAGCCAAAGATAATATCATCCACATAGATTTGGCACACAAAAAGTTCACCATCATATGTCTTCATGAAGAGTGTGGGATCTAGTGAACCAGGTTTGAAGCCTTTGCTCTTCTGGAAATCTTTGAGTGTGTCATACCACGCACGAGGGGCTTGTTTGAGGCCATACAATGCCTTGTTGAGCTTGTATAACATATCAGGATGTTTTGGATCTTCAAAGCCAGGAGGTTGTGCAACATATACTTCTTCTTCAATCTTTCCATTTAGAAAGGCAATCTTCACATCCATTTGATACAGAAGGATGTTGTGATGATTTGCATAGGCTAGCATTATGCGAATGGCTTCAAGCCTAGCCAACGGAGCAAATGTTTCATCGAAGTCAATCCCTTCAACTTGAGTATATCCTTGAGCAACGAGACGAGCCTTGTTTCTGACAGCTTGACCATGCTAATCTTACTTGTTGTGATATATCCATTTGGTGCCAATGACATTGTGCTTACGAGGATTAGGACGCTTGACCAATTCCCACACATTGTTCAGCTCAAACTGTTCAAGCTCTTCTTGCATAGCTTGAATCCATTCTCCATGAAGGCTTCAGCAACTTTCTTGGGTTTAGAGATTGAGATGAATGCAAAGTGCCCACAAAAATTTGCTAGTTGTGTTGCTCTTGAACGAGTGAGTGGACCATGTGCATTGATGCTATCTATTATCTTCTCAATCTGTACTTCATTTGCAACACGATGATGAACTAGACGAAGATTTTGCTCTTGCTGATCAATGTCATCATTTTGAGGATTGTCTTCAGGCTGAGCATTGTCTTCAGGTTGATTAGGTGCAGAAATGATAAGTTCCTCTTCTGTTTGAGCCTCAGAAGGTATGATCTCTCTAGTTCCCATTTGCTTGATTGATTCACTAGGAGGTACTTCATCTAGCACATTTGGCAGGTGCTCTCTTTCCGAGCCGTTAGTCTCATTGAACCGCACATCCACAGTTTCAACCACTTTATAGTGAAAGAGGTTGAAGACTCTGTAGGAGTGCGAATCGTAACCAAGCATAAAATCTTCATGTGCTTTTGGTGCGAATTTTGAATTGTGATGTGGATCCTTGATCCAGCACCTAGCACCAAATACTCTGAAGTAACTGACATTTGGCTTCTTACCAGTTAGGAGTTCATAGGATGTCTTCTTCAGAAGCTTCTGAAGATAAACATGGTTGATGATTTGGCATGCAGTATCAATGGCTTCAGGCCACAACTTCCTTGGAGTCTTGTACTCATCAAGTATCATTCGATCCATCTCGATAAGGGTTCTATTCTTGCGCTCCATGATGCCATTCTGCTGAGGTGTGTACGGAGTAGAGAACTCATGAGAGATGCCCAAAGTATCTAGATAAAGGTCAAGGCCGGTGTTCTTGAACTCTGTGCCATTGTGACTTCTGATATGCTTGATCTTGACGCCATCGTTCGTCATGGCACGATTGGCAAAGCGTCTGAAGACATCCTGCACTTCATTCTTGTAGAGGATTATATGCACCCAAGTATATCTTGAATAATCATCAACAATGACGAAGCCATAGAGGCAAGCAGTGTAGTAAGAGTAGAGTAGTGAGTAGGGCCAAATAAGTCCATGTGTAGCAGCTCGAAGGGTTGCGACATAGTCATGATTGTCTTTGAGGGATGCTTGGCCCTAGTCATCTTTCCAGCTTCACAGGCACCACACAGATGATCCTTCTTGAACTTGACACCCTCGATTCCTTCGACGTGTTTCTTCTTTGCGAGAGTGTGCAAGTTCCTCATGCCAGCATGCCCTAGCCTTTGATGCCAAAGCCAACATTCCGAAGCTTTTGCTAGAAGACATACGGCCATATGTGGTCCTGCTGAGAAATCTACCGTATACATATCATCTTTCCGATACCCTTTAAAGACTAGAGACTTGTCAGATTCCATTAGAACAAGGCAACGATATTTTCCAAATAGCACAATCATGTTTAAGTCACAAAGCATTGAGACAGACATTAAGTTGAAACCAAGGGATTCAACAAGCATCACTTTATCCATGTGTTGATCCCTTGATATTGCAACTCGACCTAGACCCAATACCTTGCTTTTACCAGTGTCAGCAAATGTGATGTGACGCTTGTCTGATGGACGTAGTGTTGAATCCATGCCAGTCATGTGGTTAGTGCATCCATTGTCCATAATCCATTCTAAAGACTTTGGTGTCATACCCTACTGTGAAGTTAGGGGGGATAGGCTTCACCAAGGGAATTGTGAAGCATAAACATTTGATGAACAAGTGGAACATAGAAGTTCAGATCTTGGTTAGGATAGATAGGATGAGTGTCAAGGAATCTTGGGACGAAATACATAGTAAGACCATTTGGGCATTTTATCTTGCGCCCTACAAGATGTTTAAGGTCCCCTGCATTAGCATCGGACGCCTTTGATTTCCGGCTGGAGACCTTTCCCTGCAAAAGAGAGTTACGTTTTCTTAACCACCCACATTTTCAGGGGTTGGTTAGAAGCAATGAGACTAAGTGGAGCATCTGAGAACTTCGGCTTTGGAGTCCTAGCAAATAGCCTTGCAGGAGGTGAATAATACTCATAAGAATAAGCAGAAAAGTTCTTTGTTCTATGAACATAGCGGTTTGAGGAAACACGCTCATATTCATGGGTCTGAGTATGATTTCCCTGCAAAACATTGGCGTTAGGGTGACTTAGGTGAGTCCTCTGTCTGTATGAAGCCTTTGAACCATATGAAGCCTTTGGTCTGGGGTTTGTCTTCTTCCCAAGTGGTGTCATGATGACATTCACAGGAAGATTCTCAAGACAACTTTTGGGTACCCATATCTTCTTCATAGGTGGCCCATTCCTGCAGTTAGTACCAATATATCTGGCAAACACTTAGCCATTCTGATTCTTAAACAGTTTATAGTTTGCATCAAAGGATTCATCAATGATAATAGGGTTAGCACAAGTGAAGCCAGATAAGGTGGATGGATCCACTGAAGGTTCCTTTGCAGCAACCCATGTTGTTTTGGGGTACTGCTTAGGCTTCGAGTAAGAACCATCAACATTCATTTTCCTCTCGAACCCAACACCCTCTTTCCTAGGGTTTCGGTTGAGAATCTGCTTTTTTGGGACAACACATAATGTTTGATGCCCATTGAGACTTTTGTACATCCCTGTCTCAAGCAGTGTCTTCAACCTAGCATTTTCATCAGCAATAGTAGTGGTATCCTCAGCAGAGGGGTTAGTTACCACATCAGCAGTTGAAAATATTACAACAGTAGCAGCAGTAGAACATTCAGCAACATAGGTAGCGTTATCACGCTCAATGCATTTTAGACATGGTGGTTCAAATCCTTCCTGAGCGGGACTGATTTGTTGAGCATGAAGTAACTCGTTCTCCTTTTGAAGATCTTCATGAATCGTTCTCAATTTCTCAAGATCTTGCTTCCTTTGAAGATAATCGTAGGAAAGCTTTTCAAGAGTTGTTGAGAGTGTTTCATGACGACTTTCAAGTTCCTCGTACTTAACATGAAGATTTTTTATGTCTTCAATTAATGACTGAGATCGGGTCATTTTCGCATCCAACAGGTCATCGTTTTTGTCTAACAATTTTTGAATATGTTCCATAGCTTTCTGTTGTTCAATTGCAATTTTAGCAAGTGTTTTGTAGCTAGGTTTGGATTCACAATTAGAGTCATCTTCACTTGATGTTTGAAAGTAAGCATCACGTGATTTTACCTTGGCACCACGTGCCATGAAGCAGTAGGTGGGAGCAGAGTCGTCCTTGTCATTATCATCAGCATTGATGACGGAGCCATTGTCTTCAGTGTTGAAGATGGACTTGGCAACGTAGGCTGTAGCTAGAGCCAGAGTTGCAACGCCAGAGTCGGACTCCTCCTCAGACTCCACCTCCGCCTCCTCAGAATTAGACTTCTCTGAATCCATCTCCTTGCCAACAAAAGCACGAGCCTTGCCAGATGAACTCTTCTTGTGTGATGAAGACTTTGAAGAAGGCTTGGAAGAAGACTTTGAGGATTTCTTCTTCTTCTTGTCATTAGAATCATATTCCTTGCTCTTCTTCTTCTTCTTCTCTTATCATTGTCCTACTGTGGACACTCAAAGATGTAGTGACCAAGTTTCTTGCATTTGTGGCATGTTCTCTTCTTGTGGTCATGGGTGGAAGCTTCATCATTTCATGAGCTGGATCGTGAAGACTTTCTGAAGCCTTTCTTCTTATGAATTTCTGGAACTTCTTCACAAGCATAGCAAGCTCCTTTCCAATGTCTTCAGGATCACCATAACTGTAGTCAGATTCTTCTTCAGATGAGGAAACAACCTTTGCCTTCAAAGCGCGAGTTCGGCCATAGTTGGGGCCATAGATATCTCGTTTCTCAGATAGCTGAAACTCATGTGTGTTGAGCCTCTCAAGTATGTCAGATGGATCGAGAGTCTTGAAGTTAGGGCGTTCTTGAATCATCAGGGCTAGTGTGTCAAACGAGCTATTAAGTGATCTCAGTAGTGTCTTGACTGTCGGTGTCAAAACCGGCGGATCTCGGGTAGGGGGTCCCGATCTGTGCATCTAGGCAGATGGTAACAGGAGACGAGGGACACGATGTTTTTACCTAGGTTCGGGCCCTCTTGATGGAGGTAAAACCCTACGTCCTGCTTGATTAATATTGATGATGTGGGTTACAAGAGTAGATCTACCACGAGATTAAGGAGGCTAAACCCTAGAAGCTAGCCTATGGTATGATTGTTGTTCGTCCTATGGACTAAGGCCATCCGGTTTATATAGACACCGGAGAGGGCTAGGGTTACACAGAGTCAGTTACAAAGGTAGGAGATCTACATATCCGTATCGCCAAGCTTGCCTTCCACGCCAAGGAGAGTCCCTACCCTTGGAGAAATCCAAGCCAAGGGTAGATCCACCAGAAGAACCCATGGAAGATGGGTATTTCCTTGATCCAGAGGAGATGCCGGAGATGTTGATTGGAGAGAGTCCATAGATTAGTGGAGGAGTGGAGAGATCGCCGGAGAAGGAGGTAGCGCCATGGTGGGGGTGGGAGCGCCATCACCCCAGGGTTCGCAATGGGTACTGTAGTATCAAGGAGACTAAACCCTATAAGCTAGCTTATGGTATAATTTTTGTTGTTGTTGTTGTTGTTGTTGTGTCCTACGGACTAAAACCCTCCGGTTTATATAGACACCGGATAGGGCTAGGGTTACACAGAGTCGGTTACAATGGTAGGAGATCTACATATCCGTATCGCCAAGCTTGCCTTCCACGCCAAGGAAAGTCCCATCCGGACACGGGACGGAGTCTTCAATCTTGTATCTTCATAGTCTTGGAGTCCGGCCGATGATGATAGTTCGGCTATCCGGACACCCCCTAGTCCGGAACTCCCTCAGTAGCCCCTGAACCAGGCTTCAATGACGACGAGTCCGGCGTGCATATTGTCTTCGGCATTGCAAGGCGGGTTCCTCCTCCGAATAATTTATAGAAGATTGTGAACACCAGGATAGTGTCCGGCTCTGCAAAAATAAATTCCACATACCACCGTAGATAGAAAAATATTACACAAGATCAATCTGCTGATGTATTCTGTGGCGTGACGTCACACCACTTCCAAGCCTTTACTTGAATTTGTTTTTATTGTTCCACCTCTGCGCGTTTAGCGAGGCGGTTTCCTTGGCACATCTTGTCGAAGCAGAGATCGTGCTCCCCTTATTCTGGGATTCCCATCAATATGGACGTGGGTAACCCAACCGTGCCCGTTGCCACGCCCCCTCCATCGAAGGCGGGTTCCAAACGGTCATGGGGACGGCTCTTGGTATTCTTCCTCTTTATAGTGAGACCAAGGCCCGTTCTTTTTATTCAATCCTCTATCGAATCCGCCCCTCTCCCTGAGTTCCAATACCCAGGGCTTCGAATTCAGGTACCTTCGATCTTCGATAATGTCCGGTCCTGATCTACGAGGCCGGTGGATGCCCTCCTCCGTCATGGAGGAGGACGTGCTAAAGCTGACAGATGCCAGGTATTTAACCTACGAGATTTCGCATAGGCTGCCTGCCCGAGGGCAGTTATCCCAACTCCCGAGCCCGGCGAGATCGTCGTGTTCGTGTCTCACTTCCGTTGGGGTTTAGGCTTCCCGACGGATCCCTTCATGAGGGGGCTCATGTTTTACTATGGGCTGGAATTCCACGACCTGGCTCCGGAGTCCATCCTCCATATCTCATCATTCATTGTCGTCTGTGAAGCCTTCCTCCGCACTACCCCTCACTTCGGCTTATGGCTCAAAACCTTCAACGTGGAGCCGAAGATGATTGAGGAGCGTCAGGCAGAGTGCGGAGGGGCAGTATAAGCAAGAGGGCCGAAGCTCCATGGCCCAAGGGCTCTTTCCAAGAGGAGCTCGGCTTGTGGCAACAGGAGTGGTTTTATATCACTGCTCCTCGGGGCAGCAGGCAGAAGCCGCCGCCCGTCTTTCGCTCGGGCCCTCCACAGCAGCTGACATCATGGGTCAACAAGGGGCGTGACTGGGGGCTGCCCAAAGATGTCCCCCTGTTGGAGGACCGGATTTGAGGCCTCTAAGAAAGGGAGATCAATCTGGTCGCAGTGGTGCAGGTCATGTTGATCCAGCGCCTACTGCCCTGCAAACGTCGCCCCCTCCGCCTGTGGGAATTCAATACGGAGGGGCCACGAGCTCTTCAACACTTCATGGGTTTGACTCCCATGGAGATGTATAAACTTTTCTTCGGATCGCAAGAGACGCATCCGGAATTGACCGAGGACGCTGGCCTAAGCTGCAATCGCCCGGATACTCAAGTAAGTAGCCCCGTGTCCGGACACACCATCCATTTATTTATCGTGAGCTTGCCTTTTAACCAGCTATCCCTGGACAGGAGTGGATAGCGCAAGCAAAACTGATATGGTGTCCGGCCCACCTCCCTGAGACCACGCAGGATCCCGTGTTAATCAAAATGTTGGAGGTTGCACCTTTGAATGAGGGCGAAGGGGGGCATGGGGAAACTGTCACCTCTGCCAAGGAGGCGTTTAGTAAGGGAGGAATCGAGAGTCCCTCCTTCCAGGGAGAGAAGAGGAAGGCTTCCGAAGACTCGGAGGCCAAGGCCTCAAAGAGGGGAAAGAAATCTGTACCGGAAGGTCCTGCACCAGAAAGCGCCCCGGCCGTACTGTCTCCTCGGAGGAATCAGCCCTCTAACGAGCCGTAAGTGAAAAGGGGGATTTTATAATTATCAGACACCCCTGCTTAATGTATAAAGGTAACGAAGTTTTTACCTTGTAGTTCGGATCTCAGCCCATCTCAGCACAGCTCATCTTCGGGAGACCTTCGTCCGGAGATGATGGAAAGTGAAACGCCTTCAGCTGCCGCCCCATCGTGCGGGGCGTACGACCCTGAGGTGTCGTCGCGGAGGGTCTCCCCGAGTCCGGCGGGACCGGAGAGTTCGGCGCCCATTGGAGTACGGCCGGTGGAGCTGCAGGATTTGCTTAAGAGGGCGTCCGTCTCAGAAGATCACCACACATTAATGGGTGATGTGATTGAGAGGATCTCGTCCGCCAAAACCGGGTTGTATGAGGCCGTCGGAAGTTTACTGACAGGATTTGAGGTACGCAAAAAATGACATACCTGTTGACAGTTTTGCACATGAAGTGCGCCATGTATAGATAGTAGCCCCCGAGACTTGGTATGCTGTCGAAAACGACAGCGTTCCTAGGATCGTAATCTCAGTTATTAACTGTCGCCTTTCCCATGCAGGTGGCCGAACGTTCGGTGGCTAGCCGGACTAATGAATTTGCCGAGCTGAAGAAGCAACTCGACGCTGCAGATGCGGACATCTCGCTGGTCAATAGACGACTTGATGAGTCACAAGGTATGTGGTTGCCCCGCGGTTGGTTAGTAAGGTAGCTGACGCCCATTCCTTACAAATTGTATGCTTAGATGCAGATGGTGCTGCTACTGTGGAAGACCTTCGAGCAGAACTTGCTCGGGCCAAGGAGCAAGCCATAAAAAGCGAGGCGGCTGCCTTGAAGGCAGCGAAAGGTCTAGAAGCCGAGAAGGCTGCTCACTGCCGAAGCAGGGAGGAGATGGCTGGAATGGCCATGAAATTAAGAGTTGCTACCGACCGCGTGGAGGTTCTTGAAGGAGAACGCCGAGCAGAGCGAGAGGACCTGAAGAAGGCCGATGCCGAGGCCAAGGATGCCCGTAGTGCGATGCGGGCTATGAAGGAGGAACTGCGTCAGGTCGGAGACATTGTGGCTGGAAAGCCCTTTATGCTGCGTAGGAAGTTCACGGATCCGAAGTATGCTCAGCTGGGCTGATTGTACGGTGCGGAGGATCCTTATCTGGACTTGGCGGCGAGTGCGGCTGACGCAGTCGTGCACTTTTGAAGCCAGGAGGATCATGAAATGGAAGAGCTTTTCTGGTCTCAATTCCATAGTCCGGAGCGTCCACTTCCGTTGAGTGATCGGCTGGTTGAGTGGGCTGAGCTGAATAGATTGTCCAGACTGGCCATGACAGATGTGGTCACTCATCTGTGGCCGAAAAGGCCCAAGCCGAAGAGTTATTTTGGCTTGTTGCAGCAATTCCTTGGGGCAGTGCCGCATATTAAGGCGATGAAGCGGTCGGCATGCATAGAAGGTGCGCGGATGGCTCTCGCCCATGGTAAAACATACTGGGCGGAGATGGATGCCACCGCTGTTGCATCCCGGGGTTCGGACAAAAGCCGATTCCCCACCGAGCATTACTTTGAGGAAGTCCTGCAGGTTGCTCGTATAATAGAGTCGCAGTGCTCGAAAGATGTTATGTTTGAATGACATGTATGATTTCTAAGATCATGTTTATAATGCAATGACTTTTTATACTGGTGTGTTCAAGTATTGAACTATCTCCTGTGCGGCCGTATATGTATGTATAATCTGAAAGATGGCAGTCTTTGGCTTCAGCCCCCACGCACATGGTGCGGGGGTGTTTGCAAAAAGAAAAACGCTTTTTCACACTTAATCCAACGTCTTGGTCCTTTTAAGGAGGTGATAGCATAGCAAACTAGGCAACCGGACTATAATGCTTTATCACTTTCACTTAGCCATAGGAGCTCGAATGTGGGGCTACTATATAGCCCCTGATGGCACCGCGCTTCTCCGAACTCGGGGCGCGTATGTGCCTGACCGGGAAGCGGTCCTTCGTCAAACCGGAGGAATTCGAAACATTCCAATGGTCGATCAAGTGGTTGACCAGTCTCTCGCTATATCATGAGTCAGTTTTCGGCTTTCTCTACTGAGGTGCTCTCCCGGCCGAACCGGGGCACAATCGCAGTAGTTCTCCTAGTGCCGCGTTAGCCGATGATACGGAACATAAGGCAGCAAAACACAGGAGCCGGGCAAACCCAACATTTGACCAAAGACATGATTCGGAGCTGATGCATATAAGGCCTAACTCGAGACACCGAACACTCCCTGAGGTGTTCGGTCTTTATGATATCGGGCAGAATAAAGCCCTAAGCCCCTAGTGTCCAGGTACAGGTGGGAACTTCTGACGCGGCCGATGCCAAAACGCCAGCCTCCTCCGCGGCTCTGGTAGGAAACCGGGGGATGTCTATCAACAAGAGATAGTGAGAAAGGTTTATGTAGGGTCTTAATCTGAAAAGAATCCTCGCAACGGGTCCCTACTGCACGTCTGCGCCTGTGTCTCCGTTGTGCTGTATCCTGGACGGGTGTAGCACGTGCTTCATTTGTAAAAGAGAAGGACTTAGTTTCTAAGAAACATCATGCAAAAAGTGTATCAAAATAAAGTATAATTTGGAAGATGAAGAAAGTTGAGCTTTATTGGCTTTCATCATTTATGCGCGCGCGGCCCCCTAAAAAAAGTGGTATGCGGCTGGGAAGCCCCTTGTTAACTTACGCCGGACTCGTCTAACCGTGTCCGAGGTCTAAATGACCTGTTTTTAGGGGCTTTGACCTGCAAGGTTGGAATAATGTGTGGCTATCGAGGCAGCCGCACATTCTCCGTGGTCGAGAGACACCTGGAATTTTGAGAATATGCCACGTGGACCGGGCATTTTTAAGCATAAGAGACGCGTAATGTGGTATTGCATTAAAGTGGGCGAAAGCTGCATGCCCCAGTAGTGCTTAAGGGCTACTGCTAAATGGGGCGATGGAGGGTGAGCTTTTCGCGACAGAGGTTGTCGGATGAACCGAACCCGACCTCTAGTGGTACAGAGCCTGTAAATTGGCTAAAAAAGGCCTGGCGTCACTCCTTTGAAGGAAGTGCTGCTATAGCGAATTTTGGTGGGTTCTATCCCCAGTCTGCGGATGGTGTCCTGGTATAGCAGGGGCCGCGCTGCGTGTTATCACGTGAAGTCAGTTCACTGTTTTGACTTCTAATGGGAAAGTCTTTTGGTTTCCGGAGCGCTGCTTTTGGGTTTCGTCACTTTCACTTGGTGTGTCGAGCCCTTTGTGTTCGGCGTTAAGTCGGCCGGACTGCTTGAAGACCCAACAATCTCTGTGGGTATGGTTTGCAGGCTTCCCGGAGGTACCGTCTATTTGACACAGTCTATCCAGAATCTTGTTTAGGTTGGATAGCTCGTCACGGTTATCCTTTAGGGGCAGTGTTTTGTTGTTCGGCCGAGAGCTTTTGAATCCGGCTTTGACCGCCGTACTATTTGGGCCATTTTCCTTATTCCGGCGCTGATCTTTTTTGCGTCGTGATTTCCCATTTCCATCCCTGATTTAGGATGTACTCGGGTCGCTAGTGCTGCATCTAGCCAACCAGCTGTCTTCCCCCACGCAAAAGCGGGTCATGAGACTTGTTAGTGCGACCATTGTTCTTGGTTTTTCCTGGCCGAGGTGTCTGGCGAGCCATTCGTCTCGGAGGTTGTGTTTAAAGGCTGCTAAGGCTTCAGCGTCCGGACAGTCGACTATTTGGTTCTTTTTAGTGAGGAACCTGTTCCAGAATTTGCGTGCTGATTCTCCGGGCTGTTGAGTTATGTGACTTAAATCATCTGCATCTGGAGGCCGGACATAAGTCCCCTGAAAATTTGCTCGAAACGCATCCTCAAGCTCTTCCCAACTTCCAATCGTATTTTCTAGGAGGCTTTTATGCCAATGCCGGGCCGGCCCTTTGAGCTTGAGGGGTAGGTATTTTATGGCATGGAGATCGTCTCCTCTTGCCATGTGTATGTGTAGGATATAATCCTCAATCCAGACTCCGGGGTCTGTTGTTCCGTCATATGCCTCTATGTTTATGGGTTTAAATCCCGCTGGAAATCCATGATCCAGTACCTCGTCGGTAAAACATAGTGGGTGTGCGGCGCCCCTGTATTTGGGTGTGCCGTTGTCTTCAAATGCTTGGCTGGTTGTGTTACTTCCTGGAGTCTTCTTTTTTGGCCCGTAGATAGACCTGGCCGAGTTATCCTTTTTCTGGGGATCTTTATGCTGATCATGTGCCGGCTTGTGTGTGGCGCCCCGTGTTGCTCTTGGCCTGTCATATGGTCGTCTATCCGGCCAGGCGGCCCCTTTCTTTTTTGACTACGGGGGCTCGAAGGCCTCCTCGTCAAATTCGGGCAACAGCTTGCGCTTCAGGTAGCTCTTTGTCTGGTGACTAGTGCCATATTTATCTGCGGTGTTGAGTACTTTGCTCCATCTCATTCTGAGTGCATCTTCCGCTGTTTTGAGCTTCCGCTTTTCCTTATTCAAACTTCTTGCAGTGTTGACGAGCCTTTTATGAAGATTCATATGCTGTGGTGATGTGAGATCATCTTCGCCGGGGATGGGTTGCTTGTTCGGTTCATGTTCGGCTAGGTGCTTGTTGACGTGTGCGTCGTCCACTGCTTCGCCCTGCTCTAGGGCCGGGTCCATATGGGTGCCGTTTTTGTCTATGCCGGTATTCGGGCGGCGCTTGCGTCGCCGCTTTGTTTGTTTGTTGGGGAGTTGTCCTTCGCCACGTCCCGTTTTTCCTCATTGTCGCTTCCTTTTGGTGTGTCCACTATGTATACGTTGTGGGCTGGGGTGGCTTTCCTGTGCCCGTTAGGTGCTGGTTCTTGGCCGTCTCCGGCATCGTCGTCCATACCGTCGATGTCCTCGGAGTCGTAGTCTAGCATGTCGGTTAAATCATCGACAGCGGCTACCAAGTGGGTGGTGGGTGGGCTTTGAATTTCTTCGTCGTCCGCATCCCAACCGTCCTGGCCGCAGTCCGTCCAGGGCTCTCCTGATAACGAGAGATATTTTAGCGAACTCAAGATGTCGCCGAAAGGTGAGTGTTGGAAGACGTCCGCTGCGGTGAACTCCATGATCGGCACCCAATCGGATTCGATCAGGGCGGGCGCGGGAGGTTCGGAGTCCGGCGAGGAGTCCGGCACCTTGGAGTCACGAGCTTTATGAGGGACAAAGTAAGTGTTCGGCTCTATCGCCGTAGAGGTTGCAGCCCCCGAGGCGGTGTCTAGGCATCCATCCTCAATCTGCGGAGCTGGCTCCAAATTGAAGATCGGAGCGGTTTCGAGTGCGGCCTCCAGGGTACTGTCCGGCGGTAGAGCTAAATCATGCCCGACATGACAGTGCGGCACGCTCGGCTGTGGCTCGAATCCGTCGAAGATCAAGTCCCCGTGGATGTCAGCCGTGAAGTTCAAACTTCCAAATCTGACCTGATGGCCAGGGGCGTAGCTTTCGATCTGCTCCAGTTGGCCAAGCAAATTGGCCCGCAGTGCAAAGCCGCCGAATACGAAGATCTGCCCGAGGAGGAAGGTCTCACCCTGGACTACGTCATTGATGATGATCGAAGAAGCCATCGAGCCTATCGGTGATGACACAGAGGAACTCTCAATGAAAGCACCAATGTCGATGTCAAAACCGGCGGATCTCGGGTAGGGGGTCCCAATCTGTGCGTCTAGGCGGATGGTAACAGGAGACGAGGGACACGATGTTTTTACCCAGGTTCGGGCCCTCTTGATGGAGGTAAAACCCTACATCCTGCTTGATTAATATTGATGATGTGGGTTACAAGAGTAGATCTACCACGAGATCAAGGAGGCTAAACCCTAGAAGCTAGCCTATGGTATGATTGTTGTTCGTCCTATGGACTAAGGCCATCCGGTTTATATAGACATCGGAGAGGGCTAGGGTTACACAGAGTCGGTTATAAAGGTAGGAGATCTACATATCCGTATCGCCAAGCTTTCCTTCCACGCCAAGGAAAGTCCCATCCGGACACGGGACGAAGTCTTCAATCTTGTATCTCCATACTCTTGGAGTCCGGCCGATGATGATAGTTCGGCTATCCGGACACCCCCTAGTCCGGAACTCCCTCATTGACTATTTCATTCTTCGTGATCTCAGTGGCGCCGAGTGCTTGGAGCTCATTTGTGATATCAGTGAGGCGATCAAATGTGAGCTGGACGTTTTCATTGTCGTGTCTCTTGAAGCGGTTGAAGAGGTTGCGTAGGACACTGATCCTTTGATCTCTCTGAGTGGAGACACCTTTGTTGACCTTGGAGAGCCAGTCCCAGACTAGCTTAGATGTTTTCAGAGCACTCACACGGCCATACTGTCCTTTGGTCAGATGACCACAGATGATGTTCTTGGCAGTAGAATCCAGTTGAATGAACTTCTTGACATCAGCAGGGGTGACACCTTCAGCGGTCCTGGGAATGTCGTTCTTCACGACATACCACAGATCGACATCAATGGCTTCAAGATGCATGCGCATCTTATTCTTCCAGTAGGGGTATTCAGTGCCATCGAAGATGGGAAACACAGTGGAGACTTTGATTATCCTTGCAGTCGACATAGCTAAAACTCTAGGTGGTTAAACCGAATCACACAGAACAAGGGAGTACCTTGCTTTGATACCAATTGAAAGAGCTGGATATCGACTAGAGGGGGGTTGAATAGGCGATTTTTATGGAAGTCTTCAAAACATGGGATTTTCGAAGACAAACAATAGAAATGACCCTATTTATATGCAGCGGAAGGTAGACTACACTAGGCAAGCCATAGTCAAGTATTCAATGAAGTGAAATCACGAAGACTATTAGCAGCTAGGTAGTAACGATCAGGATGGAAGATAGTATGAAGCCAATCAGAACAAGTAGTCACTCAGTGAAGTCAAACAGATAATGCAAGCAGGCAATGACTTCACGAAGACAAATTCTAAGTAAAGAGAAGCAAGAGATAGAACCAGTAGCTTGGAGAGGACAGCGATTTGTTCGACCATTTCCAGTTGTTGTGACAACTGTACGTCTGGTTAGGGAGGCTGAGATTTAACTCAGAAGACCGCGTCCTCACCTTATTCCCCTTGAGCTAAGGACACATAGTCCTCGCCCAATCACTCTGGTAAGTCTTCAAGGTAGACTTCCAAACCTTCACAGACTTCGTTCACCAGCAATCCATAATGACTCTTGGATGTTCAAAACGCGATGCCTAACCGGCTGGAGGATTCATAGTCCTCAAGACTAACAAGTCTTCAGATCACGTGGACAGAAGACTTCAGTGATGCCAAACACTCTTTGGGCTCTGGGTGGTTTGGGCTTTGTCCTCGCAAGGATTCTCTCTCAAAGGGTTTGGAGGTGGGTTGCTCTCAAACGACAAAAGCCGTGCAATAACCCTGAGCAGCCACCAATGTATGGTGTAGCGGGTGGGCTCTTTATAGCCACTAGGCAACCCGACCTGATTTGTCCGAAATGACCCTCAGTCACTAAGGAACTGACACGTGTTCCAATGGTCAGATTTCAAAGACACGCGACAGCTTGACTTGGGCTACAAGTAAAGCTGACTTATCCGACTCTGGATAAGATTTGCACTCATTGTCTTTGCTCGAAGACATAGGATTTGGTTGAGCGTCAGTTTAGTCACTCTGACTTTTCTGGCACGCCGGCTAAGAGAAACCGGAATGCCTCGTATTCCAGCCCAGAGATCGAGGAGAAGTCTCTGGAACACGACACTTCTTGACATAGTACAAATTAGCTCTTATTACAAGAATAATAATACACGGGTCTGATGTTAAAAGAATCACATTAGCACGGCGACACTATGCCTGCGATACTAAACTTGCTCTATGCTAGTATCGGAACAACTCGAAGCAGCGGAAATCTTCTAGCAGCGGAACACTCAACTAAACAAAAGCACACAACAACAAACAATTCACACACAATCAATGTCACATATTACTGCTAGTCACACAATATGCATGCCTACTTAAGCACACAAATCTTGCGGGATCTCCGGTTCTACGATCTAGCATGTTGTGACAATGTGCACGAGGATGAATCAATGTGTGGAAGAATCGGTGTAACCAGCACTACACCAAGTGCTAGCTTAGCCAGGTAGCAACCTGGACTAGCTCGGAGGCGAGGACGCACTCGGTAACCATGTAGTGGGACACGACGGTCGCAACCACATTATTATCAAGACGATGGAAAAAGATCCGTACTCGTCCAAGAAATAGGATAGCGGAGAAAAACTGAGGCTGCTGAAATTGATGGCTCAGTTCATTAAGGGTTGCCAACACGAAAAAATAAAAGAACAATCCGGGATAGAAGCATGTACATCACCGAAACGATAGACGGGACTGAAAGAAAGACATCGGCGCGATGCCTGAGCACCATTTTTGCAAACAGTGTCTGGACCACTTGGCATCACTCTGCTGGGACAGAAATGACACCAAACACCGAAAGAAAAAGGAACTAGAGAAATGCAAAGGTTCAGCTGTAGTGGATCCAAACCGATGCCAGCTACACTCACCAGATAAACCGTTATCACAAATACTAAGGCTATATGCATGCTATGCAACAAAAAAATGCAGCAACCAAATGCAATAAACAAGCCAGACTCTATACTACTGATTTCTACCAGTTTCTACCGCTCGCTCTGACTAGGGTGTCCTACAGCCAGACCTTCTCTGATACCAAGCCCTAGGGCACCCCAGCTCAAAGAAACCGGAACGCCCCATATTCCAGCCCAGAGATCAAGGAGAAGTCTCTGGAATACGGCACTGCTTTACATAGAACAAATCAGCTCTTCTTACAAGAATAATAATACACGGGTCTGATGTTACAAAGAATCACATCAGCACGGTGACACTACGCATGCGATACTACACTTGCTCTATGCTAGTAGTGGAACAACTCGAAGCAGCCAAAATCTTCTAGCAGCGGAACGACGACGAAGGTGGTGAACTCCACTCCGTAGGGACTCTGGTTGGGACACGATCTAGCTCGCACGAACGGAAACCATGACAAGCAATCAAGCAATCACAACATCACTTGCAATCTGGCATGACACGCCAGGTCAGTACATTGAATGTACTTGCAAGCTCACAACAACCAAAAACATCAAGGCAAGACAACAACATAGCATTAATCAGGTTAATTAAATTGACAACTGCCATGATACAACAGCAACTACTAAGCATGATATGAAACTACTACAATACTGATAAATCACCATCTCAGATCTTCATAACCATATCTTTCTTGGCTAACCGGCCAAGCAATATACCATCTCGATCACCTCGTGATCAAAACCAAATGGTGATCTTTCCGGCGATCACTACCATGACCAACACTTGGTCTCAAATGATGATCTTTCAGGCGATCACTACCACGACCAACACTTGGTCTCAACATCATCAACATCCTGCCAATCTGTACTGCTCAAAATATCCACATATAAATCACCTATAAGTCATTCCGTCATGTGAGTGTTGATCGAACGGTGTGACCTAGTACGAACCCATGCCCACGACCGAGGATGCGGCTATCGATAGATTAAACAAACACACTCTACAGAGGTAGCGCACTGTACCCACACCACGGAACCCATGGCTCGCACTCCCATTTGTGTGGACCAACGGCGTTCTGACAAAACCGATCTACTGCCATGACACTCTCCCGGCCACTTCGACTCACTCCCCACTGGGCTAAGTCATGGGTGGCCCCGTGTCTACCAAAGACACAACGACCACCGTCGTGGCCAAAAAAATAAACCGTCCCAAACGGGGACAAAAGCGCGCAAAATCCAACTACGGGCACACAAGGTTATGTCTGGTTACCGGGCCAGGGTACCGCACGCCCATAACCTTCCCTCGTTGGAGGCACCAGCGAGAGGCACGACAATAGACCGCATTAGGGCCGTCCTATACCGGCAAATGTGGTTGCATTGGAAAAGCCCGGTTCGGTGGCACCTGACCAACTTAATGACGGAATTTAACCCCAAAAATATAATTGTGCTAACTGATACTCCCATATCAACTATCAAACTATAATCCAAGTCATAGCAATCTCCAACAAATCATCCAAGCATAATATCATCATTTGAAAATACTCCAAGGGTAGCACAACACTACTATCATGATGAATCTGACAACAGTAATACTACTACTCCAATATACAAGAACAAGTTGTCCAACTAAGATCCACATGTAAACATCCTCTCCGAAAATAATACTCCAAGCAACATAACCTCAACTATCATCATAAAGATAATCATACTAACCACTAATAATCCAAAGGTAGCATGACATCCAAAGTAATACTTCAAAATATACTAACAAATATCATCTTGAAACAATCATAATATCAACCACTAATACTCCAATGACAACATGATTACTCATCAACTTCAAATATAACTCCTAGTAATCCAAACAAGAGCATGGCATCAACCAGATCAAAATAATACTCCGAGACAATGCCATGCACAGAGTCATGTAGCTAAAGTAATATTCTAAACGAGTTAAAATAGATTAAACCATGTCACTGCATTACAGTGATGCAAATGGAGGGTGTGGCTTGCCTGGGGTGGAAGAAATCACCGGGAGAAAGTGTGAGAAGCTCACGGGAAGAATCGCCAGAAATCTTTCTCTCTCGGAGGGGGCTGAATAAGGGCAAGGGCATAATGGTCATTTTTAGAGTGCAAAAACATGTTGAAAAGGGTTCCATCAGAACGGGCTCGATGAAACGAAGAAGTAGGCTTTGGAATCACCTCATTTGGAGTTACGGTTAAAAAGTTATGATAGTTTTTCTGCCAGAGACCTCTTTGTAATCATCACCAAGAGGTCCTTAACAGAAAAACAGAACGCGCACTTGGGGAAATACATTTTCGGTGGAAGAAAATGTAGACGCCCAAATATGTCTTCACTTATCCACGTCAGCGTGGACAGGTCAACGCGGGGCTGGCTCCTGTGAGGCTGATGCGCGGGGCCCGCGGGACCCACGCAAGATCAACAACCTCCTCTTGGCCTCTCCTTCTTCTCTCCCGATGCACCCATGGAGTAGAGGGAGGTCGCCAGCGCGGGGGCTCGTCCGGCCGGCTCCGGCCATCCCCCACCTCGCTCGACCTATGGGCGAGATCAGCAGGAGTAGCCGCACTCGTCGACAGAGAGCACGGGCTCCAGGGAGGACCGAGGCGAGAGGGAGCGAGGACATGGTGGACGGTGGCGACGGGCACTGACGGGGCTCACGGCCAACAGCCACCAGAGGAGGAGGAGAAGTGTTGGGGCGGCCCCAGGGGACTTGGGGAGGCTACTGGTGGTGGTGGAAAGGAGAATGGGGCTCGGCCTTGCTCGGATTTAGGAGGGCAGGGGCGGCGCCCATGGCGGCCAACAGAGGCGAAGAGGGGCTCTGGTGCTCGGGGAAGGGGCTCGAGAGGACTAGGGGAGAGGAGTTAGGCTGCTGGTGCGACCGAGGGAGCTTGGGTTGGCTTATATAGCCGCGGGACAAGGAGGCCGAGCTGGCACCGCCATGGACGCGTGTCCAGCGCCGCGGATGCGTGCTCGCGTGCTCGAGCTTGGAGGTAGACGACGTAGGAGGATCAGTGGAGGCTCTCACGGGGCAGAGGAGGCCAAGGGGGCGCAGGGAGGATGATGACGGCGTCGAACAGATCCAAAACGCCACTGTTCGCCCGTGATCACATGGCGGGGAGCGTCGGTGAGCAAGCGGATGGAGGGGGCAAGGGCTCAGGGCGACGCAGTCAATCACGAGGAGGCCATTGGACATGCTGGTGAGTCGAGCTGAGGAGAGAACGGATAAGCACATCGCCGGGGACGATCTAGAGAGCATTTACTGCACGCCAGGGCGCGCGCGCACTGGTGCACACAGTGCCACAAATGATGCCAAACGATGTCTGGGGTGGAGTCCTTCCTGGGTACGTCTCACCTGCGATGGTAACTTGGTTAAAGACTCTGTGGTTACATGGTAACTGATCTCTGAAGTTTACTGCAATAAACTTCATCAACTAAGTGTGATCAACAGAGAATTGCTTGAAGCCAAATAAGTTGTCTAGGGTGTTTAGCTATGGAGGGACTATGATCCTGGAGGTTTTGAGGGGACTTGAACCAAGATTTAATATAGTTGCTTCACAACTGCATTTTTGGTCCAGAAATGAAGATCATGATGGTGCACTCACACGGAGTGTCAACTTGGGCTAATATTGGGCAAAGCTTGATAATTTGGGCATATGAAGATGCTCCAAAAAGCTCATGCCAAATGTCCAAGCCAAAATGGCACTTGCTTCACAAACATCTCTGCTGACCACAAAGTTGGAATAATTTTGGTGATCAAATGGCTCATTGAAATGATGCCAAATTGGATGGAGAGATGTTTTATGGGTCTAAGAATGATCAGGTAATTTATCAAAAAAATTGAAGAGATATAAAATACACTTGCTTCACAACCTGAAAATATTGCCAGAATCAAAGATTTGCTCCTGTACTCACATAGATAATTGGATGGGGCTGAAAATGGGTGAAGTGGGTTAATATGAGCACATTAGGGAGTGTGCAAAAGTTCAACTCATTTGGATACTCCTAGCTTGTACTTCCTTCACAAAGCATTTTGTTTATCAGAAATTTGAAAATTCGCTAAGGAAGATTGGCTAGGCAAAAAAAGTTGAACTTGTGCATGAGGCAATTTTTTGGACATATAAGCATGCCCAAAAAGGTTGGGAGCCACTAGGAAAAATATAAATGACACTTCCTTCACAAAGTGCCATTCAGGGCAGAATAGAAAGAGGAATATTGGGGAATTATTTTTGAACTGGACAAGGAAATGTTTGGGCATATTTGAGCTATATATAACCCAAAGGAATTTTTAGAATTGTTTGGGGATTTTTTGATGGACAGAAATATCGGTTGCTTCACAACCTAGGGCAGATAGGGTTATTTCTTTAATGAAAATAGGAATTTTCCCTAGAAAAGAATTTAGGGTTTGGTCAAGGAGTGAAGCGACATGATCTTTGGCAAGGTTTTGAGAATGATGAGCCACTTAGGAGGAGGAATGATGATGATTTCCCAGGTGGCAAGGCCACATAACCACTCCAAAAAGAAAAATAGAGCAAAAACCAATTAAATCAAAGGAAAAAGGAAAGGGCCAAAAACCAGGCTGTTACAACTTTGTTCACTTGGACCCCACTTAACAGTGTGGTGGTTCCTATGACTCAACAAAGAAGAAAAGGAAACAATGAAACAACTAAGTCTTCGCGCTCCATAGTCTTCATGCGATGTCTTCTTTTGTCATAGACTTCACTGTGAATATCTTCACAGACCACCATTGTCTTCAATGTCTTCACACATTTTTAGGGGGCATCTCCGGTAGGTAAACCAAATCAATGAGGGACTACTATCTGTGTTATCCCGCAATTCTCACAAACACATTAGTCCCTCAACCTGGTTTGTCGTCAATACTCCAAAATCAACTAGGGGTGGCACTAGATGCACTTACAGTCCAGTTCATCCTCGGGTTGCAAATGAAGTCCAAATTGAGAAGATTATTGATAGTATCAATGCACCTGGTCCCCTTACTCGTTCAAGAGCTATGCAACAAGCAAACTTCTGTGGTTACTTTACATTTGTCTCTATATCTGAACCCAAGAAAGTTGATGAAGCCTTTATGGAACCTGAATGGATTCAAGCTATGCAAGAAGAGCTTCAACAGTTTGAGCTAAATAATGTCTGGGAGCTAGTCAAACGTCCTGATCCTCGCAAGCACAAAATTATGGGCACCAAATGGATCTATCGCAACAAGCAAGATGAGCATGGTCAATTTGTCAGAAACAAAGCTCGTCTCGTTGCCCAAGGTTACACACAAGTGGAAGGAATTGACTTCGATGAAACCTTTGCTCCTGTGGCTAGGCTTGAAGCCATTCATATACTGCTAGCCTATGCTAACCACAACAACATTCTACTGTACCAATGGCAAATCAAAGAAGAAGTGTATGTTGCTCAACCACCTGGTTTTGAAGATCCAAAGCATCCTGATATGGTATACAAGCTCAACAAGGCATTGTATGGCCCCAAACAAGAACCTCACGCTTGGTATGGCACACTCAAAGACTTCCTGAAGAGCAAAGGCCTCAACCCTGGTTCTCTAGATCCCACTCTCTTCACGAAGACATACGATGGTGAACCATTTCTATGCCAAATCTATGTGGATGACATTATCTTCGGTTCCACTGATAAGAGATACAGTGATGGGTTTGGGCATATGATGCAAGAGCAATATCAGATGTCTATGATGGGAGAGCTGAAATTCTTTCTTGGTCTTCAAATCCATCAACAGAGAAATGACATCTTCATATCACAAGAAAAATACCTCAAAGACTGCCTGAAGAAGTTTGGAATGCAAGACTGTAAAGGGTACACGATGCCAATGCCAACTAAAGGCCAATTGGGCCCCGACGACAATGCTAAAGAGTTCGATCAAAAGGTATACCGCTCCATGATTGGTTCTTTGTTGTACTTATGTGTATCTAGGCCAGATATAATGCTTAGCGTTTGCATGTGTGCCCGATTCCAAGTGGCACCAAAGGAATCGCATCACCTTGCGGTCAAGCGGATTCTTCGATATTTTGCTCACACCCCAACACTAGGATTATGGTATCCAAAGGGCTTAGAGTTTGATCTAGTGATAAAGTTGATGCTGGTGATAAAGTTGATCACAACTCCACAACAGGCACGTGTCACTTTCTTGGATGATCACTTGTCTGTTGGTCTCCAAAGAAGCAGAACTGTGTATCACTCTCCACTGCTGAATCTGAATATATTGCGCTAGATCTTGCTGTGCTCAGCTTCTTTGGATGAAGCAAACTCTCAAGGATTATGGCGTCAACTTGAAGCATGTGCCACTTTACTACGACAATGAAAGCGCCATCAAGATTGCCAACAATCCAGTTCAGCACTCGAAGACAAAGCACATTCAGATCCGTTATCACTTTCTCAGAGATCATGTCATGAAGGAAGACATTAATATCATTCATGTCAACACTGAAAAGCAATTGGCAGATATCTTCTCGAAGCCCATGGATGAGAAAAGGTTTTGCAAGCTGCAGTGTGAGCTAATACCTTAGAACTTGAATGTCCTGCGAATGGACACACATCCTAACGCTTATGCATATTGATGACTTAGATGTGCAACACATGGAGTGATGTATATCTTCAATTCATGAAGACTTACCTTCTGAGTGAGAATACATTAATGCGGAATTTGACTTCGGAGTGCCACGATAATTGTGCGCCATGTCTGGGGTCTAATATTTCCTATACGGTGGGTAACACCACCACCACACTTTCTTGAACATTTTCATTTGGCGTCATGACTGCATTATCTTCATATTTGGTTTGTTTTCAACATTGGTTTATCATCAAGGTTTATCTTTGCAATGTTGTCTTAGTCTTAGTATTTACTAATATATATATATATATATATATATATATATATATATATATATATATATATCTGTGTGTGTGTGTGTGTGTTCTGTCCTCCACGACATTCACTTATAGCTATGTCTTCAAACTTGCTATTTTCTGAACTAAGTGAATGTGATCGGACCCTAACCCCTTCTATGCTTATCCCTCAATTTTTTTCTGTCTCTTCATATCCATTCTGTTGACACATGTGTTGAATGTCTTCATTGTGTCTTTGTCAGTTGAAGATACAGAGACACATATTTAAAATTGTTTTTAATGCTCTTATCTCTTTTGCCTGAATACTGGAGAAGTCGGAATGACCACCCGACAAACCAGGTGCGCGTGGGAACATGGCTCAACCTTCGATAAGTTGCATGCTTGCCACATGTCCACCAGATGTGAACTGCCAGGGGCACCTGCGTAAATGCGTTGTGCTGCCCCTTCTCCTTATAAATACTCCACGCCCATGCGGTCATTATCTCTTCTCCCACCTCGCCATGTCTCTCAAACCCTAGCACCACCGCTAGCCTCAGTCCACGCAGGGGATGAAGCGCTTTGCTGTTGCAACATCTCCGACGCCGTCTTCACGCCAGCCACAGACTTCATCTTCTCTGCCGCCGCCGTAGGTGTCTTCCGCCACCAAGTTAGGGTGCAGGAGATTGGATTGCTCGACCTCCTTCCACCTCGTCTAGCAAGTTCATCGTGCGGTAAATAAAACCTGCTTTTACTGCTTGTTTGATCCACTGAATCTGTCCACATCTTCCAAAAGTGGTTTATACACTTCAAATTTATATCCTCTATTTATGTATCTCATAACTTGCAAGTATGTTCACTTATGCATCACAACTAGTTAGATTCCTCACTTGTACTTATTCGTGGATTCGTAAAAATCTGGAACCAAATCACATCGATAAGTGAATGTCTTAGCACTATGAGGTCAATGTCTTCAAGCTGATTTATCTTCAAAATCTTCTTAGAATGCATCTGACCTCTTACCCTTCCCTCGCATATCTAATGCTATCATAGGTACATGTCCATGGGAGAATCCCTTGGTTCTCATAGTCTGCATTCGTCTGCAGAATTCTTGCAACATTACATTGGATCGCCTGAAGCCAGCTCTGGTCTGACAAGCAGATTGAAGCCAAATACTATCGTGAAGCCTTTCAGTCTGAATCCAAAGATTGGGGGCAAATCTGCAAAGAAGGGTGGCAGGCAGCGCCGAGACAACACTGATATGGACCTGCCACTGGATATTTATGAGCAATACAAGTCTGATCCAGAGGAAACATATGGAGAACACAAGACTCGAGTCCAATGGATTCGGAGATACTGGGCAGAGCAATGGTTTCAGTGCCACTTTGTTACATGTGAGTATGCAAAGGAGAATGCTATGAGGCCACCATGGGGCAATATTGTGTATAAGAAGCTGCATCCAAAGATTGAGGTTGAAGCCAAAAAGAGGAATCATCTTGAAACTTCTGATGCTGCTCCCTCTCAGAAGAAGCAGAAGACAAAGACTTCGCGCAAAGAACGTGATGCTCCTCAAGAACCACTAAAAATGGAGCCCATCTCTGTTGCACTGCCTGCTTCCACCAATCGCGAGCATCATCTCATTGTGCATGAGGCTTCTTCCACAGAGGCTCATGAGTCTAAAGATATTCCAGATGCTTACTCAACCACAGCTGAAGACATCGGTCATCATGACAATGTTGAAGATGACGAAGTCCTTCCTCAGATCAAGTCCAACCTGGTATCATCGCTGTAGCAACCCGACCTCAGACGGTCAAGTCTTTCTGCTTAAGTGTCATCCCTGGATCGGTATGCTGACACACACAGTACTTGAGGATTTATAACAGAGGTAAATCACACGTATAAAATAACGTAAATACTATTACCTCAATCCATAAAGCGGAAGAAACAACAAGGTTGTGGATTCCCATCAACACCAACGGCAAAGTTGAGTGTAGAAATCATAACCCTAACATATCACTAACTCGTCGTAAGATTCCTGCAACATGAGACATTGCAGCCACAAAGGGTCAGTACATTGAATGTACTGGCAAATTCACACCATAGGATAATGATGAATAATAGCTATCACTACATGCATATTTGGCTGGTGGAAAGCTCTAAGTTTATAATGTTTTTGCAAAAAGCCAATTTTTCCCTACTGCAAAGGAATTTATTTTATTTAACTACAAAGTTTGTTGAAAACATTGAGAAGGTAAACCCTCTCTCAATCCCAATTAAAAGTAATCATTAACAACCCAACAAAATTAATTAAGTAAAGTGATGAGAGCAACTTGATAATCCAAGAACTAGATACTCAAAACATCCATAACCGGGGACACGGCTAACCATGATTAGTTTGTCCACTCTGCAGAGGTTTGCACACTTTTCCCCACTAGACTCGATCTCCTCCATTGGATTTCTCGCACTACATGGTGTTTGATAAATGGATGACCGAGACAGAGTCTTTCAGAAGTGTTAGCACCTGACGATGGGTAGACAGTTACACCTACTTTCCGCTACATCTGCTAGTCTACCACTATAAGAGTTCAAACGACTTAATCAACTATGATAGAGCCCATAGTAGCTTGTGGCTGCACATGGAAGTTTCTAGTATGAATAATCTCATGATCCCTTTGAGCCTGGGTGGCAGTCCATAGGATAATCACATGGAACCCCAGGATTTCCAAAAAATATAGGAAATCACTGGATTCCCCAGGTGCCTCAATCCACCCAGATGTGTATTTAAGTAGCCACCTTAAGTTGAACCATTAAGTAACAATCTCGCACATGTCATGAAATACACTCAAACCCAAACCTTGTCTACGAGCATAGCATGGCAGTATAAGCATAACGTAGAAGTAACTCCCAAGGTTTTGATAGAAACAGGGCAATAGGTTAGTACCTCATCAACTACTTCCCAATACCCACATTTTATCAATCCTACTCATGCAATGTTTGAGGGTTGAAACTAATGCATAAAAACTAGGTATGAAAGGGATATGATCAAAGTGTGAACTTGCCCGTACTGTTGATGCAGATAATTCGCACTCAAAACTCTTGATAGTTCTACTCGTCACACTCCGGTCAATCTATCGTGAGCAAGCAATAGTAACCAAACATAAGCAATCGCTCAAAAGATCGGAGAGAACGAAGAAAACAATTCGGAAAACATCAAAACCAAATCAAATAACTCTTGCAGCATAAAACAATTTCTAACAGTACCAAAACTATGTGAATTTGGCCTTATCAGAAAGTTTAGGTCAAGAGCTCCGATTTGCAAAAAGAATCAACTAAATCGGAGTTATAAAACTCGAGTTATGAATAAATGAAGTTCAAATACAAATCTGTTTGAATTCAAATTTAAATTTTCAAAAACATGTTTAAGTTGTTTTACTGGAAAGGGGAGATCATAACGAAGAAGTGGGCGTCAGTTTCGTTGGATTTGGACAAGCGAGTAAAAAATTCTGAGCGTTTGAAGTCCAGGGGCTAAACTATAAATAAAACATCTACAAATAAGTCCCTGACTAAAACTAACAGAAAAAGAAAAAGTCTAAATAACAAGAATTCGTTACCGAACGCTAACCAACGCAATTCGTTCGCTCCAGAGCCTAAACTAAGGAATGTGCACTAATTAAAAAAATGTTTCAAATAAAAAAACATGCGATCTAAATCTAACCGTTGATCCTAGATCTAACGAACGAGAGGGGGTAGGGAGTTACCACGGCGGTGGAAGTCGCTGGCAACGAGGTAGGCGGCGGCGGCGGCGGCAGCTGCGAGCGAGGAGGCGACTCCGGGGTCGGCGATGGCGACGGAATAGTCGGGGAGAAGCGGCTCGGTGAGATGGAGACGACGGAGGAGTCGACGGAGGTCTGTGGTGGCGGTGGAGCGCGGGGCAAGGCGGCGATGCTGCGGCGGCGGTGGCGAGATCCAACGGCGCGGGGCGGCGAAGTGCGGCAAAGCGAGGAGAGGAACGGGGTCAGGGTCCGGCTCCTTATGAAGGGGGCGGCCTCGGGTGCGTGGAGGAGGGGGCAAGGGCGGCGAGGAGAGACCGGGCGGAGCACGGCGGTGGTCGGTGTCGTACGGGGCTCGGTCTCTTGTGGGAGGTCGGTGACGACGCGGCTGGGCTAGGCTTGGCTGGCTAGCTGGACCGGCCCAGTCGGAGTAAAGTTTTTTTAAAACAATTTTTTCCAGACAAATAAAAGAATAAAACAAAATAAATAAAAAATATTTTATAGACATATAATATATCAAAATTTTCAGAAAAAGATTTTTTACGACTTGAACATTTTTTTAGCATCTAATAAAATCCTCACAAACTTAAATAATTCAAACAGTGCTCCTGCTCTACTAAAATCCAATAAAAATCATTTTTTAAAAACCACAATTAATTCAAATCTATTTTTCTTCATTTTTCTGATGTAGGGAATCATGTTACCCTATTTTCCATATATTTTATTTTTGGAGAAAAATAATTTGAATAAAATCCAAATAACTCCGGATTTGAAAAT
Organism: Triticum dicoccoides; assembly: GCF_002162155.2. Taxonomy (NCBI): domain Eukaryota; kingdom Viridiplantae; phylum Streptophyta; class Magnoliopsida; order Poales; family Poaceae; genus Triticum; species Triticum dicoccoides. Next base: position 332,937,435 of record NC_041391.1, on the reverse strand, counting down.
AATGTCAAAGAGACTTTGAATTGGATTTCTTTTAAACTCCCAGCTCATATTTCATATGTTTTGAAGAAGTCATTTTATCTTCTCTCATGAAAATCATTGAGTTGCATGAAGTTTATGAATTGGAAAATATTTCCAAATGAAATTCAAATCTTTTCAAAAAACCCTTTTCATTTAATTAATTGGAAGAAATGATGTCATCTTCTCTCTAGGGTTTTGTATTGAAAAGAATTTAAATTCACGGAGATCATAAAAGAAAATGAAAGTTTGGGAAAGTCCTATTATTCCCTCTTATTTAACTTTTAAAAAGTTTCGAATTTCACACAATCAATCAAACAATCAATCAAAACTATCTATTTATTATAACATTCCAAAATTTAGAATTTTGGGATGTTACAAACCTACCACCCATAAAATGAATCTCGTCCTCGAGATTCGGAGAGGCTAGCAAGAAATAGGTTAGGTTTGGGGTCTTCTCAAAAATTCATCGATCGTCTCCGGGGTCTCGGGTGCTACCACCCTTAGAAGCATTGTTACGGTTCCATCAAAACTCATATACTCCATCCTTATTCCTGACAGTGTCGGTCTTCTCAGATCTCGGGAAAATTCCTTCTCTGGGCTCTTCCTGTAGTGGCATAACTTTTCCTCAATACTTATGTCCTTTCATCTTGGTACGGTTATTCCGAGACTGGGTCTTCTTAGCGGACGGGTCTGGCGACAATACTAAACAGCTATCGATATCTCATGGTGGTCAACCATTTATGGTTTCTTCTGCAGGAAATGAGTCTGGGCTTCATTCTCACCGTATGACCTATGATTGGTAACAACTACCTTGTACAAGGGAAAAATACTATACCATTCTAAGGTTTAAAAAAGATTTTGATCGTCGTCTCTCTACTATAGTTAAGTTACTCAGATTTTCCATCCCATATGGCAAGGCAAATAATAAGAGTAAGTCAGTATGGTGATCAGTCCATCCCGCACCCAAATCATTACCTTGTATATAGTTTAGCGAATCTCGCATTCTAACACTCGATCATCCTCACAAGCATTGCAGAATTTCTCTTGTCAACGAACCAAGTTCGGATAATCCATGGATTCTGCAAGCCAAACAAAAATCTATCATTCCTTCACAACTCTCAGGTTTTGCGTCGCTCCTATAAAATCGTCGGTTGATAAAGGTATATCCTCTTCCATGAGTTTTCCTTCACCAAGAGTGTGCTTGCTTCTTGGCAGGTCCTGGGGCCTGTGGGTTATGGCCCATCTCATCAGTTGCAAACCTTGAACGCATCACCGGGGCAACTGATCCTTATTCCAACATCCAACTTCCTAGCATTTTTAAACCCATCCAATTATACTGTCTTCCTTCCTTCTATTGGTACCAAACTAAGACGTGATTACATAGACTCATCCTAGAGTTACAATTGATCCATATTTCCAACATCATACCTCCTTTATATCCAATAATACTTCTTTCCTTCATGCTCTTGGGGGAATCCAACATATCGAGATAAAACTCATGCTTGTTTAGTCCGAAATCCACTCCGTGGAATATCATTATCCTTTCCGGGGGTCAAATCTCCTCACAAGGTACTACCACCCTTAAAATGCTCCAAACTTATCCATAGACCATATTTCTCATATCCTCGAAAATGGTCAAATTCTTTCTTCATAGAGTAACAACTCATAAAAATCCAAATCAGTACCAACGATGATAACTTTATTGATTCTCCAATTACTACAATCTCCTGTATTTCCATTACATGCCTCAACACAACATCTCAATACAGAAGAGATGTTCTCACTACTACTACTACATTTACATTGCTGCTAACTCAACTATTTAGCACAAGTCTCCTTCTTGTTGGGACAATCCCTGGCAAAGTGCCCTGCTTCATTACAACGAAAACATATCACTTCTGACAAGTCTCGAGGTTTCCTTTTTGGGCAACTACTGAAGTAGTGCCCTGACTCCTTGCACCTAAAACAGGTGATATAACTCAGGTCCTTCCTGGAATCCAATCTACTCCTCTTCCTGGATTTTTCCGTTCCATACAGGGCTTCTATTTCCTGTGGGTCATACTTTACTTCGTCTGTCGGGAATTCCACTAGATCTCCATTCAGACAATCTTGGGAGATGTGTCCTTCTTCTCCACATGAATAGCATGACTTGGTGCAGGCTTTAATTTTATTTCCTTTGTGTGTGTCCTCCACCTCTTCCTTCTTCACAGGTTATTCTAAAATTTCCATGAGGGCTCCTTTCATTGCTTCTTTCTTCTGCTGGATGGTTCTTTGTACCATGGGGTAATGTGACACGGGGCAGGGTAGTGGGTAGTTCCTTCACACAAGAAACAAGTAATCTACCTAGTTGGGCATTCTTCAGCTGGGTGACTTCCTTCACAATTAGGGCATCCATCACTGTGTTCCTCATGGGTGTGTCCTATTTCTCCACAAATCTTGCATGCACAAGACTTCTTCATATTCTTTCCATAAGGCTTCAATTTGTGGGACACAAACCGAGACTTTAGCAGAGTCAACTTAATTTCTTCCCAAGTGGTCACTGTTTGCCATCCATTGATGGTTTGGTACATCCTCCACCAAGTAGCAGCACCCCTTTCAAAGCATTGAAGAGCATGCTAGGCCATATCGTTTCCGGCTATAGGGTTATTCTTCATGTGATCCTCCATGTTCTGAATCCATCGGTCCGTCTCCAATTGACTCTTTGGTCCAGATAATATGAGCTCATCTCCATTCATCCTCTATTGGGTCCAGGGGTTTTGGAGTGAGATAAGAGAGATAGAGAGGGATACACACAATACAAACAATAGATTTGAAAAGACATATTTTATTGTGGTTGTCGGAAAAACAATAAACAAATGACAGCCCACAATCGTCGCATCTAACATAGGTATATAACAGGTGTTTGGTCTTCGAAGGGCAATAAATCTTCAAAGTCGCCAAACTCTTCAAGTCTTTCTTATGTCTCCGATGGCTTCTTCCGATCGTGCTTATCCTTCTCAAGTTCTTTTGCCAGATCAACTCTGTTATCACGAAGTCTCTCGTGACATCCTTTAAGAGTTGCATTCCAAACTTCTGGATTTCAACATCCTTGCCATGAAACATGGTCCTACTGTCTTTCAATTCCTGATGAATCTCCGGTATCTCGAGGTTTAGCTCCTCCTCCTTGGCTACTTTCAGCTTCTGGTTCCTGAGTGCTTCACGAATTGCCTTCTTGTCAAATATGACTTCCTGAAGGTCCATCTTAAACTTCTTCATGTAATACTCCAGATCCTGTCGATACACCAACTCAGGTTAAAACTGCATCCTTTGCTGATAGGTGCTCCATCAGCCTTCTACCATCCAATCCTTCCATGCATCTGCATGCTTAACTCCGCACGGTGACAATAGCATAAGCTAGTGATAGCATCAGGGATATCCATGTTTATGACTATGTCTCTGCCATGAGCTATCATTCCATAATTGATACCTCCTGTCTTAGGGTTTTCTTGACAAAAACTTTGAGTTCTAACGCTCCATGTTCCAGTCTTTCTCCGATACACCTTGATCTTGGGTATTGACAGCTTCCATAGTCTGCCAAGTTCCATAAGGGGTGCCTTCATAGGTCATACAAATCTGGAGAAATTCTACAGGGCCTTCAAATTCTCCTAGTCTTCAGAGTCTTCAACCGTTGTAGTTCCAATTATAACAATTGCTTGGTAAAATACTCTTCATTCCGAAGTGGTCTTGCTTGTCCGATATCTTGTCCTTCTTGGAGTGGTCTCATCAGTCGAATCTTCGTGGTCCAAAGGGGAAAGGGGTATGGTCTCACTAAAAGGGAATATTTGAATAAGCTCTGAAGAGAAGAGAGGTAAAAGATCTTTTTGAAAAGAAAGTTGTAGAGAGAAAGAATCTTTCCTATGGGTTTAGCAGTTTCTAGGGGTCACGTCCTACAGTCAACATGTGCTCTGATACCATCTTGTAGCGACCCGACCTCGGACGGTCAAGTCTCTGTGCTTAAGTGTCATCCCTGGATCGGTATGCTGACACACACAGTACTCGAGGATTTGAGGTAAATCACATGTATAAAATAACGTAAATACTATTACCTCAATCCATAAAGCAGAAGAAACGACAAGGTTGTGGATTCCCATCAACACCAATGGCAAAGTTGAGTGTAGAAATCGTAACCCTAACATATCACTTACTCGTCGTAAGATTCCTGCAACATGAGACGTTGCAGCCACAAATGGTCAGTACATTAAATTTAGTGGCAAATTCACACCATAGGATAATGATGAATAATAGCTATCACTACATGCATATTTGGCCGGTGGAAAGCTCTAAGTTTATAATGTTTTTGCGAAAAGCCAATTTTTCCCTACTACAAAGGAATTTATTTTATTTAACTACAAAGTTTGTTGAAAGCAATGAGAAGGTAAACCACCTCTCAATCCCAATTAAAAGTAATCATTAACAACCCAACAAAATTAATTAAGTAAAGTGATGAGATCAACATGATAATCCAATAACTAGATACTCAAAACGTCCATAACCGGGGAGACGGCTAACCATGAATAGTTTGTACACTCTGCAGAGGTTTGCGCACTTTTCCCCACAAGACTCGATCTTCTCCGTCAGATTTCTCGCACTACATGGTGTTTGAGAAACGGATTACCGAGACACAGTCTTTCAGAAGCGTTAGCACCTTACGATGGGTAGACAGTTACACCTACTTTCCCCTACATCTGCTAGTCTACCACTGTAAGAGTTCACACGACTTAATCAACTATGCTAGAGCCCATAGTAGCTTGTGGCTGCACATGGAAGTTTCTAGCATGAATAATCTCATGATCCCTTTGAGCCTGGGTGGCAGTCCATGATAATCACACGGAACCCCAGGTGCCTGAATCCACCCAGATGTGTATTTAAGTAGCCACCTTAAGTTGAACCATTAAGTAACAATCTCACATCTATCATGAAGTACACTCAAACCAAAACCACGTCTGCGAGCATAGCATGGCAGTATAAGCATGACATAGAAGTAACTCCCAAGGGTTTGATAGTAACAGAGAAATAGGTTCCTACTGAGGGAGTCCTGGATTAGGGGGTATCCGGACAGCCGGACTCTATACTTTGTCTGGACTATTGGAGCGTGAAGAAACAAGACTCAAGACTCCGTCGCGTGTCCGGATGGGACTCTCCTTTGCGTGGAAGACAAGCTTGGCGATCCGGATATTATATTTCCTTCCTTGTAACCGACTCCATGTAAACCCTAGCCCTCTCTGGTGTCTATATAAACCGGAGAGGTTGGTCCTTAGAAGGACGATCACAATCATAATCATCATAGGCTAGCTTCTAGGGTTTAGCCTCAACGATCTCGTGGTAGATCTACTCGTGTACTACTCATATCATCAATATCAGTCAAGCAGGAAGTAGGGTTCTACCTCCATCGAGAGGGCCCAAGCCTGGGTAAACATTGTGTCCCTTGCTTCCTGTTAGCATCAGCCTAAGACGCACAGATCAGGACACCCTACCCGAGATCCGCTGGTTTTGACACCGACATTGGTGCTTTCATTAAGAGTTCCTCTGTGTCGTCGCTGCAAGGCTCGATGGCCCGTCTCTTGTACTACTAGCGCTGGTAGTAGGCCAACGACTTGGCGGCTTCATTATGGCCGCCCCATCGGCTGTCATGTTGACGACGACCTCTTGGGTCATCACACATAGCCTCCACGTCAATTCGGAACTCGCCGAACAGATGGATCCGATCGAGCTCTCCTCCCTTAATGAGCTCTTGGATCGCATCGCTGCTTTGGGAGTCGCCACAGACTATGACCGGATTGGGCTTAAACCCGACCAAAGGGACATTAAATCCCCGCCGGTCACCCACGAGATAGCAGTAGTGGAGGAGCCACATACGGATTACCCCTCTATCTTGAGGACGAGTTAGGTCCGGATCACCGAGCTCCCTGAGCCGGACACCCGCTCAAGGGAAGACATGACCCACACCCCGGACTTAGAATCGGGTATTGGGCCGAAGAAATTGGGCAGCATTCCGGATCCCGAGCTGTCAAGCCCGAGCTTCGCTGCCCCAGGGCGTTAGATCAGATCAGAATCCAGATTCAGCTACACCCACCCACCCTTACTTAAACGCTCTCTCCCATATCAGACAAGAGCCCCAAGAGGCAGTACAACGCTACTGGGCCAGATTCCTCCTTGTGCTAAACAAGGTCAAGGACTATCGTGAGGAGGACGCAGTCTCACTTTTCTGAAAAAATGCACGAACAAAGGAATCCTTAATGCTATAATTTGCCGTGACATAGCACACTTTGCAGACTTGGCAACCATAGTATAGAAGTACTGTGCGATGGAAAGCGCCTAGAAAACCCAAACCGAATTTTGGGATAATCCGGCTCTCACTAAAACCTTTGTCTGAGCTAAACGGACGAACTCTCGAAAGTCGACCGATCCAACTCCCAAGAAACCAAAGCCCACCCCAGGGCGTGGAACCGTATTGGAAGAATGGCTCAACATGCCATGTAAACTCCACAACACGCCAGACACTACACCAACACAGCCTTAGAGCATGTTGGATACTCTGGCAGGTAGCAAAAAGTGGCGAGGATCTTCTTGAAAGCCATAAAACAGAACAACATCCCGCCAAAGAAAACAATACGGTACTAATAGTCTTTGAGACTTTCGCCTCAGACAACAGGCGCAAGCGAGCTCATCGAAGCTCCGCTGAAATCTGCCATGTGGCAAAAATAAATCCGTGGAACGACACTGCTATAACTTTCAATCCCAGTGATGAACCTCAATTCCAGACCGTCCAGGCACCAGCCGCTTTGGTCCTTAGCCCAATCGTAGACGGCTTTCGGCTCACTAAAGTACTCATGGATTGTGGAAGCGGATTAAACTTGATCTACGAAGAAACACTCAGCAAGATGGAAATCGATAAGAGCCGCATTGAGCAAAGCGGCACAACCTTCAGGGGAATCATCCCTAGTCCGGAAGCATGGTGTGCGCGGGAAAAATCACACTCGATGTGGTATTCGGCACTCCGGAGAACTACAGGTCCGAAGAAATAACATTCCAAGTGGCTCCTTTTAGCAGCGGATACCACGCCCTTCTATGGCGAGACGTGTTTACAAGCTTTCAAGCTATACCCCATTACGGGTACATGAAGCTTAAAATGCCCGGACCCAACGGAATCATCACTCTAGCCAGTGATCCGGACGTCGCACTTTGCACCGAAAACAAAACCACAACACTAGCCCTGGAAGATTTATCAAAAGCCCTAGCAGCCGAAGAACTAACAACGCTGTGTGCCACCGTGGACAGGGACGACGTGATACTCGACAAGCGACCCAAGTCCACCTCATTCAAACCCGCAGACGAAATAGTCAAATTCAAGGTCAACCCAACGGACCCCACGAAGACAGCTTCCATCGGGACAGAGTTAATCCCCACAATGGATGCCGCACTGCGAGACTTCCTGCGTGAGAATTGGGCCATTTTCGCCTGGCACCCTTCGGACATGCCGGGCATCCCACGTAGACTGGCCGAACACAGCCTCAATATACTAAAAGGATACAAGCCTCTCAAGAAGACTCTAAGGCGCTTTTCAGAGCCCAAACGACAAGCCATGGGGGAAGAGCTAGCCAAACTACTCGAGGCCGGATTCATCAGAGATATCAAGCATCCGGATTGGCTGGCAAATCTGGTAATGGTACCAAAGAAGGACAAATCCTGGCGCCTATGCGTTGACTTCAAAGACCTCAATAAGGCTTACCCCAAAGATCCCTTCCCCCTCCCTCGCATCGATCAAATCATCGACACCACCGCAGGACATGACTCACTGTGTTTCCTCGACGCATACTCTGGATACCATCAAATAAAGATGATAGAGTCCGACCAAGCTGCAACATCTTTCATAACGCCATACAGTCCTTTCTGGTTCAACACTATGCCTTTCGGGCTTAAAAATGCCGGCGCAACCTATCAGCGCATGATTCAGACATGCCTGGAAAAGCAAATCGGCACGACAGTGGAGGCGTATGTGCATGACGTGGTCATAAAAACAAGACACGTCAAAACCCTAATAGACGACTTGAGGCTTACATTCGACAACCTCTAAACATACGACATCAAGCTAAACCCGGAAAAATGTGTTTTCCGTGTACCCTCTGGGAAGCTGCTCGGCTTCATTGTTTCCAATAGAGGAATTGAGGCGAATCCGGAAAAGATCAGAGCCATGTCGCAGTTGGCTATTCCAACAGACCTCAAGCATATCCAGAAATTAGCTGGATGCGTGGCTGCCTTTAGCCGCTTTATCTCCCGGTTAGGAGAAAAGGCATTACCCCTTTACCGCCTTCTTTGGCGCACCGAACACTTCGTGTGGACGGATGCAGTCACCGCCGGACTGGACGAAATAAAGACCTTATTGGCCAGTAATCCAGTCCTAACAGCGCCAAATATTGGCGAACCCATGCTACTGTATATAGCTGCAACACATCAAGTTGTAAGCGCAGTGCTCGTCGTCGAACGAGAGGCTGACGGATACAAATTCCCGCTCCAGAAGCCGGTATATTAAGTATCCACGGTCCTCACCACATGCAAATCCCGATACCCACACTATCAAAAAATAGCATACGCAGTCTTCATGGCATCTCGAAAGCTACGACACCACTTTCAAGAATGTTCGATTACGGTGGCCTCCGAAGTACAACTCAACGACATAATAAATAACCACGACGCTACGGGCCGGATTGCTCAATGGGCCATTGAACTCCTTCCGTTCGACATAACATACAAGCCACGGTGGGCCATCAAGTCGCAAGTACTGGCTGACTTTGCCGCCGAATGGACAGAAGCCGAACTCCCTAAAGAGTACGACGCATACTCTAACTGGATCATGCACTTCGACGGCTCTAAAATTCTGGCCGGATTGGGAGCAGGTGTAGTCCTGACGTCTCCCACCGGAGACATGGTCCAGTACGTACTCCAAATATTATACATAGACTCCAACAATGCAGCCGAATACGAGGCTCTGTTGCACGGTCTTCGGATGGCAGTGTCTATGGGTATTCAACACCTAGAAGTGCGCGGGGATTCAAACCTCGCAATATCACAAATAAATGGAGACTTTGATGCCAAGGATCCGAAAATTGCGGCCTACCGTAATGCCGTCCTCAAAATGTCAGCTCGGTTTGAGGGGCTTGAATTCCACCATGTGGCTCAAGAAAGCAATCAAGCGGCAGATATTCTCGCCCGCATCAGGTCTAAACGCGACCCTCTCCCACCTAACATATTCCTGGAAAGGCTGTTCAAGCCATCCGTGGTATGGGAAGGGGAGTCCGGCAACACCAGCCCGGATCCGAATACACCCCCAGATTCCAAACCAGAAGACATAATCGGAGGCTCCACCACCGAAATAACATCTTCGGACCACAAAATCATGGCTGTAATCGCCTCGTGGACCGAGCCTCTCTTGGCCTACCTAAATAGGCAGGAGCTCCCCGAAGACCAAAATGAAGCAAGTTGCATCGTGCGGCATTCTAAAGATTACAAATTCCATGAAGGGGAACTCTATAAGAAAAGCGCGACCGGAGTGCTCCAAAGGTGCATCTCCGAAGAGGAAGGGCGGCAGCTCTTGGCTGAAATCCATGCCGGACTGGGCCAGCACCATGCCGCGGCTCGAGCACTAGTCAGCAAGGCCTTCCGTACAGGCTTCTATTGGCCGACAGCCCGAGCAGACGCATAGGACCTTGTCCAACACTGCGTCGGTTGCCAGCTCTTTGCCAATCAGAGTCATATGCCCCCTACCGCTCTCCAAACAATCCCCATAACTTGGCCCTTTACGGTCTGGGGGCTGGATATGGTCGGACCTCTTAAAGGGGAAGGCATAAGAAAAAATACTTATTGGTCATGGTGGACAAGTTCACCAAATGGATAGAAGCTAAACCAGTCAAAACGGCCGAATCCGGACCAGTGATAGACTTCATATCCGGGGTTGTACACCGATACGGCGTCCCCCACAGCATCATCACTGATAACGGCTCAAATTTCTTGGTGTGGCAAAATGGGCATTAAGCTTGACTACGCTTCCGTCTACCATCCCCAAACAAACGCCCAGGTCGAACGTGCAAACGGTCTCATCATGAGCGGCATCAAACCCAGACTAGTGCGATACTTGACAGAGTCGGACACGCACTGGGTCGAAGAGCTCAACTCCGTACTCTGGGGGCTGCGGACCACGCCGAATCGCACCACCGGATATATCACAGTATCATGTCTCTGATGCAAGCAATAAAAGTGCTATATGACAATGCATAAAAAGGGTTTCATAGACATGGTCAAAGGGCTGCTTGCCTGGCTCAACAAAGTCTTCTGGGTCTTCAAAGTCTTCTGGTCCAACTCCTTCGTCGGCAACGCAATCTATCGTCGCAAAATAATAACGAGAAAAATAAGGCAATAATAAAACGGACAAACCAAATTGCTTAGAAAAATGTCAACTCATTTTTTTAAATACTAGGGTGAAAACTAAGAAGGGGAGAATTTCTAGTTTTGGATTTGGAGTAGCAGAATAGGAGAAATGGATTTACAAAGGTATATTTAAATGCTTAAAATCACATTTAAATATTTACAGTGAAGAAAAGGTTGTTGGATTTGAATGAAAGTTGCACCATTAAATAGGTTGCAATATTTTAGGAATTTAGGAATTGGAATTAATTTATTTGGACATATATTTTATCCCGTGGGATTTTTGGAAGGGTGACAGAAAAAGAAAAAGAAAAGGGCTCTGTGGCTGCTGGGCCAAAACAGCCGCAGCGCAGTAGGCCCAGCCAGAGAGGCGGCCAAGCGCGTTGGTGCACGCGCGCGCGCCAAGTTTAAACTTGACGGGCGGGGCCCAAGCGTCAGCGAGAGAGAGAGAGGAACGATGGAGGGGATAGGCTGACAGGCGGGGCCCGCCTGTCATCCCTAACCCCGAGACCAGATGGCTGGTGAGCTCACCGGCGATGATGCAGGGCACGGCGAGGTCGGGCGAGGGCACGGATGGACTCAGCATCGTGTCGCCGTTCGGGTGGAGGCGGTGGACGTCACCGGAGCGGCCTGGTTCGTCGGCGACGAGGAGGCACGGCGGAGGAGGTTCAGGCGGCGGTGGCTCCGGCCGTTTCCGGCTGCAAAAGAGGCGGGGAAGAGAGGTGGAGTGGCCAGTGAGCCGCGTTGGTTCCAGATGGAGGAAGAGGAGCGGTGGAGAGGGCCTGTACACGGAGATCGACGGCGACCCGAGGCGGCGGAGCTCGAGCTCGATCTCGAGCTCGGGCTCGTCTGGAGAGGAGTGAGTGGTGTAGGGGTGATTTAGGGGAGTGAGAGAGCGAGTGGTGTGGAGAGTAGGGCTCGGGGAGGCCCTTAAATAGTTGAACGGCGGTCCACCGAGGACCCGTGCGCCGGCGAGCCTGTTGCGATTGCTACGGGTCACGGGGGATCAAATGAGCGTGTCTGGGGCGTTCCTGGATGTCGACTACGTCGGGTGAGACAGAGAGAGGGAGTGGGGAGAGGTCAGAGACGCGCGCGTGTGAGCCGCGCCATTGGCGCGCTCGGGCGGCCGGTGTTTGCTAGCGCGGAGGCGCGGGGAGGAGGAGAGAGGAGGGGGCCGACCGCGTAGCGTGTTGCGGACGCCGAGGTGCATCGGCAGGCGCTCGGGGGAGGCCCGAGGTGGTCGGAGGCATCGGGCAGAGGGCGGCTACAGTACGGGAGCGCACTGTAGCACGCTCCAGAGCGCCCAATTGGCCGGCATGGCATTTTCTATGCCTTGTGGGCGCGGCCAACCGTGTCCAGTAGCTCAAGGGTGGAGTAAAGAAGTAGGGGGAGGCATGGGATGCTCTGGATGGCCGCTAGGGTGAGGAGAGAGGTGAGGAAGAGGGAGAAAGGGGTTGTCCAGAGAGAGAAAGTGGGGTTTTACCCATCCAATAATTGAGCTGTGGACTTGCCATTGTTACTGGAGGTGAAAGGGGTCTAGGAGGAGCTGTGGTAAAAAGTGGAGGTCATGGAGATTAGTGGAAGTGGTCAAAAATGGAATTTTGGTAAAGTGGCAGAAGGTGTTTGATGCTTGTTTGGTTAAGCAAATGAACTCCAAATGCCATGAGACTCCACAGGGTGAAATGACACATATAAATATGGCCTTCCACCAATTTGGAGCTTATTTGGGCAAAGTTGCCAATGCAACTTTTGTAAACCCTAGAAATGAGCAGAAATAAACTTGTGTAGATCTAGTTGAGCAAATCACTTCTCCTTGATGCACCACTTGCTGTAGTGGCCTCATTTGGTCATGTGAACATGCTCGCCAAAGTTGGGGTCAAGGAGAGAAAGTTGGTAGCACAAAGTTGTTCAAATTTGATTCTGGTCAGAGAGGGTTTTGGGGCATTTCGGTGAACCAAAATGACTTTAATTGACATGAGGCTTTGCAAGGTGATCTCAATATGCATTTGTGACTTGCTGGATTTTTCTTGGATTTTTGTGAAAATATTTCCTGTAGAAATATTTCAAATCCTTGAAATGGGCAGAATTGGTTTTGGGAGGTTTTGTCCAATATTTTGAACATGACCATGTGTTGAAACTCTTATATATGGAAAATATATGTCCACTGAGTTTCCCTGATTTTTTTTCAGATATTTTTGAAACAATAAAATATTTTTTCTTTATCCAATAGGGTTCAAACAATAAAATATTTTTGTCCTTAAGAAAAAGCTTTTAAATAAAATAGTAAAATAGCTTCTAAAATTATATTTTTGTGGTTTATGGGAGTCCTACATCCAATAGGGTTCAAATATACTTTTTGAAATATTTTTCATACCCCAAATCAAGTACTTGCAGTACAAACCTCAATTTAGAGGTTTTTGAAAAACTAATTTTAGAAAATACTTTTTGGCCAAATTATTTTTGTAAGAAAATACTATATTGCACTATACACATGGCATGGTCATTGGGCAGAAGTTTGGGGCAAGGAGATGAAGTATATAGGGTGGAGTTGTTGACTTTGAGGAGCACTTGAAAAGAATCACAAAGAGAAAACCAACTGCAAATAAAAGCCAAATAATGCATAAGTTTTTGTTGGTCCAAATTTTCATGCTTTAATAATGCAAATGAAATGTTACAAAATGCAGGGTGTGACAGACCTACCCCCCTTACAAGAATCTCGTTCCCGAGATTCCTAAACTAGGCTTTAAAGAGATACGGAAACTCGGATCTAAGGTAGTCTTCACGTTCCCAGGTGGCTTCTGCTTTAGTGTGGTTGCTCCACTGGACCTTGAAGTACTTGATGGTGCGGCTTCGAGTGTGTCACTCAGCCTCATCCAGAATGCAGATGGGCCTCTCACGGTAAGTCAAATCAGGCTGAAGGTCAATGGCTTGGTGATTGACGTCCTTGTAAAGATCGGGCTTGTCTGGAACTTGGAGACACTTCCGGAGTTGTGACACATGGAATACGTTGTGCACATCGGATAGTTCAGGTGGCAGTTCCAACTGGTAAGCCAGTCTCCTCGTCGTTCAGTGATCTTGAAGGGGCCGATGTATCTTGGTGCGAGCTTCCCCTTAACATGGAAATGCTGGGTTCCCTTGAGAGGTGTGACCCGGAGATAGACATGGTCTCCAACTCGGAAGTTTACGTCTCTACGACGTGAGTCAGCGTAGCTCTTCTGCCTTGACTTGGCAGTCTTCAAACGCTCTCTGACAAGCTGGACTTGCTCTTCTGCTTCACGGAGGATATCGGGCCCAAAGACAAGTCCTTCTCCGATCTCTGACCAATTGAGGGGTGTGCGGCACTTCCGTCCGTATAACACCTCAAATGGTGCCATCTGAAGGCTTGACTGATAACTTTTGTTGTAGGAGAACTCGGCAAAAGGGAGGCAATCTTCCCACTTAGCTCCATATGCTAAGACAGAGGCTCGGAGCATGTCTTCGAGTATCTGATTCACTCATTCCGTCTGACCTCCGGTCTGTGGGTGGAAAGCAGTGCTGAAGGACAACTTGGTCCCCATGGCCTCTTGGAACTTCTTCCAGAACCTTGAGGTAAACTGGGTTCCTCGATCTGACACAATCTCCTTGGGAACACCATGAAGGCTTATGATCCTGTTGATGTATAGAGTTGCTAGCCGGTTGCCATCATAGGTAGTCTTAACAGGAATGAAATGGGCTACTTTGGTCAAATGATCGACTATGACCCAGATGGAGTCATGTCCCTTGTTTGACCTAGGTAGTCCAGTGATGAAATCCATTCCGACTCTATCCCATTTCCACTCGGGAACCTTGAGTGGTTGGAGCAATCCAACAGGTCGCTGATATTCAGCCTTGACTCTTTGGCATACATCACACTTTGCGACATAGGTGGCAATCTCCCTTTTCATCCCGTGCCACCAAAATCTTTCCTTCAGGTCTTGATACATCTTGGTTCCTCCAGGATGGATGGAATACGGGGTGTCATGAGCTTCTTGCAAGATCAGATTCTTGAGCTCAACCTTGTTGGGCATGCAAATGCGATTCCCAAACCACACAATTCCTTTCTCATCCTCTGAGAATCCTGGGGCCTTGCCTGCTTTGATCTTCCTCTTGATGCCTTGAATACTTTCGTGTCCCTTCTGAGCTTCCTTAATATCATCCATCAAGGTAGGCTTAACTTCGAGGTTGGCCAAGAATCCTGGTGCAACCAGTTCCAACTCGAAGCTTTCAAGTTCTTCATACAAGGCGGGTAGCTGGTCCTTAATCATAGCATTCAAGGAACAAGCCTTTCTGCTTAATGCATCTGCTACCACATTAGCCTTCCCAGGGTGGTATTGAACACTGAGGTCATAATCTTTGATCAACTCTAGCCATCTTCTTTGCCTCATGTTCAATTCCTTTTGAGTGAAAATATACTTCAGACTTTTGTGATCCGTGTATATCTCACACCGCTTCCCTAAGAGGTAATGTCGCCATGTCTTCAGGGCATGAACCACTGCTGCTAACTCAAGATCATCAGTAGCATAGTTCTCTTCATGAGGCCATAGTTGCCTTGAAAGGTAAGCTACGACTCTGCCTTCTTGCATCAGAACACCTCCCAGTCTGGTTCTTGACGCATCACAATATATCACAAACTCCTTGTGTATATCTGGTGTGGCCAGAATTGGGGCGGTGGTCAGTCTCTTCTTCAGCTCCTGGAAGCTCTCTTCGCACTTCGGCATCCATTCAAACTTCTTGTCCTTCTTCAAGAGCTGAGTCATGGGTCGGGCAATGCTTGAGAATCCTTCAACGAACTTGCGGTAATATCCCGTGAGTCCGAGGAATCTTCTGACTTCCTTCACATCGCTTGGGGATTGCTATTCAGTCACGGCTTCAATCTTAGCGGGATCGACTGATAATCCTTCTTCGGTCAAAACATGACCCAAGAATCCAACTTCACGCAGCCAAAATTCACACTTGCTGAACTTGGCATACAGTTGGTGCTCTCGAAGCTTGTCTAGGACCATCCTCAAGTGTTGCTCGTGCTCTTCTTCCGTCTTCGAGAAGACAAGAATGTCATCAATGAAGACAACGACAAACTTGTCCAAATATTCCATAAAGACCTTATTCATGAGATACATGAAGTAAGCCGGGGCATTGGTCAATCCAAAGGACATGACCGTGCACTCATACAGGCCATACTAGTTACAAATGCCGTCTTCGGAATATCTTGGGGTCTGATTTTCAGCTGGTAGTACCCAGATCTGAGGTCGATCTTGGAGAACACCTTGGCCCCATTGAGTTGATCAAACAGATCTTCAATCTTGGGAAGTGAATACTTGTTCTTGATTGTAACTTCATTGAGGGAGGGTAGTCAATGCACAAGCGGATGGTACCGTCCTTCTTTGCCACAAACAGAACAGGTGATCCCCAAGGGGAGGCACTAGGGCGGATAAATCCTTTCCTCAACTGCTCTTCCAGTTGCTTCTTCAATTCTGCTAACTCTTACGATCCCATTCTATAAGGCTTCTTATAGATGGGTCCCGCTCCGGGCATGAGCTCGATGATGAACTCAATGTCTCGGTTAGGAGACATTCCCGGTAGCTCATCAGGAAAAACATTGGGTTATTCGCATACTACCGGCACTTGCTCCAATCCAACTTCAGTCAGACAGTTGACTTGGTTGTCTTGAGCAGAGGAGGGGTTGGATGCAAATTTAACTTCGACTCCTTGCTCATTGGTCACAGTGACAGTCCGGTTGGCGCAATCTATCAAGCCTTGGTGCTTGATGAGCCAATTCATTTCTAAGATCACATCCAAGCCTTGTGATCCTAAGATGATAAGGTCTGCTAGGAAGTCTACCCCGTTAATGATAATCCCGACTCCTCTACACCCTATCTTGTCTCTCATCTCTGCTCTGGGGGTTATTGTAAGCTGGCCTGGGGTTGGCATACTGCTGAGGTGGATAGTTGGTGCGGGGTGCAGGAGCTCTTGGCTACTGATAGGTTGGCTTGACCGGGGCTGGTTGCCACGGGCGAGGCTTCTGGTTGCTGGAGCTACCCTTGCTGATCATCTTGCGCTTACGGGTGTCATCCAAAGCACGTCACTTGTCCTCAAGCATGAGTGCCTTGTTCACCAGATCAGGAAAGGTTGGGCAGTCACACACAACAAGCGAGTACTGCAGAGTCTGGTTAAGGCCTTCCATGAAGCGCTCCTTTTTGGCAGCATCAGTGCTGACATCCTCAGGGGCATACCTTGAGAGAACACTGAACTTCTGCATGTACTCCTTGACAGTGCTACTTCCTTGCTTTAGGGCTCGGAACTCACGCTTCTTGATGGCCATGATTCCAGAAGGAATGTGGGCCTTGCGGAATTCTGCCTTGAAGTTATTCAAGTGATGTTTTGCTCAGCATGCATCGCCTTGAATCCATCCCACCAAGCTCTGGCAGTTCCCCCGAGACAGTGGGCAGCATATGCCACCCTCTCACGGTCTTCAATGCAGCCGACTAGTTCCAACAAGTCCTCAATGGTGCGGACCCAGTCGTCTGCATCCAGGGGTTCAGCAGTCTCGATGAAGGTGGGTGGTACATGCTTCTTGAACTCCACCAACGTGGAACGTCCATTGCCGTGTCCCGCCGTCTGGCGATTGACAGCTTGAGCAATCACCTAGAGGGCTGCAGTGCTGGTTTGGCGTTCCTCTCGGAAGGCTTGGAGAAGCTAAGCCATGTCCATGTTTGGAGGAGGTGGTGGGGGTGGAGTCTGTCCTTGGGCTTGGTCCTGGCTGTCTCCTGCTTCAGCAGGACCTCCGGCTTCTTGCTACTGGGTAGAGGTACCAGTACGTGTTACAACAGGCATCTTGTTTGAGTGGTCAAGGTCTCATGATTGGGAAAGATGAGGAAAGCAATATAGATGGGACGCCTAGTAAGGGGGTTGGTATGGCACTAATTGTTTTCATGCATGGGCCAAAAGGGCCAAACACATTCATTAAAGTCCAAATGGGTGATGTAGTCGCTTACAAGTTCCCGAAGGAAAGCACGACGTCCATCAAACACATCAAAAGCAAACACAACACTAGATGGTTTCATATGAACCATTACATGGACTCGACTTCGCATAGGGGTGCATGACCTATCCTACCGTAGGGTTACTAACGGGCATATCCAAGTTGCGAATGATGCCTAAGTGGTGGAATGCTCGGTCGCGTAGTCTGGATCTTCTGGGTCTTCCTCCTCATCATCAGCATCCTGACTTTCCTCTTCACTTGAAGGGGTGGGGGAGTGGAGGATCTCAACACGGCGTTGCTTTGCCGGTGGTGCGAAGAGCTTGCGGTATTCCTTTGCGCTCATGCGGTGTTGCTGTGGTGGTTCTCCATCCTTTGGGGGTCTTCTGCCTCTGTATGCGATTGCGGGTTGTCCAGGGAGAGCACCTTCTTTCTTGATCCTATTCGTCTTCACTTGAGCTTGGAGAAGAAGTGCCTTGGTCTCATGAAGTTCCTTTCGGAGCTCCATTGATTCCGAGGCCAAGTGTTGTGCCAAACTATCGGCACAAAGGCTGAAGTAGGTCTGGAATCGGAGTGGAAGTCCTTCTTCTAATGGTGGAGCTGGTGCACTGCTCTCATCCTCACCTTCCTTCTGATAAGGCAAGAAGCGGGTTGCCAACTCATTTGCCATCTCTGGAAGAAGGTCTCAGAGGCGGGTGAGTGCCTTGAGGGTTGCCGTCTCGACGGCAAGAACTAGTGTTGCCATCTTGGGTCCCTCGAAGAACTAGCTTGTTGGAGAGTCATTAGCCTTCACAATCACTTCCACATGATACTCCGTCTCGTTGTCATTGAGCCAATGCTCATGGTAGGTGAAAATGGGGGCTCGGTGGTACTGGCACTTCTTGAGGCTATCCTCGAGAAGCACGGGAAATCCGGTGGTCAGGAAGTCTTCGGGTACGGCAGCCATCTACAAAGGTTGAATGGGAGAGGTCAATAAGGGGAATATATCTTTGGGTTGGGTATGCTTCAGAAAAGAAGAGGAGTTTAGATGGTCTCAAGCTAACTAACGTCCATGCTAACTAAGGCTTCCTACAGTCAGGATGGCTCTGATACTAGCTCAGTGGGGACCCCGACTCATAAGTCGAGATCACCGAATGCACGTGTACAGTGATCCCAGAGATCAATGCTCACTGAACACACAGAAGCTGAATAACAAGAGTCTTACATCCATACATACCGTCTTACACAAATTATGACCATTATGGTCAAGTCTTACATTGATAAAGCCTTATGGGCTGAACATCGAATGAAAAACAAGCAGCGGAAATCTTCGTCGATAAGTAGAACCCATGCCATCTGCCTTAACCCTACAGGCATTCTGACTGGGAAATGTCCTAGTTCGCATGTTCGTCTCCAAAGAACTCTTCTTCGAACTACGTTTCTTCCATGCCTAGTCAATTAAATAACCAGTGGCAAGCCAATGAGTACTTTGAATGTACTCGCAAGCAACCCATGTTTTTGGTTCAAGATACAACAATGCATGATATAGGTAAATTTTTGCAGAAAGCTAGTTTTGAGTGCAATGACATGTTCAACAACTTGTAAGACATGCGTCAAGAGATTTCAAGTAACCATGAGGACAGGTTACAGGTATCAACATAAATAGAGTGGGCACCAACCCATCTCAATCACGTCAAGTCCTTTGACTTGACCCCAGTAGTTATCCAAACACACACACTGGTTTGTAAACTCTGGACATAGTTTAAGCAGCACCGCCAAACTATCCTTGACCGTGGACACGGATATTCGAATAGTTTTACACTCTGCAGAGGTTGCACACTTTACCCACAAGATCCGAGGAACTTCCGTGTCATCCACGATCCGCGATACCTTAAGTACCCGGGGTAAGCACCCGATCACTATCTTTCCCTAGACGACACTAACAAGGAGTCCACTCGTTGTTCCGTATCCTCACGATGTACATCATACGAGACTCACTCGAGATCGTAACATCCGAGAGGGGACACAACGGTGTATCTGGTGCCCTGTAAAGACAGTCATGGCTGCCCTACCTGGCACGACCCCGTCCCGAGAGAGAGCACCAACTCTCCCCCGTCACTAGTAATGCAGGCTCCAACCTAGTATCGACCTAGGTAATCAATAATGCCCTTTCCCATATAAGGGTAGACTGGTTGCGTATGTAAGGTTGGGGCCGTCGACAAATCTTAAATCTAATCCGTTTTTGAAAACAACACACACTTTCCTTGGTACACCCCTTCGTCATCAAGTGGTTACCCATCTCATCATCTCCCTCGGGCATAAGTGGCACCCGAAGGGGTTTTCAAAAAGTCCTTTGAAAATACTTTGTCTCCTTCATCATGCATATACTCGTCCCTTTTTGCGTAGCATCTACTGTAGCATCCTATCTACTCCCACCGGCATAACCCTCATAAGAAGGTAGGGTCATGCATAATGCAAGTATCAACGAGGAAGTAACGGTGGCAAACCACCCCATGTGGTTATCACAGTATCATGTCTCCAATGCAAGCAATAAAAGTGCTATATGATAATGCATAAAATGGGTTTCATAGACATGGTCAAAGGGCTGCTTGCCTGGCTCAACAAAGTCTTCTGGGTCTTCAAAGTCTTCTGGTCCAACTCCTTCGTCAGCAACGCAATCTATCGCCGCAAAATAATAGCGAGAAAAATAAGGCAATAATAAAACGGAAAAACCAAATTGCTCAGAAAAATGTCAACTCATTTTTGTTAAATACCAGGGTGAAAATTAAGAAGGGGAGAATTTCTAGTTTTGGATTTGGAGTAGTAGAATAGGAGAAATGGATTTACAAAGGTATATTTAAATGCTTAAAATCACATTTAAATATTTACAGTGAAGAAAAGGTTGTTGGATTTGCATGAAAGTTGCACCATTAAATAGGTTTCAATATTTTAGGAATTTAGGAATTGGAATTAACTTATTTGGACATATATTTTATCCTATGGGATTTTTGGAAGGGTGACAGAAAAAGAAAAAGAAAAGGGCTCTGTGCCTGCTGGGACAGAACTGCCGTAGCGCAGCAGGCCCAGCCAGAGAGGCGGCCCAGCGCGCTGGTGCACACGCGCGCGCCAGGTTTAAACCTGACGGGCGGGGCCCAGGCGTCAGCGAGAGAGAGATGAACGATGGAGGGGAGAGGCTGACAGGCGGGGCCCGCCTGTCATCCCTAACCCCGAGTCCAGATGGCTGGCGAGCTCACCGGCGACGATGCAGGGCATGGCGAGGTCGAGCGAGGGCACGGATGGACTCAACGTCGTGTCGCCGTTCGGGTGGAGGTGGTGGACGTCACCGGAGCGGCCTGGTTCGTCGGCGACGAGGAGGCACGGCGGAGGAGCTTCGGGTGGCGGTGGCTCCGGCCGTTTCTGGCTGCAAAAGAGGCGGGGAAGAGAGGGGGAGTGGTTAGTGAGCCGCGTTGGTTCCGGATCGAGGAAGAGGAGCGGCGGAGAGGGCCTGTACCCGGAGATCGACGGCAACCCGAGGCGGCAGAGCTCGAGCTCGATCTCGAGCTCGGGCTCGTCTGGAGAGGAGTGAGTGGTGTAGGGGTGATTTAGGGGAGTGAGAGAGCGAGTGGTGAGGAGAGTAGGGCTCGGGGAGGCCCTTAAATAGTTGAACGGCGGTCCACCGAGGACTCGTGCGCCAGCGAGCCTGCTACGGTTACTACGGGTCACGGGGGCTCAAATAAGTGTGTCTGGGGCGTTCCTGGACGTCGACTACGTCGGGTGAGACAGAGAGAGGGAGTGGGGAGAGGTCAGAGACGCGCGCGTGTGAGCCGCGCCATTGGCGCGCTCGGGCGGCCAGTGTTTGCTAGCGCGGAGGCGCGGGGAGGAGGAGAGAGGAGGGGGCCGATAGCGTAGCATGTTGCGGATGCCGAGGCGCATCGGCAGGCGCGCGGGGGAGGCCCGAGGTGGTCGGAGGCGTCGGGCAGAGGGCGGCTACAGTACGGGAGTGCACTGTAGCGCGCTCCAGAGCGCCCAAATGGCCGGCATGGCATTTTCTATGCCTTGTGGGCGCGGCCAACCGTGTCCAGTAGCTCAAGGGTGGAGTAAAGAAGTAGGGGGAAGCATTGGATGCTCTGGATGATCGCTGGGGTGAGGAGAGAGGTGAGGAAGAGGGAGAAAGGGGTTGTCCAGAGAGAGAAAGTGGGGTTTTACCCATCCAACAATTGAGCTGTGGACTTGCCATAGTTATTGGAGGTGAAAGGGGTCTAGGAGGAGCTGTGGTAAAAAGTGGAGGTCATGGAGATTAGTGGAAGTGGTCAAAAATGGAATTTTGGTAAAGTGGCAGAAGGTGTTTGATGCTTGTTTGGTTAAGAAAATGAACTCCAAATGCCATGAGACTCCACAGGGTGAAATGACACATATAAATATGGCCTTCCACCAATTTGGAGCTTATTTGGGCAAAGTATCCAATGCAACTTTTGTAAACCCTAGAAATGAGCAGAAATAGACTTGTGTAGATCTAGTTGAGAAAATGACTTCTCCTTGATGCACCACTTGCTATAGTGGCCTCATTTGGTCATGTGAACATGCTCACCAAAGTTGGGGTCAAGGAGAGAAAGTTGGTAGCACAAAGTTGTTCGAATTTGATTCTGGTCAAAGAGGGTTTTGGGGCATTTTGGTGAACCAAAATGACTTTAATTGACATGAGGATTTGCAAGGTGATCACAATATGCATTTGTGACTTGCTGGATTTTTCTTGGATTTTTGTGAAAATATTTCCTATAGAAATATTTCAAATCCTTGAAATGGGCAGAATTGGTTTTGGAAGGTTTTGTCCAATATTTTGAACATGACCATGTGTTGCAACTCTTATATATGGAAAATATATGTCCAATGAGTTTCCCTGATTTTTGTCAAATATTTTTGAAACAATAAAATAATTTTTCTTTATTAAAGACCATTTCTGGCCTTAAGAAAGAGCTTTTAAATAAAATAGTAAAATAGCTTCTAAAATTATATTTTTGTGGTTTATGGGAGTCCTACATCTAATAGGATTCAAATATACTTTTTGAAATATTTTTCATACCCCAAATCAAGTACTTGCAGTGCAAACCTCAATTTAGGGGTTTTTGAAAAACTAATTTTAGAAAATACTTTTTGGCCAAATTATTTTTGTAAGAAAATACTATATTGCACTATACACATGGCATGGTCATTGGGCAGAAGTTTGGGGCAAGGAGATGAAGTATATAGGGTGGAGTTGTTGACTTTGAGGAGCACTTGAAAAGAATCACAGAGAGAAAACTAACTCCAAATAAAAGCCAAATAATGTAAAAGTTTTTGTTGGTCCAAATTTTCATGCTTTAATAATGCAAATGAAATGTTACAAAATGCAGGGTGTGACAACTTATCACTTGGGCATGCCCTTGACTTCCACACAAGTGACCGATCTATCTCTCATTCAACCTCATTTCTCTGAAAAACCCCAAAATGGCACAATGAATATTTTGCATAAAAGAAAATATTCAATTTCTCTTCTGAAACTCATTTCAGAAACTAGTGCTCCAAAGTAACACTCATTTTTACTGCTCCAAAAATCTTGAGAAAATTCTTGAATATTCTTTGAACCATGGCCCACCTCCCTGAGCAAAAATATTGCATGACTTTTTGTAATAGTTTTGCTACAGAAAATCATTTCTCTCCTGGCCCAAAAACGCACTTTGTACAGCAAGTATATTTTTCTTTGATCCTACGGAGCTAGTTTTTCTTGAGCCTCATTACCCTCCTAAGAAAACCTTAACCCCAGGAGATCAACCTAATGGCCTTCTAGAAGCCCGCCAAACTTGGCGACCAAGTTTCTGACCAGAAACTTGCCAGCAAGCTTAAGTCATATCTGGTTGGCATGGCAGTGACTTCTCCACTTTCCTAGACCTAACACTACACGAACAACAGCCCAGAAAAGGGTTGGCCATGCGTGGGCGTCGTTTTGACCATGCCAGCATGGTAATCGCGTGTGGACACGGGCTCTGGCATGCGTTTGACGCGCTCTGCGTCGCCCTAGTGCCTCTGGCACCGCGCCACCAACCTCGACTCTTCACCCATGAGCCCTCCCTGGCACTCGCCAACGCCGGAGACGCCGCAGCGAGCATGGGCACGTCGCAGCCAAAAGCCACTGTGCGCCCGTGCCCCTGTGTTCTTCTCCCCCTGCTTCCTGTGCTCGTCCGCGAACGTGGACAGCTCCCGCGTGATTGCTGAGCTATTCCTCCCCACCTCACTGGCACCCTTTGTCGTTGCTCACTGGCTTCCAGAGAACTACGGTGGAGCCACGTATCCCCCTCCTGCTCCGGCTACATATAGAGCCACTCCCTCTGCTCTGAAGCCTCACACCGCACCTCTCAACCACCACGACCCCGTAGCTTAGATGCAGCCTGGCTGGGCAGGCCTCTGGCAGCCGTCCCTGACCAGAGCTTGCCAGCGACCCCCGCAGCCCCTCCACCCCGTTCTAGAGCCACTCGAGCTCAACCAAACCCTCAGGCGCATCATTGGAAGCTTTGGAGCCCCTGGAGTCTCCCCTCACCGTCGCCTTCTTCCTCTCCGGCAAGTCCCGACCACCACCGCCGCTTGCGAGCTTGATTGCGAGCAGCTCCGGCCATCGCCCGACGAGCCACAGGTACAGGCTGGTGCGTCGTGACCACCTTTCCACTTTTTATCCCTCTGGATTCGCCCAAGAGCCCCTCCTTGCCGACGCGAGCTCCAGCGGAGTGCCGCAGTGCTCTATTTTCTCTCTCCCCCTCTCTCATGACTGGTGGGGCCCGCTATCAGCCTCTCCACTCACACCCGAAGCGGTACGAGTGGAGGCATATTCTGTGTTTATGCCATTGACGTCACCCCCAGGTTTTTCTGTTTAATTCAAATAAATTCAAAATTTTGACCAGAACTTTGACCAGTGATAACTTTTAACCTATAAGTCCAAATGAGTCGATTCCTTTTGCATTGTGTTTGTTTCAAAGGGCAGTAGAAGCACACCAAAGTGTGGTTTTTTCCTTTCTTTCTAGAATTTTTAAGTTACTTTGTTATGCTTGAAATGCTTGTTTAAGTTACTGGTTGAATGCTTGAACTAGTTTGGTCAAGTAGAATAAAGTTTAACTTAATGAAATTTCTTTGGTAAATAATGGTAGTTTCTGTTTGATAATTGGATTTTTCATATAAATGGTAAGCTAATCGAAATGATGCGTGATAATAACCAATGAAGTACAACCAGTAAAGTTTGATGATGAGTAGTGCAAGAAAATCATGTTTGATGATGTTGATCCGTTCATGTGAGTTGTATGCTTTGCATGTCGAATAGTTGCATGATCATGGCATTGGATGACTTGGGGTGATTTTATTTTCAAGTTAAATCTTATAATAATCCAACTTGAATATAATGTTGATCAAGTCATGGTGCCACTTAATCGGGTTTTCCTCAGTGCGACCACATTTACCTTTATGGGGAGGTCTTGATTCGGTCCTTGTCATGCTTCTTGCCGGTGCCTCCAACGAGGGAAGGCTGTGGGTGTGCGGTACCCTGGCCCAGTAAGTAGACATAACCTTGTGTGCCCGTTTGTTTTTATGGTACCTTATCCCTGTTTGGGACTGTTTTTGCCATGATGATGGTCGTTAATGCCTTTGGTAGGCACGGGGCCACACATGACTTATCCCTGGGAGGAAGTTGGTTGGAGTGGCCGGGAGAGTGTCATAGAAAGGGAAGGGTTTCTTCGGAATGCCGTTGGTCCACCCGAATGGGATGCTGAGGCCAAGTGTTCCATGGTGTGAGTAAAGTGCGCTACCTCTGCAAAGTGCATTTAATCTATCGATCGGCGCGTCCTTAGTTACGGATACAACTCGGTAGTAAGTCACACCAAGGATCAACATTTTTAAGTAATCTTGAACACTAAAGATTTATTGTTGGCACTGTTTTTGTGATGATTTGTGGGATCATAAGATGATCATGATGTGATTGATTTCAGTTGTGATCCGGGTATGATCACCGTTTAGTTGCAAGGTAACCTGTCTGGTAAGCGAGTCCGAGGGACTCGGTGCACAAGTTTGTTTCACCGCATCAGTAGTATTACTTGCATTGCATTAACCTGAATAATTGTCATGATATGGTCTGTCATTATGCTTATGTTTGTTGTGAGCTTGCAAGTACATTCAATGTACTAACCTGGCGTGTCATGCCAGATTTTAGGCAAGTCGTATTGGATCGGAGTGCTTCCCGCGTCTAGATCGTGTCCACGTCGGTGTCCCTATGCTATGGAGTTCCGCTTTGTCGTCGTTCCGCTGCCCTTATTTTATGTGATCGAGGCCCCTTCATGTTCATTAAATAATGTACATATTGTTCAACTGCACCGTGTGTGCTGCTTGGCCTTTGAACTCGATGTAATATCAGACTTATGTTCCCGCTAGCACCAATAAAGCGGTTGTTTCTATACCATGTTGTTGTGTGTTGCCAGAAGACTTGATCTCTGGGCTGGCAATGCAAGGTAAACCGGTTGCTCTGAGCCGGGGTGCCACAATTGCTGCCACGCGGAACAATGCACAGCCATCCACCTCGTATGTGGTCATTCCTACTCGTGTGCCTCACACCATGGAACGTGCATACAATCGTGGTGAGCTTGTTACGGTCCGGTGGCCTATCTTGATACCACCCACTGCTCCTAGTCCACAATATGACTATCTCGTGGAGCAAAGGCCTCGAGGGCAGAAGCCGAAGCCCAGGATGCCTAGGCTTCCAAGTGATGTGACTAAGCAAGGCTCCTTCAGTGTGCTAAGCTTCAGAGAGCAAAACACCTTCTTCGACTCCGCAAAGAATCCATACAAGAAGCCAAAGATATCCTCAGATAGGTTCTAGAGCTATCAGCAATGCAAGTACTACTCATGCGTATTATACAATCAAGACATTATTTTTCCTCACAAGCATCTTGACTGTGATGCCATTGCTGGGCTGCCATGCCTTGAAGAGGCTCTGGATTGCTTCCGTGAAGTTAGGCTTCTCCCGTTTTTCACTGACAAGGAGCATTGGAATGAAGAGCTTCTTCTGCAGTTCTATGCTACTCTACACATAAGAGGCTACAACAGCGATCCGAAGACATGGGTCCTTGAGTGGATGACAGGAGATGTCCATCATGAAGCCAATTCTCAGGATATCATCGAGCTAACTTCCCTGCCCACTCCTGGTGATCTGTATGAGCCAGGTTGTCAGCTATACAAACACGAACTGCATACCATTTTTCAGAAGCCTGAGCCAAACACGAGTCAAATGCTCAGCATGATGAAGCCACTGCCCATTCATGCTGAATATCCCAAGGAGTTCTTCATCAAGGACCTTGAGTACCTGCCCCACACCATTTATCATATTCTGAGGCATACTTTGTGGCCTATCAAAGGATATTCTCCCGACGCTAAGCTTGAAGGCACCATGATGACATTGGTCTTCTACATCCTCAATGGCATCAGGTTCAACACTCAAGATTTCTTCATCAAACAGTTGGCAGCTTCAGGCATTGATCTCTTTCGCCTCAAGTTTTATGCAGCATGGGTTATGCGTCTGATAAAGCTTCACTGAACTATCAACTATCAAGCTTCAGCATGCAACCATGTTGTATTCTTGCCTAAAGTGGATATGTCTCATGAAACGATTTATCCTGTGCCTGCCAAGGAGCCCATACGTGAAGACAATGCCGCATTTTAAAGCTTCACTCAACCCATTGAAGGAGTTCATATGCCTAATCCTCCTACTCCTGCTGGTCCTCTTGCTAGTCAATTACGTCTGCCGCATCGTGCAAGCACTGATGCAACAACCAGCACTGTAGCTCAAAGGCCTCAGAAGCATGCTCGTGTCCTGAATGACAGAGAGCTTCTTGTATCACTTCACCAGAAGCAGGATAGGCATCATGACTACCTGAAGCGCCAGATGCAGAGCTTTCTCGTTGATATCAATCGCATTCACAACCTTGCAACCAAGAACTCATTTGTTGCGCATGAAGCCCGTCGGCGGTCTTAGAAGAGACTCACAATGCTGTGTTCTAAAGACGACCTTTGAGAAGATGGCTTCACTGAACGCTTCAAGTTTGATTTTAGGCCACCACAATCTGCAAGTTGGCATCAAAATCCCTCACATGAAGATTCTAACTTTTCATCTTGGGCCCCCACTGTTGTTGTGCGAGTCATAAATGAAGAGGATGACGCCACTTCACCAGCGATGGCTTCACTGCATCATGATTCTGCGTCACGCCCCTCTGCGCTGCCCAAATCCAACATCGACCCTGCTGCGCCAACATCTTCACCGACTGAGAACGAGTAGACACTCTATGTCTTCAAACCATTTTGGTCCTTACTGACAAAAGGGGGAGAAGCATATGAGTTGACAGTATTCAAGTGGGTCTGTATGGGTGCTTATTTTTGTTAAGTTCTTACAACTCTCGTTCTTGAAACTATGTGTTTTTGAGTTGTAACACTTAAACTTGATTGATGGTCGTCTACCACTTTTGCTCCTACCTTATGATGCGATGATAAATTCCGCATGAATTCATTCTGCAAACGCCCATTTCTCATTATGCAAGTCATTATCTTCATTACTTTCATATATGCATGATGAATTGTATTCATGGTTGAAGAAGATCTCCACAAAGCAAAACCTGCCATGTGCATTTGCATTCAAAGGCAAACTACTTATATGCACATCTTCAGGGGGAGCCTCTTACAACCAATGAAGACAATGCCTATGTACTTAAACTTTCACATACTTTTATCCCCGTTGGAAACTTCAACCAGTTTGTCATCAATCACCAAAAAGGGGGAGATTGTAAGTGCATCTAGTGCCACCCCTAGTTGGTTTTGGAGTATAAATTACAGACATGGTTGAGGGACTATTGTGTTTGTGAGAATTGTAGGATAACACAGGTAGTAGTCCCTATTTGATTTGGTTTACCTACCAGAGATGACCCCTAAAAATGTACGAAGACACTGAAGACAATGGTGGTCCATGAAGACATTCACATTGAAGATAATGACATGTGAAGACATTCACTTGAAGACTATGGAGTGCAAAGACATAGTTTCTTTCGTAGTTTCCTTTTCTTCTTTATTGAGTCATAGGAACCACCGTATTGTTAAGTGGGTTCCAAGTGAAAAAACTCAGATGAGTAAAGTGATGCTCAACCAAAATCCTATGTCTTCGAGCGAATATAATGAGAGCAAATGTTATCCTGAGTTGGATGAGTCAGCTTTGCTTGCAGCCCAAGCCAAGCTACCGCGTGTGTTTGATATCCGACTGTTGGACACGTGTTGGTTCCTTGGTGACCCATGGTCATTTCATACATATCATGTTGGGTTGCCTCCTGGCTATAAATAGCCCACCCCCTACACCATAAATTGGTGGCTGCTCAGAGTTAGTACACAACTTTTGTCGTTTGAGAGCAACCCACCTCAGAAGCCTTTGAGAGAGAGATCCTTGCGAGGACAAAGCCCAAAACACCTAGAGCCAAAGAGTTTTAGGCATCACTAAAGTCTTTTTTTCCGCGTGACCTGAAGACTTGCTACACTTGAGGATTGTGCCTCCTTCAGCCGGTTAAGCGTCACGTTCTCAGGATCCAAGAGTCATTGTGGATCTGCAGTAAACAGAGTCTATGAAGGTTTGGAAGTCTACCTTGAAGACTTACCAGAGTGATTGGGCGAGGACTGGGTGTCCTGAGCTCAAGGGGATAAGGTGAAGACACAGTCTTCTGAGTTTAATCTCAGGCTCCCTAGCCAGACGTACAGTTGGCACAACAACTAGAACAGGTCTACCAAATAATTGTCTTCACCAAGCTACTAGTTCTATCCCTTACCTTATTTACATTTTAGTTTGTCTTTGTGAAGTCTTTGATTGCTTGCCTAATTAGTTTGACTTCACTATGTGAAGACTATTACCTATTTGGCTTCATATTGTCTTCCATTCCGATCCATACTACCTAGCTGCTGATAGTCTTCATGATTTCACTATATTGCTCAATAGACTATGGCTTGTTGAGTGGAGTTCATCTTCCGCTGCATATCATATAGGTTCACATTACTAGTTTGTCTTCAAAGACCTCATATTCTGAAGACTTTCATAAAAATCGCCTATTCACCCCCCCTCTAGTCGATAACTATCACTTTCAGTTCTTCTCTTTCTCCCACTCACATATTTGCTTGGAATGATGGATAGATCAAGTTCTTCTACCAACGCACTCTTCATCAAGCTAGACGACGAGTCAACTTCCTACGTCACCAAGAACCACCTCTTCGGTGCACAACGAGCTTTGAATCAATAACAATAAGCATTGAGCGATCGCATCAACAATCTCGCCACTGACTGCGCCTCTCCGAGCAACGTACAAGAGACTAATTGGACATCAAGCTCGATGAACAAAAGCAAGAGAGCAATGCAAGAATGGACGAGGTTCGTGCCTTGTTGGTCAACCGCTCTTCTACCTTGTCGTCCTATTCAAGACGGAGCCGCTCGAGTCAACACTCCGACGACACCATCTCCAGCTCAACTACACCGACGTCGAACAATCTTCGTCGAGCCACGCGTCAAGACCGTCAAGTAAATTGCAATCATCTACACGACACCGATCATCAAGAGCAACTTCTAGCGCAAGAACACTGACATCATCAAAATCAAGCTAGCCATGTGCAAGCACAAGAAAGACAACGTCTACGCTAATAAGAGGAAGAGTGCGCACGCCAACACCAAGACAAGCAAGACGCCGAAGCTTCCCATTTACAACAACAACGACGTGAAGCAAAAGCTCTTGAGGAGGAACGCGCCCTCCTCAACACCACTCGTGCCGTCGCCGCATGCAACCGGCAAACTCATGAGCAAGAAGAAGAGCTTCGCGAGGAAATTCAAGAGAGGAACTATCAAACACGCTCGCAACGTCAAGCTCCTCTTCAAGCTAGACATGAACAACAAGCTCGACAAGAACCGCAACTTCACAAGAGCGACAAGACATTGGGAATCCTCAACTCCAAGAGCAACATGATGTTGATAACCCTCCACATCAAGGGCATCATCATCACCCTCGACCACAGCACAATGAAGAGCAACGCTACGGCAAACTCAAGTTCACCATGCCCAAGTTCACCGGAAGCAATGATCCCGAAGAATATCTTTCATGGGCATTGAAGGTCAACAAGATCTTTCGTTTGCACAACTGTGAGGAAGAGAATAAGATCTCCATGGCATCACTTTACTTCCAAGACTATGTCCTTGTTTGGTGGGAGCAAGACATTGAGCGTCGCGAGGCAATGGGTGAACCACCCATCACAACATGGGCTAAAATGAAGGATGTCATGCAAGCACGCTTTGGGCCAACCTACTACAACAACGACCTCTTCAAGAAAGTCCAACTCCTCAAGCAAGGAACAAAGACCGTTGAAGAGTTCTACAAGGAAATGGAGATCGCCATGATATGAGCCATGTCACGGAAGATGATGAACAAACGATGGTATGTTTCTTTAATGGACTCAACCATCCTATCAAGAAGATCGTCGATTTCCAACCCTGCTCCAACCTCATCGAGCTAGTGCACCAAGCTACCAAGGCGGAATGCCAAGTGCAAGATGACTTCAAGTATGCCAAGTTCACTTCCAAGACGTACGGATCCTCCTACAACCAACCTTCAATGACTACTACGACTCATGCCTCGACAACAGCTTCACCAAGCAGCGGCGACAATTCAAGTTATAAGAAAACTTCGACTTCATCAAGTCGTCCTCCTACTATAAGCAATTTTAAACTAAGAGCTTCATCAACATCTACTCCAACAGATGAGACCATCAAGACAAGTTCAATCAAGTGCTTCACATGCGGCGGCCGGGGCCACAAGTCCTACGAGTGTACCAAAAAGCGCACCATGATCCTGAACGATGGCTGAACCAATGACTCCATGAGTAAAGAGGAAATGGAAGCCATTGAGCAAGTGGCCATGCACCATCAAGTGAACAAAGATGAAGATGATCAAGTCTTTTGTGATGAAGATTCGAGCCCCGCTCTTGTTGTCTCCAAGGTCTTAACACTTCAACATCAATAAGACGAGGACCAAAGATGCCATATATTCCAGACCAAGGCGGGCATCAATGAAAGGTCCATGAAGGTCATCATCGATGGAGGGAGTTGCCATAACTTGGCAAATGAAGATTTATGCTCCAAGCTCCAATTGCTCAAGATGAAGCACCCCCACTCCTACGAGGTCCAATGGCTTAGCGACTCTGGCACTATCCAAGTGGAACATATGGTGCAAGTTTCCTTCAAGATCGGAGCACACGAAGACACTTTGGAGTTGGATGTCGTTCTGATGTCCGCTTGCCACCTCCTACTTTGACGACCATGGCAATTTGACCGTGGAGTCATCCACAACAAGCAAAAAAATCACTATAGCTTCAAGATGAAGGGAAAGGAGTACGTGCTACGACCTATGTCACCAAGTCAAGTGATCGCCGACAAGCAAACCACCACCCATCATGGAGAGAAAAGTTAGAGAGCGAGCCACCACAAAGACAGTGAGCGCCAAAAGCCACAATTGAGTGCCTCCACGATGAGCGATAAGAAAAATCTAGTCCTTTCTACAGCCAAATGTGAGATGAGAGAAGTGTGTGAGAACCCATCAAGTGTTATGCACTTTATCGTCTTGTGCAAGGACGGGGCACCTAAAACTACCACCTCACACAATCTACCTTTAGTGTTGTCTTCTCTATTGCAGGAGTTCCAAGATGTATTCCCCGATGAGCTACCTCCGGGACTACCTCCTCTTCGGGGCATCGAACACCGCATCAACCTCATCTACGGAGCACCTCTTCCAAACAGGGCTCCCTACCACATCAACCACGAGGAAACCAAGGATATCCAACGGCAAGTAGAACAACTCATCGACAATGGCCATGTACGAGAAGGCTTGAGCCCTTGTGCCGTCCCGGTAATCCTTCTTCACAAGAAAGATGGTACATATTGCATGTGTTCCGATTGTCGTCCTATCAATGCTATCACAGTTAGATATCGCTACCCCATTCCACGCTTAGACGCCATGCTAGAAGAACTAAACGGAGCCAAATTTTTATCTAAGATTGACCTTAAAAGTGGATACTACCAAATACGCATCAAAGAAGGTGATGAGTGGTAAACCACATTTAAGACAAAATTTGGCTTATATGAATGGCTTGTTATGCCAATGGGTTTATCCGAAGCACCCGGTACTTTCATGCGAGTCAAGAATTTATTCTTCGCCCCTATATTGGCATATTTTTTGTGGTCTATTTTTACGATATTCTTGTCTTTAGCAAATCCCTCAAAGATCATGTCACCCATCTTAGGACCGTTTTGCAAACCCATAGGAAAGAGTGCCTTTATGCTAATATGGACAAATGCCTTATCGGTGTTGATAAGCTTGTTTTCTAAGGTTTTGTAGTATCTTCTAAGGGTGTGCATGTAGATGAATCTAAGATCAATGCTATTAAAACTTGTCCCCAACCAACAAATTTGCAACAAGTGCGAAGTGTTTTTGGTTTAGCCGGTTTCTATCATAGATTTGTGAAGGATTTTAGCACCATTGCTTTACCTTTTTTTTTAAAAGACAGTAGGAGAGGCTCCTACTGGTTGTATATATTCCTTCCTTTGTGGCTAGTTACATGTGCGTTACAGGGTAAAGTACAGAGTAGTGACATGCCATCCCTCCACCCCTGGTGGGGTGGAGTTTAAGATGGGTACCAAGACAAGGGATCACTACACAAAGATCAGGGAGGGAGTTTAGGCTAGTGAGTCACAAAAAGTAGTTACAAAAGATCTTTGCACCTCCTTCACCCTGTATTGGAGGAGGTCAAAATCACCCTTGAATCGTGCCAACCAGGAGCCAGTGTTGGGGCTGACCCCTCTGAAGTGTTTATTGTTGCGTTCCTTCCACAAACTCCAAGCTGCTGTGAGGAAAATTTCCATGAAGAGATGTCTTCGGTCAGACTCATTAGTTTGTGCGATCAGATCAAGCCTGGAATCAATCCCCGGCCATGCAATGCCAATCTTCTCCCAGCAAGCCTTACTGAACGGGCAGGTGAAGATAATGTGGTCCACTGTTTCTTCAATATGTTGACCACAGAGAAGGCAATCAAAGACCTCACCAATGTTGTAGTGGCGACGCTTCAGCATGTTTCTTGTATTCAGGCGGTCAAGAAGCAGCAGCCAACCAAAGACTTTAATTTTCATGGTACTTTTAGATTTCCATAGCAGCCTGAAAGTTGGATGTCTCGGGGCCAGCCTAAAGCAGAATTTATAGTAATCAGCAGACTTAAACTCAGTTTGCCCCCAGGTATAGTGCCAAATGTCCGTGGTAGACATGGAAGGGCGCATGTGGGTGGTTAGGGTTTGCATATCGCGGACTTCCGAAAAAGCTTCAGGAGAGACCGGCAGGTGAAAGAGGTCATGCAGTGACGTGCTCTCCAAGAAGTCCTTAACGGACGCATCTTCGTGCAAGGCAAAGGAAAAGGCCCGAGTGTGCGATGTCTCAAGGGTGTCGTCAAGCCATAGATCTTTCCATATGAGAGCAGATGTCCCATCAACCACTTGGACACGCGAAACGCCGCGGTATTTAGGTGTAAGTTTAAGCACGTCACGCCACCAGAACGAGCCCACCGCGTCCAATGCGTGCAGAATTTTACCTGCGTAGTAAGTGTCCCAAAGTAGGTGCACCCACGGAACATCCTTCTTGTTATAGAACTTGTGAAGGAATTTCATGAGTAAAGCTTCGTTTTGAAGTTTCAGATTGATCACTCTGAGGCCTCCATATTTCTTGGGCTTGCAGACCAAGTTCCAAGCGGCTAGTGAGTTGCATTTATCTCCGTGTTCGGTCTTCTTATTCCAAAGGCAGCGGCGATGGATCTTGTCCAGCATCTCAACTATCTACGGGTGTAACTTTAGGGTGCACATGGCATAAATAAGCAGGGACATGACGGTTGCATTAAGCCATGAAAGCTTCCCCCCATATGACATCATGGAAATCGTGGAGGTAAGGCGTCGTTCGGCACTGCAAACAAGAGGCATGAGGTCCTGCACCGTAGGTTTGGAGGTACCCATGGGAAGACCAAGGTATGTAAAAGGCATGGCACCAACCGAACAGCCAAAGATTGCAGCGAGCTGAGCAGTTGAGGTATCATCAAGGTTTATAGGGATAAGAGTAGACTTGTTGAAGTTGATCTTGAGACCAATGGACATTGCATAGTCAGAGAGAATTTACTTGATAATTTCAGCTTTTCGTGGGCATGCGGGGATGGCCAGGATGGTATCGTCTGCATACTAGATGACAGGATATTCAGATTGACCAGGGCAAGGGAAAGGTAGCTTGATCCTCCCCTGCCTAAACGCATCATTGATGGCTGCCTGAAGTAGATCAGCCGCAATGACAAAGATCAAGGGGGAAAGAGGATCACCTTGGCGTACCGCACTCTTACAATGAAATTGACGGCCCGGCACACCATTTAGCAGAACAGATGATCTCCAGGAAGAAAAGATACGGTGAATCCAGTTAAGCCATTTGTCAGAGAAACCCATATGCCTCATGATGTTGATCATAGGATCATGACCAATAGTGTCAAAGGCTTTTGCGAAATCCAGCTTGAGCAGAATGATTTTTCATTTTGATGCATGACATTGATGGATATATTGGAAGGCCCAAGCCAGGCAGTCTTGGATGGTCCGGCCCTTTAGGAAACCATATTGGTTGCGGTGGACTAGGCTCAGGATGATCTTTTGCAGCCGATTAGCCAAGAGTTTGGTGATCAATTTGAGGCAACAGTTCAATAGTTTAATCGGTCTGTAGTCATTGACTGACAAAGGCGAGTGAATCTTTGGGATCGGAGTAATAAGACCATCATTGATGCTTGTTAGATCAAGGTCACCTGCGTGGAATTGGGAGCATAGGTTATAAAAATCATTTTTGATTAGAGGCCAGCAAGCCTTGAGAAATGCTCCACTAAATCCATCTAGGCCAGGCGCACGGTCAGGAGGCATCTCCTTTACAACTGCATCAATCTCTTCATGTGTGAATGGATCTGTTAGGTGTTCAAGATCATTGGAGCACCGTAGTAACGAAGGTAAATCAAATTTCATCTCAGCAGGTGATGAGGAACCCAGGCGATTTTTGTAAGTCTGAAAGAGGAGAGCCTCTTTACTAGTGTGATCCTCCACCTGATTGCCCTCATTATCCAAGAAGCTAGCAATATTATTATTATGATAGCATTCTGTGGCCACAGCCTGAAAAAACTTCGTGTTCTCATCACCGAACTTAATCCAACGGATTGTACATCTTTTCTTCCAGTAGAGCTTTTGATACTGTAAGAGTCTCAAGATATGCTGTTTGAGGATGTTACGAAAATTGCTTTCAGGGATGGTAAGTGGTCTTTTGTTTTCTAGTTCGTCAAGATGGGCCAGGGTTTGGTTACAGTTATCAATGGCGATCGTCAAACGAGAGATGTTTAATGAGTAAGAAGAATGCACCTTTACATGCCTTGAGTAAGAAGAATGCACCTTTTATTTGGGGACCATCACAAGACACCACATTTAATGAGCTTAAGAATTTGCTTACCCATGCCCCTTTGTTTGCATTACCCAATTTGATAAACCATTTGAGATACATTACAATGCTAGCGGTTATGGCATAGGAGGTGTGTTAATGCAAGAGAAGCGCCCATAGCTTACTTTAGTCAAAAACTATCCGGGGCGCAACTCAATTACCCTATTTATGACAAAGAGCTATATGCTTTAGTTCGAGTATTGCATGTTTGGGAGCATTATCGCCGTCCTCATGAGTTCATTCTCCACACCGATCACGAAACACTTAATTATCTTAAGGGTCAAACTAAGTTAAACAAGATTTATGCGAAGTGCAGTGAATTCATCCAGTCATTTCCTTATGTAATCAAGTATATAAAAGGTAAGGAAAATGTTGTGGCGGATGCGCTTTCCCGTAGATGCATGATTGTTACCCAACTTGAATTGAATGTCATTAGTTTTGAGTACATAAAAGACTTGTATGTGCATGATCCTACTTTTGTGATTCCTTATGTCAAATGTTTGACGCATACATCTTGGGAACGATACTACCTCAAAGATGATTATCTTATGAGAGCTAAAAAACTATGTATCCCCGAGTCTTCTCTTCGTTTGCTACTTTTGCAAGAGGCTCATGGAGGTGGACTAATGGGACATTTTGGACATGACAAGACATTCGCGAAGCTCTCCAAGAACTAATTTTGGCCCAAGATGTTTTGCGACGTCTCACGCTTCACCAACTGATGCTCTACATGTTGCAAAGCTAAGTCAAAAGCTCAATCCCATGGTCTCTATATGCCACTTCCAATTCCATATCACCCATGGCAGACTTTTTGCTTGGTCTGCATAGAACTCGAAATGGCAAAGATAATGTGTTTGTTGTTGTGGACCGTTTCTCTAAGATGGCTCATTTCATCCCATGCAACAAGATAGACGATGCTTCACATGTTGCAAATCTTTTTTGTAGGGAAATCTTGCGCCTACATCGAGTTCCAAAGACTATTTTCTCGGACCGTGACGTCATGTTCTTAAGCTACTTTTGGAAGATTCTACGCGCCAAGCTCAGAATCAAGATTGTCTTCTCTTCGACATACATCCTCAAACCGACAGCCAAACGGAGGTGACGAACCAAACACTCTCCACTCTACTATGCATGTTGATAAAGAAGAACATCAAGGAGTGGGAGGAGTGCCTATCCATCGCTGAGTACGCGTACAACTGCGCAAGACATTCGACTACCGATAAGTCGCCCTTCGAGGTCGTCTATGGTTTCAACCCATTGTCCCCGTTGGACATTCTCCCTCTACCACTACAAAAGCGCACCAATATGGACGCAAGTGCACCAGTGAACTATCTCAAGAAGATGCATGAAGATACAAGGCACACCATCGAGCGCCAAGTACAACGACTCGCGACCAAGCTCAACATCAACAAGCAACCCATGATATTCAACATTGGAGATCTTGTCTGGCTACACCTTCGCAAGGACCACTTCCCCAATGAACGCAAGTCAAAGCTACTACCTCGAGCTGATGGACCCTTCAAGGTGCTAGAGCGCTACAACAACAATGCATACAAGATCGACTTACCTCGCGACAAGTAATCCGTAAGCGACATCTTCAACGTCAAAGATCTCTCCCCGTACCATGGTGATGAGAATTTCGACCCGAGGTCGGATCTTTCCCAAGAGGGAGGGGGAGATGATGCAGAGAATCCCATGGTCATCCCCATGGACACTACCTCAACTACCCAAGCTCCAAGTAGACGCATGACAAGAGCTCAGGCACGTGCTATTCAATCCGAGGTGACATCTCTCCTACTTGAGTTTCCTTTACATTTGAGTGAGACATGGGTGCTGCCTAAGTCAGAAACACTATGCGTAATCAGGTACAATGCACAAGCCACGGAGCCGAGAGCTAAGGAAGAAGGAACATGCATCAACTCTCTGTTCAGCCCGGAACTTCCGGCCAGAGCCTCGAACCTCTGGCCACCCCGGAACTTCCGGCCTCCGATGACCCAGACAAGTCCAGGTGTGCCAATTCTCTGGTTAGCTCGGAACCAGCCTGGACCTTCCGGCCCCGAAACCTCCAGCCCCTGGATGCTAGCCCAGCTCCCACCGTGCCAACTCTCTGGTTAGGCTGGACCCTCCCTGGACCTTGGCCTGGAACCTTCGACGCTCGGAACTTCTGGCCCTGCCTACGCGCAGTGACTCGGGCCGAGGCCCATGTACCCTTTCGCCTACTAGACTAGAAATACTCTTCTCCTGCCTACATTTTAGGGTTAGCAAAGTAGTAGCTCATTTGAGAAGCTTTGCTCTCCACTTGATCCCTTCTCCATCGGAGTTCACGACCTCTACGAAGAAGATCCCGCAAGTGGATTCAAGACCCCTCACGGGAACACCACTCAAGACCTCCTCATGGAGAAGAACTTGCTACTTGTATCGTCCTTTGTTGACCGTGGATCGTGTATCTCTTTGTGTTTCAAGGATCTAGCACATGTCTAGTCGAATCTTGTTGGTTTGAGTGAATCGTCTCATGTTCCTCCTTGTTTTTCCCTCATGTCCTTCGTATTTATCTTGGGATCTGC
This sequence comes from Triticum dicoccoides, assembly GCF_002162155.2. Lineage (NCBI taxonomy): Eukaryota > Viridiplantae > Streptophyta > Magnoliopsida > Poales > Poaceae > Triticum > Triticum dicoccoides. The sequence goes on along the minus strand of NC_041391.1, from coordinate 332,898,808 downwards.
TCCAATCATGAAAGATCGGGCATCTAGGTTTCTACCCTACATCAGGACAAGACACGTATTTGTATTGTTTCCATTAGCGGTAAAATGATGGGGTTTATTCATATTGATTGGGTTTACTTTGTCTACATCATGTCATCTTGCTTAAGGAGTTACTCTATTTGTCATGAACTTAATACCATAGATGCATGCTGAATAGCAGTCGATTGGTGGAGTAATAGTAGTAGATGCAGGCAAGAGTCGGTCCACTTGTCTCGGACATGATGCCTATATACATGATAATTGCCATGAATAACATCATAACTATGCACTTTTCTATTAATTTCCCAACCGTAATTTGTTCATCCATCAAATGCTATGTGTTCAAGAGAGAAGCCTCTAGTGAAAACTATGGCCCCCGGGTCTATTTTAATCATATTATAGAACCCAAAATTACTTTGTTGCAATTTATTTACTTTTATTTTATTTTGCAATTTATCCTTGTACCTATACAAGATTGATCCTTGCAAGTAACGAGTTCAAGGGGATTGACAACCCTCTTGCCCGCGTTGGGTGCAAGTATTTGCTTTTGTGTGTGCAGGTGCTGAAGACGGGAATTTGCGTGGTTCTCCAATTGGTTTGATAAGCCTTGGTTCTCACTGGGGGAAATACTTATCTCTAATGTACTATATCTCCCCTATTCTTCTAGGAAAATCCCAACGTAGCTCACAAGTAGCACGTCGCTAGCTACAGGTCTGACTTGAACTCCTATACGTTCTTGTTCTTGATGATCCACCAGAATGTCGTCCTGCACATGTACAAGCAAAAAAGCAAGTGACCCCTCATCATAATCAAACCTAATTACCAACCACCTTCCATAGAGAGTAGACTAGACAAGCGGACAAGGGGGATGGCGGTGGGTGCTTACACATGGGAGAGGAAGAGGCTGAAGAAGATGACATTGCCGATGATGCCAACGACATTGTGGGCCGCGTCTAAGGAAATCATCTAGCTTGCTTTATTGATTGATAGTTTTAGGCATTATATATCTTGTGTACAACTTGGGGCTAAGCCAAATTGACAAACTGCAGGAAATAAACTATCTTGAGAATAAAGAAATGCTTCTAAGAGATTGAAACTTGCTAAAATATAACTAGGGATACTTACCCCTTTAAGCTACTGCCATGGGCCCCCCTCCTTGGTGCCCTTCTTGCGCCAGCCCGCATGACAATTGTATATCTTACATACTTTGTTTTCTGGGTGGCGTACATTTTCACTACGGACATGCTCATGTGTTTGATAGGATTATTCACATCATAAGAGGTGGCATCAGCAAGGCTTCCCGTGGTATAAATTTCAGTTAAGCCATTTATTGGGTACATGATTCTCCATTTATTCTGGCTATTACCCCACTACTAGGGAAAACCCTATACACAGAATCTTAGTAGCAGCGCGGCTCAAAAAGGAGAGCTGCTGCTAATTAGCAATAGCGCTGGTGTGGAAAACCCGCTACTGACAAGTGTTTAGCAGTAGCGCGCTCGGTGTAACCTGCACTGCTACAAATATCGACCGACAGTGCCCACCCAACTCCATTTAGCAGCAGCGCGGTGCCGCGAGCCGCGCTACTGCTATAGCTGTAGCAGTAGCGCGGTTTTTTTGAGGTCGCTGCTGCTAATTTTCATATTGGGCACACTTTCTGTCACATCCCTAGCTTCCGGCATTGCACTAGGCTAACTTCATGTGTGCATCATGTTTAAATTCAATAAACTTGAATTGAGGAAATTTGAAAGCCTCAAAATTTTAAGTAAAAGAAGGGCAAATAACCTTGGAAAATGCATCCAATGTTTCCAAAAAGCTCTTCAATGATGTTTAATATTTTTGGCAAGGGTTATGGTCCAAACCAGAATTATGGAACATTTTTGAGGAATTATTTTGGCCATTTGGATTTAAATCAATAGATATTTGAGTTGGATTTCATTCTTCTATAAAATAATTGCAAGTCCAACACTTCTGAAAACCTGTGAGTGGCTTCGAATATATTGCATCAAGCCACATAAATATTTTCAGAAGCTACTAAATGATTTGGGCTATGAATCAAATCAAAACAGAATTGAAATATTAGAAAACAGAAACAGTAATGTGAAAAAAAAAAGGAACCTACCTGGCCCACTTCCTTGTAGCCGGCCCAGCTTGACCGGCCCAGCCCGCTTACCTCCTCGCTCGTTGTCTTCCTTTGCCAGTAGGCAGAGGCGAAGACACACGCGCACGCTGGGAGGCCGTCACCTCCTGCTTCGTGCTGGAGGCTCATCCTCCTCCCCGTCCCTGCGCCTGGAGACGCCCTCGACCCCCTCTGTCCTCCCCCCTTCTCCCCTGACCATTTTCCTCTCTCCCTCCTCGTTCTTCGCCCGAACAGAGAGCCCCACCGGCTACCGCAGCCACACACGCGCCCACCGTTGCCCCCGTGACAAACCACCATCCTCAGAAGCTTCGCTGCATCACTCTCCATCTCCAAGCCGACGGCCACATCCCTGGAAGAACCACAATGCCGGGATCGAGCTCATCCTCATCACCACGGCCGCCGGACGCCACAGACGGATTCGACGCTGCCAGGTCTTCCCCGAGCCCGCTGACTAGCTTCTCCGCCTCCTGTGAGCTCCTGCTTCTCCTTCTAAGCTCGCCCCCTCCATTCCCGTCCTCTAGCCGCCGCATCCGTGAGCTCACCGCCAGCGTCCATGTCATCACCGTAGTTCCAATGGACAAAAATCGCGTCCGAGGACGTGGACGTGCTCCTGGCATCTATAAGAACCTAACCCGCACCATAGCCTGCTCCCTTGCGTGTTGCAACGCCGCGCTCGCTCGGAGCCGAGCTCCGGCCGCTGCTTCGCTTGCCGCTGCCGCTGCCGACGCCACAGCCCCACCCCACACTTGCCACGGCCACCACCCGAAGCGCCGCTGCAGCCGCTCCCGAACGCCACCAGCCGCGCAACCTCTCGTGGCCGGAGATGGCCAGACGACAAGCGCCGTCGCGTCCTGGTTACGCCGGCAATTAGCCGCTGGTGATAGCCACTGTTAGGGGCTAATCACCTTGCTAACTAAGCCCCTATGCCACTGACAGTGGGCCCCCGCGGCTGGTCAAATCCTAGTCAACGCGGGGTTTAAAACCCGGTTAGCTACTGTAACGCTGACATGTGGGACCCAAACGTCAGATTTAACTTGGTTGACTGCTGACGGAATGCTGACCTAAGGTTGACGTCATAATAGCTTTTCTTGGATTTTAAATAAATCAGAAATGATTTATAAATTTCAGAAAATGTCCTAAACTTCTAAAAATCATAGAAAATCAACCGTAGCTCAGAATGAAATAAATTATATATGAAAAATTATCAGAAAACTCCAATCTATCCATCCATACTGGTTTCATGCATGATAAAGCAACTTAAACCTGCTGTTTATACCAAAACATGATAAGGCACTATTTAAATTCATAATTTGAGTTTGGGATTGAATCTTTGGGTCAAAATGACCCAAATCCATCTGGTTGTAGTTGCACTAGGCCAACACACTCATATTGCCATGTCATGAGCATGCATCATATTGTGCATTGCATTGATTGTGTTTCTTTCTCAGTTGCCGGTAATTGCCCCCTCTCGATAGACGCGTTTCGGCGATGTGATCAATGACACCAATTATGAACTATACTATCTTCAGAAGTGCCAGGCAAGCAAAGCCCCCTTGTTCATTCCAATACAATCCCACTCTCTTGCTCTACTCTCTATTACTGCATTAGGACAACAATGATTCAACTGTTACATGCTGCGGTAGTTGAACCCCTTATCCTCTGCATGACCTGTCATTGCCACAGTAAATAGATGAAACCCACTAGCATGAGTAGGAGTTGTTTGAGCCCTGATGTGCCTACTCATTCATGCTTGTTTGTCATGCCTGCTATTGCTTAGAGTTGAGTCAGGTCTGATTCATCGAGGATGAATTGGAATGTTGTGAAACATGTCCTACTATGTGTGAGCTAAGTGTGTGAACACGATTTGGTAAAGGTAGCGGTGAGTGGCCATGTAGGAGTACATGGTGGGTTGTCTCATTGAAATCGTCCTCATGAACTGAGTTCTGTGTTTCTGATCCATGAACAGTTACTACCACACATTGGGCTCCGGGCACTCCAAGCTCTCTTCTTATTAATAACCTTGATCTCTATCCAGGAGTTGCAACTAGTTTCTGGTGTTTGTAGGTAGTGTTAGTAGTCTACCAAGTGGCACCCGATATAGGTGGGCTTGGGACAGACTAGGCACAGTGGCCCGGTGTACCAAGTGGCACCCGGATGGTGGGCTTGGGAACCCTACACACATCGTTTGGGGCCGTGAGCGACACCCCGGCCGGATCTCCTTGCGGATGGAACCCGAATAGGCGATAAACCTGGACGAGAGACTTGTGTGGTTAGCCAGGTCGTGGCCGACTCCCTCGCCAGGCTTCCGCTTGAAGGTTGCCGAGATACACAAGGTGTACATGGCGGTAAGTGGCGAGAGCGTGTGTGAAGAAGTACACCCCTGCAGGGTTAACATTATCTATTCGAATAGCCGTGTCCGCGGTAAAGGACTTCTGGGTTGCCTGTACAGTTCATAGACAAGTGAAAGTGGATACTCTAAAATACGCAAGATAAGCGTGAGTGCTATGGATGGCGTTCTCGTAGGAAGACGGGAGCGGATCCATAGTGGTGTATTGGTTGGTGAATATGTGGACTCGTGTGCGCCACCTCAAAAGAGTTACTTGCAGTCGTAGTTCAGGATAGCCACTGAGTCAAAGCTGGCTTGGTGCAGTCAAACTCCACCACCACCCCTTTGTTGATAATGATGCATATGTAGTTAGTTTTGATGTAAGTCTTGCTGGGTACATTTGTACTCACGTTTGCCTATTTTATGTTTTTGCAGAGACTTTCGTCTCACTAGTAGTTCCGTGTGGACTTCGAGCTTTAGGTTGTTACCTCAGCTACGATCTTGTGCCCTCGGCAGGATCTGGTAGATAGTCAGGCTTCTCAGCCTTTTTCATTTGTAGATGTCTGTACCTAGACATGTTAAGCTTCCGCGTGTGCTTTGACTTGTATGCTCTGAATGTTGGGTCATGAGACCCATGTTTGTAATATCTCGCTCCTCGGAGCCTATTGAATAAAATACTTGAGTCGTAGAGTCATGTTGTGATGCCATGTTGTATTTGCACATATTGAGCATATTGTGTGTATGTTATTGAAATGCTTGGTATGTGTGGGATATGACAACCTAGTTGTTTATCCTTGGTAGCCTCTCTTACCGGGAAATGTCTCCTAGTGCTTCCACTGAGCCATGGTAGCTTGCTACTGCTCCGGAACATTTTGGCTGGCCGGCATGTGTCCTTCTTCGTTCCTGTGTCTGTCCCTTCAGGGAAATGTCACGCGGTGTCTACTGGAGTCCTGTTAGCCTGATACAGCCCAGATTCTTTGGAGTCCTGCTAGCCTAGCTGCTACAGCCCAGATTCACTCGCTGTTGACCGACACGTTTGTTGTTGGGTCATGTATGCCTGTCCCTGTAAGTTAGCGCCACTTTGGGTTCACGACTAGTCATGTCAGCCCGGGTTCTTTGTCATATGGAGTCTAGCGACACTATCATATACGTGAGCCAAAAGGCGCAAACAGTCCCGGGCCTGGTAAGCCGACACCCGTGGGAATACCGTGCGTGAGGCCGTAAAGTGATATGAGGTGTTACATGCTAGATGAGTGTGGTATTGGATCGGGGTCCTGACAGCTTTGGTATCAGAGCTTGACTGCCTGTAGGATTACCAAGCCAAACTGGTCGAAGTTGAGTCTAGAAATGCTTTAGTTATATGTAGGGGAATTGATTGTGGGATGGAACGTAAGGCTCTTTTTACTCCTTATACCTTATGGCCTTCTGATCTGAGTCATCCTATCTTTCCTACGAGGTTAAGGAACTAGGTTATCTCTTCTTTATATCAGGATCACGTGTTACTCATCCGTAGACTTATAAGATTGTTGGATTTAAGCCTTAGTTCAGTTTCTACTACTTCCGTATATTCATAACTGGCCTCAGATTCTTGATATTGTGCTTCTGAGTGGTTATACCACTATGTTGCAGGGTGTTTCAAATCTTTTGAGCTTTTACAGCCGCATGCTGTCCGAGTCATCCCAGGTTTCTAAATAGTCTGATGCATTTGCAAATCCCTTCTTCCCGTTCCCGTCGTCCCTTTGGGCCAGATTAACCACACTAACCAGTGTGTTGAGGTACTCCATTGCCTCGGCATTTAAGTTGGAGCTATTACTATGACCCTAGGTGTCTAGAGTCTCACCTAGTGACTTAGCCATGCTTTGTGTTCCCAGTGTGATGATTCTGGTCATTACTCCCGAAAGCATCATGTCATGCCACTTAGTATGTAGGTATTCTACTTCTGGGTTTTTGAACCCGAGATTCACCCTGCTTACTTCATGTTGGTAGTGTTGCTAGTTCCTTTAGGTTATAAGTAACCTTTGCATTAGTCCTCGAGGTTTGTGGTATATCCTTCTTCCAAATACCATGAGCTGCTTATGAGAGAAATTCCTCGCTGAACCGAAAGATCACAACCAGTGTGCTCTTGATGAGTTCTTGATTATATGTTGTGACTCTGCCAGTTCTACCTTTCTGCATGGGTTATCCGGAAGGAATATGTTGAACTCGTTTGACATGCTAATCTATGCACCCACAACTCAAAAAATCGTACGTTCTTTTGAGTTGTCCCTCTTTAGTGGTTTTCCGACCTTCGTCTATCAATTGATAGTCAAGAATATGCGTGCCTTCGTTCATCAGTGCCAATTACTCTTGTGGTCCGTCAAGCCATTCTATTCCGGAATGACTAGGAGAAACAAACTCCAGTACCTTATCCATTTCTAGGATTGGGTCAAAGCAGTTGTACTCTGCAGATCAAGTTGCTAATCCAGCTTTTGTCCTGTTCTACCTTGGGGTATTTCCATCTTTATATTAAGAATATCATGGGATTGCACACCATGCAATGAACTCTTGATACAGTGATACTTCTCGCCATCATTATCCATTCCTCGGTTCCCGTGTTGTCACAACTGGAATGCCGACAGATGAACTATGATGTGTGAAATCAATACTCCTGACAACCCCGTTGCTTGGTAGTTAAGGGACAATAATTTCATTCTTCTAAGATTGATTTGCTACCTAGTCCTTAGTTCTGGTGCACTCTTTCGGTCGGTGAGTTAGGATTTTGTCAAACCCTCGCTCATTTGATCATATCGTCTTGCCCTGAAAAGCAAGATTGTTCTCGAGCTTAGTAACATATCGGTGGTTCGTGATTTTCTGAATATCTTCTCGGAAGTATCACCAAGTAGTCACCTGACCGCTATGTTGAGTTCGTGATCAAGTTGGTTTCTCTATGAACCACCCCTTTCTCCAAGAATCTGTGTTGGATACCCTAAATTAGTTGGCTAAGCTAAACGACAACTTGGAGAGTTGGAAGATAAAAGCCTGTCCGACTCAGTTCATTCCGAAGGGATATCTTTGTGCGTGTGTGTTGAAGAAAGATGATATCTTCATTGATTGATCCTCATGGTCAATTGCTGGATCTATTATCTTATCCGATCTTTGATTTGAGTATGGGCTATCATCAAACCAAATCAGAACCAACGATATTCGTAATGTTGTCTTACTCGTGGTTGTTTCCTCGAGCATACACCATTATATCTTTTGGGTCTGACCAATACTATCGCCTTGTTCACATAGTTGTAGAATTCCATCATCATGGGAATCTTGATGACTTGTTGTTGAGCTCATCAGCAGCATTTTATCCCCTCCATGACTCATGTTGAACATCTAAGCTAGCATTGGAAACTTGTGTAAGCATTTTCTTCATGACCCGTTCGTGAAGCATATGTTTGGACGAAAGAAGTGAGTCCCTCTAATTCATGTGCACTTGATGCAAGTTGCCGCCATGAATTTGAGAAGGCTTGTTTTACCTCCTCTGGAATCATCCCAAGTCAGTCATGCATGTGCGAAGTATTCTATGGTCTGATAGACTGATCATCTTCATTCCATATGTATCCCTAGCACACCAAGCCACTGATTGATTTGTTCAAGGATAAGAAGTTCATCGATAAGTGCACAAGGACTTTGATATCCTCGATGATGGTTCCCAACCAGAACTCGATAGTGTTTTATTATAACACTACTACGTGGTCATGATTGTCTGCGACAGCGTGTTCACATGTATGTAGCAGCAACGGCTCGTGTTTTGGAGCTTGCTATCATAGTTCATTTCCCGAGAATCCCGCAACATCATCTCGTCGGTTTGTGTTGCCGACTTTCTTTTTCAGACATGCTGTCTATGGTATCCTGTTACCAACTAGACCTGAATCTCAGGCAGGTGTGATGGTTGGAACTTCTTCCAAGAACTATGATGTAGGTTCCAGTGAAGTGGACACACCTAGCTGGAAGCACTATTATTGTAGTATCTTGATTAAGCCGTTTGGTCACTCCCCATGAGGATCTCGCATGGCTTATTTTAGAAGTTGATCCTTGTGAATTCTTGTGCTCCGGAAGTCCGACTTTTACTTGATGACTATGTTGATGCTTTAAGCATGATTGTTGTATCTAGTACATCAAGGAGAACATTAGAAGCGGAGTGCTAAATGTCTCTCGGTCGATCATCCAGATTTTGTTCCCTTGGCCGCGCTAAGGTGAAATCCGAGAAAGTGTTATCTTCCTTGCATCTGCATCCTCCCCCAATATCCATCATGGTGGAATGTTGAGTTGCCAGGGTCCTTGCCATGGATGTTGGTAAACCTTGATGAATATGGAAATGCTCAAGTTCTTGAGAGCACACTCAGTCACTAGGTTATATCCTCGGTATCAACTGGAATGTGCCTCGCATTTGCCGAGTTGTTCCATAACCATAGTTTCCTTTCCAATCCGAGTATGCCATTCCTTCGAACTCCTTCAAACGATCGTTCGTGATTGCCTTACGCTGGCATAAAGGGTTACGATGATCTCTGTATCAAAAGTAATTCTTTTTTGCCACTGAAGGGAGTAGCTCTATGAGTCACCTCCCCTAATATGTCTCATTATGGTATCATGGGTGAGGGAGTCCTGTACTAGGGGGTGTCCGGATAGCCGAACTATCATCATCGGCAGGACTCCAAGACTATGAAGACACAAGATTGAAGACTCCGTCCCGTGTCCGTATGGGAATTTCCTTGGCGTGGAAGGCAAGCTTGGCGATACGGATATGTAGATCTCCTACCATTGTAACCGGCTCTGTATAACCCTAGCCCTCTCTGTTGTCTATATAAACCGGAGGGTTTTAGTCCGTAGGACACAACAACAACAACAACAACAACAACAACAACAATCATACCATAGGCTAGCTTCTAGGGTTTAGCCTCCTTGATCTCGTGGTAGATCCACTCTTGTACTACCCATATCATCAATATCAATCAAGCAGGAGTAGGGTTTTACCTCCATCGAGAGGGCCCGAACCTGGGTAAAAACATTGTGTCCCCTATCTCCTGTTACCATCCGCCTAGACGCACAGTTCGGGACCCCCTACCCGAGATCCGCCGGTTTTGACGCCGACATTGGTGCTTTCATTGAGAGTTCCTCTGTGCCGTCACAATCAGGAAGGATTCCTCTTCTCGTCTTTAAAGATGGTACCATTGCCAAGGGAGCTTTGGCCACGGGACAAACTATCCGGCTAGGTGGTTTTCTTATGACCGCCTGTTCGGTCGCCGCTCCGACGACGACCTCTCGGGTCATCAAAAGCGGTCTCCACATCAACTCGGAATTCGCCGAGCTGCTAGATCCGATGGAGCTCTCCTCCGTAAACGAGCTCTTGGATCGCATCGCCGCCCTGGGAGTCGCTATAGACTACGATCAGATTGGGCTTAAAACCGATCTGAGAGAGATCAACTCTCCCCAGGCTACCCACGATGTTGCGGTGGTGGAGGAACAACACGGCGACTCTTCTTCTATATTAAAGACCAGTTATGTCCGGATTCCTGATCCCTCCATGCCGGATTCCCGTGGAGGGATGGACGTCAATCAAGTACTGAACCTAAAGTCAGGCAACGGACCAGATTTGTTGGACAACATCCAGCAATCCGAGCTTCCAAATTCGGAAACTTTTCGGCCCTTGAGCCTCAAGTTGGGCAGGGTTCCGTACTTAATGCCACCTGCCCACGCAAACATAAGCGATCTATCTCAAATCCGGCAAGAGACCACGTAGATAGTACATCATTACTGGGACAGATTCCTCCTGGTTATGGACAGGATAAAGGACTGCCGTGAGGAAAACACAATCTCAATTTTCTGCAACAATTGCACGGACAAGGGAATTTTGAACGCCGTAAGTCGTCGCGAAATTACACGCTTCCCCCACTTGGCGTCCATAGTACGAAAGTACCGTGTGATCGAGAGTGCCTGGAAAACCGAAACTAAGTTTTGGGACAATCCGGCTCCGAACACAACCCTAGTCCGAAATAAAAGAGTGCATCACGCCCAGGCACCTGGGACAAAAGCCAAAAAGCAAAAAACCCCTAAAGGGCACGGAACCGTACTAGAGGGATGGCTCAGTAGACCCTGTAAAATCCATAGTACAGAGGGCGCCACTCCAACACATAGGCTTCGGGCATGTTGGATACTACGGTAGGTGGCCAAAAGTGGCGAAGAGCTTCTAGCCCCGGAGAACCAGCCCAACAGTACCAGTACGGTATTAACAGTCTTCGAGACTTTCGCATCAAATAATATGCGGAAACGAACAATCCGCAGCCTCGCCGAAGTATACCAAGTAGCAACAACAAATCCATGGAGCGACACGGCTATCACCTTCAACGCCAGCGACGAACCTAGATTCCGAACAGCCCGAGCACCTGCCGCATTGGTCCTCGGTCCAATAGTGGACGGCTTTTGTCTTACCAAGGTACTCATGGATGGCGGCAGCGGATTAAACCTCATCTACAAGGAAACCCTTCGAAAAATGGAAATGGACTGGAGCCGCATTGAGCGAAGCAGCACAACCTTTAGAGGAATAATCCCTAGTCAGGAAGCATGCTGCACAGGAAAAATTACATTAGATGTGGTGTTCAGCTCGCCGGACAACTACAGGTCCGAGGAGGTCACGTTCCAAGTGGCCTCGTTCAGCAGCGGATATCATGCTTTATTAGCGCGAGAGGCATTCACAATTTTCCAAGCCATAGCCCATTATGGGTACATGAAGCATAAAATGCCCGGGCCCAACGGAATCATCACTCTTGTCAGTGTTCCGGACACAGCACTCCGCGCCGAAAATAAGACAGCCGCACTAGCCCTAGAGGCACTATCCGAAGCCCTAGCGGCAGAGGAACTCACTGCGCTGCGCTCCATGGTGAACAGGGACGATGTGATACTCGATAAGAGAACCAAGTCCACCTCTTTTAAACCAGCGGACGAAATAGTCAAATTCCAAGTCCATCCAACGGACCCCACAAAGACGGCCTCCATTGGGGCACAATTAAACCCTGACGTAGACGCCGCACTACGAGAATTCCTTCGGGAGATTTGGGACATCTTTTCCTGGCACCCTTCAGATATCCCAAGAATCCCACGAAGGTTGGCAGAACACAGCCTAAACATCCTAAAAGGATTCAAGCCAGTCAAACAGGCTCTTCGGCGATTTTCCGAACCCAAAAGACAGGCAATGGGACAGGAGCTAGCCAAACTATTAGAAGCCGGATTCATTAGAGACATCAAACATCCGGACTGGCTAGCAAACCTGGTAATGGTACCAAAAAAGGACAAATCTTGGCGCCTGTGTGTCGACTTTAAAGACCTTAACAAGGCTTGTCCAAAGGATCCTTTCCCCCTTCCCCGCATCGATCAAATCATCGATGCTACCGCAGGGCACGATTCATTGTGCTTCCTCGATGCATACTCCGGCTACCATCAAATCGAGATGGTGGAGATAGACCAAGCAGCAACGGCATTCATTACTCCATACGGACCATTCTGCTTCAACACAATGCCCTTCGGACTCAAAAACACCGGCGCAACATATCAGCGAATGACTCAGACATGTCTGGCTACCCAGATCGGCAAAACAGTGGAGGCATACGTAGACGATGTGGTCATCAAGACAAAACACATCAAAACTCTAGTAGATGATTTGAGGCTCACAGTCGACAACCTCTGAGCATATGACATTAAGCTCAACCCGGAAAAATGCGTCTTCAACTTACCAGCCGGAAAGCTCTTGGGCTTCATTGTATCCGATAGAGGAATTGAAGCAAACCCAGCCAAGATCCGAGCTCTGTCACAATTGGATATCCCAAAAGACCTCAAACAAATACAAAAATTGACAGGATGTGTGGCGGCCCTAAGCCGCTTCATCTCCCGTTTGGGAGAAAAGGCATTGCCCCTCTATCGCCTCCTCAGGCGCACCGAACACTTTGAATGGACGGATGCTGCCACGGCCGGACTCGAAGAAATAAAGGCCATATTGGCAACAAATCCGGTCCTGGCCGCGCCCAACTTGGGCGAACCAATGTTGTTATATATCGCGGCAACACATCAAGTTGTAAGTGCGGTGCTCATCGTCGAGCGAGAAACAGAAGGGCACAAATTCCCTCTTCAAAAACCAGTGTACTACGTATCCACTGTCTAAACTCCATGCAAGTCCCGGTACCCACATTATCAAAAGATAGCGTACGCAGTGTTCATGGCATCCCGGAAGCTGCGACACTACTTTCAAGAGTGTTCGATAACAGTGGCCTCCGGAGTACCTCTCAACGACATTATAAACAACCGCGATGCCACAGGCAGGATTGCAAAATGGGCCATTGAGCTCTTACCATTCGATATAACCTACAAACCACGGCAAGCTATAAAGTCGCAAGTTTTGGCGGACTTCATCGCTGAATGGACTGAAGCGGAACTCCCTAAAGAGTACGGCGCATACTCCAATTGGATTATGCACTTAGACGGCTCTAAAATGTTGGCCGTCTTGGGGGCTGGCGTCGTCTTGACGTCCCCAACCGGAGATACAGTCCAATACGTACTTCAAATAATGTACACGGACTCCAACAACGCAACCGAATACGAGGCCCTTCTACATGGTCTCCGGATGGCAATCTCCATGGGCATTCAACGCCTAGAGGTCCGCGGGGATTCGAACCTCGCAATATCCCAAGTAAATGGAGACTTTAATGCCAATGATCTGAAAATGGCAGCCTACCGTAACGCCGTCTTAAAAATGTCAGCTCGGTTCGAAGGACTCGAATTCCACCATGTAACACGGGACAATAACCAGGCGGCCGACGTATTGGCACGCATCGGCGCAAAGCGCGACGCCATCCCTCCAAACATCTTCCTGGAGCGGCTCTTTAAGCCATCCGTAGCATGGGAAGAGGAGTCCGGAACCAACCGCACCGCCCAACACCGAACATTCTGACACAATCGGTGGCTCAGCCGATGAAATAACACCTTCAGCCCACGAAATAATGGCAGTAATTGCCCTGTGGACGGAACCATTACTCGGCTACTTAATTAGGCAGGAACTCCCCGAATACCAAAATGAGGCCCGCTGCATAGTTCGGCGATCTATAGCCTACAAGGTCCATGAGGGAGAGCTTTATAAGAATAGCACAACCGGAGTCCTTCAGAGGTGCATCTCCGAAGAGGAAGGGCGAAATCTTCTAGCTAAAATTCACGCCGGACTCGGCGGGCACCACGCCGCAGCCCGGGCCCTTGTAGGAAAGGCCTTCCGTACAGGATTTTATTGGCCGACGGCCCGGGCAGATGCTCAGGACTTAGTCCAACGATGCGTCGGTTGCCAGCTCTTTGCTAATCAGAGCCACATGCCACCCACCGCCCTCAAAACTATACCCATCACCTGGCCGTTTGCGGTCTGGGGGCTTGACATGGTTGGACCCCTTAAAGGGGGAACCCACAAGCAAAAATAGCTATTGGTCATGGTGGATAAATTCACCAAATGGATAGAGGCCAAGCTAGTTAAAACGGCCGAATCCGGACCTGTGATAGACTTCATATCCGGGGTAGTACACCGTTATGGCGTCCCCCACAGCATCATCACTGATAACGGCACGAATTTCACGGCCGACGAGGTTAAACTCTGGTGCAAAAATATGGGCATCAAGCTCGACTACGCTTCAGTCTATCACCCTCAAACTAACGGTCAAGTCGAACGAGCAAATGGTTTAATTATGAGCGGCATCAAACCCAGATTAGTGTGGTCCCTCACGGAATCTAACACGCACTGGGTAGAGGAGCTCGACTCCATACTCTGGGGGCTGCGGACCACGCCAAACCGCACTACCGGATTCACACCATTTTTCATGGTATACGGCGCAGAGGCAGTTTTGCCCTGCGATATAATTCATGACTCACCTCGCGTGCGCATATATGAAGAAAGAGAAGCCGAGTTGGATCGGCAGGATAGTTTGGACGCCTTAGAGGAGGAGCGTGATGTGGCAAAAGCCCGTTCCGCATTCTATCAGCAGCAGGCTCGAAGATATCCAAGCAGAGAAGTACGGGCCAAAACTTACAATGTTGGCGAGCTAGTTCTACGCCTGCCGGACAAGAAAAAGGACAAACTTAAGCCCAAATGGGAAGGTCCCTTCATCATCGACCAAGTCCTGACCGGCGGAGCATACCGTCTACGTAATGCATCTGACAACCGACTCAAGCCAAACCCATGGAATGCAGCCCGTCTCCGAAGATTCTACGCCTAGCGCCGAACTAAGAGTTCGTCTCCTTCCTCCGTCCACCTTTTATATTTTTGCTGTCTTTTGTTTCCCTCCTTTTTCCTCCCTTTTTAGTAAAATCCTTTGAGGGCTGATCTGCACATTGTTCGCACACACTTGATGTGCTACTCGCACTCATTATACCTGGGGGCTTCTTTAACAGAAGCATATTTATACGGGCTTCATGCCCAACACATGTGTCATACTTCCGCATGTACCTTTTATTCACCATTATATGCATCGATATGACTTAAGTTTTGGCCAAGCTGGGTTGCCTGGCTCCTGTGCTTACCCCTACGTTCCCGATTGTTTGGCTAGGAGGTAAAGGGAGCACCTCTACGATTGTTACTGCCGGGTCAGCCGGATGTGTACCTCAGACTGGGTGAAGCCGAAAGCTAGCGTTCTTAAGGGAATATTCAGTCGGTGACTTGAAAGATGATTTATTACTTATTTATTTATCTGCCCCCAGATGATTTTTCTGCTCTTTTCGCAGTCCGGACATGCACTTTAGGGCATGCCACCCAGGGAAAGGAACCCCTAACGGAACTATTCTCCCTGGAAGATGTTTCTTACTAACCATGTAATATAACATAACTAGTTGGGCACTTGTCTAATAAAGCACTAATGACCCCTACGCCTGGTCTCCATGCATGCCCCGGTTTTTATATAACCGTGAGGGTATTCGGACACACTCCGGACTGTTGGGTCCCGAGGTTGAAGCGAAAAGGTCCACAAAGACAAATGATCTACAATCCGGCTAGAAGGCATTTTACATGTCATTTTAAATTACATCGTCAAATTGACTGATTTTACTCCTCTTCAATCCCATCTAACAAGCTGTCTAGTTTACAGTCCCGTTGGGAATATTTCGCGGCCAACTCTACTTGGCCATACATTAGGCTCACAGGAATCTCCTTCCCATCGGGCCCCACAGGTCCGACCTCGGCCATGTGGTTTGGATCAACCTTCGTGTACCGCGTCTTCACCATAGCCCAGGCCTCCCTGGCGCCTTGACGGCAGGCCGATATCTTCCAAAGACGGAAGTACTGCCATACTCCCTGAAGCTTCTCAGCAAGCCCTCCAAGACCCTCAGGTAGGGAGACGGACGGCCATAAGGCCTGAACGACGCCGCTCATCGCCTGCCGAACACGTTCGTGCAGTTGCAGCAGCTCGGGAAGAAGGTCACCCATGGAACCGGGCATTTCCTCCGCCGGACGACCCATGAGCACGCCTACAGACACATTTCTGTCAATCGACTTCCTCGCCGAACTCTTCTTTTCAAAAGAGTTTGCTCAAGCACTTACTGTAAATGCCGCAACGAAGCCGCCGATTCTCCTTTACGGAGTCAGAAAGCTGGACCCGAACATCTTTTAGTTCTTCGCCCAGCTGGGTGTTGGTATCTTGGAGTTTGTTCCTCTCCTGCTGCACCCTCATAAGCACCTTCTCGCCGGCCTTCAGCTGGCCCAGCCGATGTTGCTTGTCCGGATCTAGTCCGGCACCCTCTGCAATATTATTGTCAGACTTACGCACACGCCACACTTCATAAACTACTTATCTTTTCGAAGTATGTATTACCAGAGGGGGTCTCCGTGGCTCCCCCGGCGGCGGCTAGTGCGGCCTCAAGTTGGGCCTTGCACTTTTGAAGCTCCTGGGACAGCTGGGTATTCTTCTTCGTAAGATCCTGCATAACAAATGATCCTTAAATCAGTTATTTTAACTATTTTAAGTCTCGGGGGCTACTGGCATATATAACTATTAAAATTCCTTACCTGTATGTCCTTCACATACTGCTCCGTAGCTCTGGTTAAACCATCTTGAGCGGCACGGAGGTGCGCGTCTCCCGCATTAAAGGCATTCAACGCCTCCGAGGAGAAACACGCATCACGAAGAACTGTCCGGCGGCGCCTATGATTCATGGCGCTCTCCACCTTTGACCTGGTAGCGGACAGCCTGTCAGTATCCTCCGCTGGAGGAGCATCCGGCTCGCGCCTTGCGCTCGCCTCCCCCTCCGGACCAGGTGTTGGAGCCTGGCTGGCGGAGGCCTGGTTGGAAACCTCTCCGGGCACAGTCCGGCGAGCACTCTTTCTCCTAGAAGAATTAGGAGTGTTAATATACCTCCCAGGAATCTTTCCCTTAAATACGATGGTGCTCCATACTGTTGCGGCGATGTTTCGACTCGCGCCGCACTCCTCTTCTGCCTATTGGGCCGAACTGACCCTTGTTGGTCAGCCGCCGCGGATCCGGCTTCCCGCCCTAAAGGTACCTCCTGCGGGACACCGTTGGTATACATGGTTCAGAAATAAGCATGGATGAGTAACAATGACAAGACCTCGGTCGCAGTTACCTGGGAAGCCGGGGTTAAACCGTGGTAGTCGGCCGTAATGGCGACTAAGGCATTGTCCACGCTAAGTTGGTGGAACACCCCATCGATCAGCTCCACCTCTAAATCCGGATCCTCCTCGGAGGCCGGATCAATGGATCGTCCCGGATCCTCGGGTTGTGCAGCCAGGCTATGTATGCCCTCCACATCCCGGCGCAGTTCCTGCGCCGAAATCATAAAGTAAAACACTTCACTTTGAAAGCACGGATCGGATAGATAAACGTCCGCTTACCCAGCTCCGAGGGTTATTCATGGAGAATCCATTCAATGGACTTGTGCGGAGGAAGTCCTCCTTCTCCCCCTTGTACAAGCCGGACAGGATTTTCACCAGATCGGCAGCCGATCCCGGCCCCTTGCGGCCATGACGGGTGGCGTCATTCTCCCCGTTGAAATCCCACATGGGGTGGCCCCTATATTGGAGCGGCTGAACCCCTCGCATAATGCACGTGGCCATGACTCAAATCATGGTCATTCTGGAATGGGCCAGTAACCTTATCCGGCCCATCAGATATTGGACGCTCCTATCATCTTCCCGTTGAGGGCTCCGCGGGCGCCAACTCAGGCGTTTCTTCAGAGGAGCGTTGCTGAACTCCGGGAGGCCGATCAGAAATGGGTCTGGCAGTGGAGCGTCTTCCATATAAAACCATTCCGAAGGCTAGTCTTCGGACGCCTTCTTCGGGGTCCCAGATAGATATCCGGTCCCGGCGATGCGCCATATTTCGGCTCCGCCCACTTGATATATTGACCCCTCATGAGAACGAGGTACGAGGCAAAACAATCTCTTCCACAGCGCAAAATGGGGCTCGATGCCCAAGAACAGCTCGCAAAGAGCTACAAAACCCGCGATGTGCAAAATGGAGGCGGGTGTAAGGTGATGAAGCTAGAGTCCATAGAACTCCAGGAGCCCCCAGAGAAACGGATGTATGGGAAAACCGAGTCCTCTTATCAGATAAGGGACGAAGCATACCCGCTCTCCTCTGGAGGGATTGGGGACGCTCTCCGCCTGCTTCCCACCCTTGTAGGGGGCCAGTCCGGCTTGAACCGGAACCATGAAGGCTGGGGGAAGATATCCCTCGGCCTGGAGTATCACAAGCTCGCTATGCGGGAGTGAACATCTCCTCCGATCTCCGGGCTGAGGACTGGGAGCGCGAGAGGAGGAGCCGCGTCGACTGTCCATGATGGAGTGGATTTTTGTCAGAGGCGCTCCGATGAGTACTCGCGGAAGGAGGATGGTGTGATTTGGATCTAGATCCTTGCCTCTCTTATAGGCAGCTTATTCGTGTAGCTTGGGGGTAAAACGTAAAAATACCCTGGCTTTTCGCATTCATATGACACGTGGAAGAGGGCCATTATTGGACGTGGAAGCCAAGGAGCGCAACATTTATGAGGAAGCTGAACACTATTCGGCAAGCACATGGAATTTGGAGGAGAACCCGCCTTGCAACGCCGAAGACAATACGCGCGCTTGACTAAATCGTCATTGAAGCCTGGTTCGGGGGCTACTGAGGGAGTCCTAGACTAGGGGGTGTCCAGATAGCCGAGCTATCATCATCGGCCGCACTCCAAGACTATGAAGATACAATATTGAAGACTCCGTCCCGTGTCCGGATGGGACTTTCCTTGGCGTGGAAGGCAAGCTTGGCGATACGGATATGTAGATCTCCTACCATTGTAACCGACTCTGTGTAACCCTAGCCCTATCTGGTGTCTATATAAACCGGAGGGTTTTAGTCCGTAGGACACACCAACAACAACAACAACAACAACAACAAAAATCATACCATAGGCTAGCTTATAGGGTTTAGTCTCCTTGATACTACAGTACGCGTTGCGAACCCTGGGGTGATGGCGCTCCCACCCCCACCACGGCGCTACCTCCTTCTCCGGCGATCTCTCCACTCCTCCACTAATCTGTGGACTCTCTCCAATCAACATCTCCGGCGTCTCCTCTGGATCAAGGAAATACCCATCTTCCATGGGTTCTTCTGGTGGATCTACCCTTGGCTTGGATTTCTCCAAGGGTAGGGTTTTTTCGGAAGAGGTTTTCAAATCTACTGGGAATTTGGTTCATCCTTCAGGGCATAAAAGGCCTTTTATTTTAATTGTTTCATTCAGCCGTCATGCCTTTCGTCTCTCGGTGGATTATGTGGCTGCAGCTTTGGAAGCTGCAATTGGAGGTTCGACTACTGATCTTCATGTTGATCACATCAAAGGCAAGGTTTACTCTTTCCATGTTTCTTGCAAGCAAGTTGGTTTTATCATAATGGACCTCCGCTCCTTTGCTTGTGATCTTCAAGTGTTATCTTCATTTATGGGGTAATGGTGGACCAAATTGGATTAGAGAGCTCAGGATCTGGAGGAAAGAATGTGATGCTGAGTGGATTTTAGTTAGTCCAACTAAGCGTCGATCATCTTTAGGCCTTTTGGCTATGCATAAACCTCCAGTTAGATCTGCCATAAAATCGGCTGCTTCTTCTAAGAAGACTCTTTCTTTTGCCACGTTTGAGCGCTACTCAGCTTGCAAGGAATACAGGTATCCAGCTTCGCAAAAATGCATTGACACTATGAGGGATGCGGGGTATGATCTTCCTGTTCATGAGCGTGTAGTCATTCATCCATCCCCCGCCCCGGACTTGCATTGGACAGTGGCTCGTCCACCCATTGTCTTTGGCATGATCACTCCATTGCCGGAGTTGTGCCGACCGATCTCATCTGCTCCGGCTGCTGATCCAGTTTCTGAGGATATTTCCTCTATGCATGCGGGGATTACGTCCGCTCTTTCCGCTCAGGCGGGATTGCCTCCGATTCAAAATATTCATGTTGCTGATCCAGTTGAGACGGAGGCCTGCCATGTTTTCAGCCCAAATGAGCCGATCAGCCCAGTTACTTCTGGGCCTTCCACGCCTTCGGATCCAAGCCCACTGATCTTTGATGAACATATCCCCTCCTCTCAAGAGGCTGCGAGACAGTTTGAAGCTATGGTCGATGACATGGTGGACCGTGTGATGACATGTCCTATCTGCTCTCAAAGGGGCCACCTGTCTGCGGCATGTGGAATGCGAGCGTTTGCTCGGCTAGCTCTCGCCCAGGTCACTCTAGCCGAGACTGTAATGATTTCGCGCGCTCAAATGGATTGGTTTGGAAGCCAATTTCGGTGCACCAAAAAACGATTTTCTCGGAATCTGCTGCCTCTCATGGGAACAGAGCCGGAGTTATTGGGATAGACTGTCCAGTCCCATCGCTGCTGCCCCCATTGCATCTTCCCTCTCCTCACACCAAAGAAAAACCACGCTCAGCTCCCGCTCCATCCATGGCGAACTATGAGCTTGATCCTTAGTGCTTCGTGCCTGTTGGCCACCACATCATCGATGGTGGCGATCGTCGGCTTCCTCGCACCTTCTTCACGCCTGCTGCTCGACCGACCCGACGCCATGAGGACTACATGGTCGCTGAAGTAATGCCGGCGCCGGACGGACCTCTTGGTCCGGTGCGTGAAGAGGTGGTTCAGTTTCTGCAAGATTCAGGTATTATGGTTCGATCTGCTCAGCCGTGGTTCCATGGGGTGGGTCTGATTCAAGTCGGAGATCCGTCGGTTAGATATACCTTGATTCAGCATGCGCCTTTTCCCTTGGGCAATGATCGTTTTGTAGATTTATGAAGCATGATGAGGGGGAGAATTTCAAAGGAACAAATGGTTATCGCAAGGGCTGGTTAATGTTCATTGGGATTCCTCTGGATTAACGCACTACTGAGTTCATCTCGCAGGCTGTTGGTACTTTCGGCAAGTTTATTTCTTGGGACAGTGAGGATCCTTACCTTGTCCGAACTATGGTGGAGGCTAGTTTTCCTGACACTCCGTTAGTTCCAAGAGATGTGGTTTTTAGTGATTATGCGGAATGGGGAGGTGCCCAAGTGTCCTGGACTGCTGCATGCTATGTTCTTGGTGCTGACTTTGCAGATCAAATGCCAAATGATGAAGACCCAATGCTGCTAGATGGCAACCCCACCCATTGCCTGGTAACTTGATTCAGGATAATTTGCCGTTTGTTCTTCCTCCGTACCCAATGTTGGGATGGAATGATGCTCCTCTTGTTCCACCTGCCCTGCCTGTTAATGAGGATGTGCCTGGTTGGGGTAATGCAGTGTGGGGTGATGAAGCTATTGATGAGCAGGTCTTGCAGCCGCCTGCGCCTGATCAGGATCAAGTTTCAATTGTGATTAACCAACCAGAGGGCTCAGTGTCTGTGGATCAACCAGAGCCGGGCATTCAGCATGTTCCTCCACCAGATCTTCAGCAGCATCAAGTCTTTGAGGAGAATCAGCTCGCAATCGTGCCCTACCAACCTCCTGTCATTCAGTATCATGAGATATTCATTGGCATGGCGCGTATTGTCACTGGCCCTCCTCTCCCTCCGGAAATGATCTGGAAGAGGTCTTTCCAGAACCTCATGTTTGATTTCTCAGTGAAGGAAGTGCCCAGGTCTATCTTTTGCAAGCTGTTGGGCACATTTATTTATTCCAAGAGGAATTGGTCCATTGCTTTTGATGAGTCCAAGCAGATGTCTTGCTTGCATGCTTCTTTACCCTTGGTTGTGGCTGACAGAAGAACTGTTGTGGTGAAGCGACCGGTGGCCAGAGCTTTATTTGAGAACCTGCCTGCAGATTCTACCTCTGCTTCTGAAGATGTGGCACCTGCTATCGCTGCCAGTTCAGTTTCTGCTGAATCAACACCTGTTTCTGCCTCTGCTGATTCAACACCTATGGTTTTCTCTGTGGAACAAACTTTCAGAAAGCGAAGAGAGAAGAAGAACGTCCTGTGGTCGATACGACGCTGAGATGTTGCACTCAGAGCGCGACAAAGTTAGATGGTTTCAAAGACGTGGTTTTTGAGTAGCTCTCGCTTCAGCCATCAAAGAAGCACCCACATGCCAAGCCCATGGAGGACAAGGCCCAGCCCACTGCGGATGGCGCTGAGGATGCTTCGACTACTGCACCACCACACACTCCAATTCGAGTTCTTCAGGCGGTTGGCGTGGAGCTGGAGATCGATCCTTCTCTGCTGTCGGTGGATAAGCTTATGGCTAATCCACAGGAGGACTCATCTACATCTTCAGCCTAATGATTATGTCATCTTATTTGTCTTCGCCTTGGGTGCATGTTATGTGTGTTCTCTTTATGGTGGTTCTATGTTAGTTTAGGGAACTGTCATTTTGTGGCTCTGAACTATGTTATCTTTTGGGTCGTATGGCATTGTATGTCATGCTTTATATACTTTTCTGCTCATCGGTGATTAATGAATCGTATCAAAACACGTAGTTGGAAGGTTTTGTGTTGGAATGTCCGTGGCTTGAACTCAGATAAGAGGCAGCGCTCTGTCAGAGAGAAAGTGATTGAAAGTCAATGTTCAGTAGTTTGTCTTCAAGAAACTAAGCTTTCCTCCTGCTCTCGGACAACTATGAAATCCATCTGTCCTCATGGTTTTGATCAATTTGTTGAAGCACCATCTAGAGGTGCCTCGGGGGGGCTTTTGACTGCTTGGCGATCGGATGTGTTCCATGGCACTCTCTTACAAGTTAAACCATACGCTATTGTCATGCAGTTTACTTCTGTTCATAACAATGAACAGTGGTTTCTGGTTAATGTTTATGGTCCTTGTCAGGATGAACTTAGGGATGAGTTTGTCTCATGGATATACAATTTGGATATTGATCCTGGCCAATTGTGGATGTTGATGGGGGATTTCAATTTTATTCGTTGCACTGATAATAGGAACCTCCCGGGTGGTGACATAAATGATATGTTTATTTTCAATGAAATTATTGGCCATTTGGGACTACTTGAGCTCCCCCTAAAGGGAAGAAGGTTTACTTGGTCCAACATGCAGGACATGCCTCTTTTGGAGAAACTGGACTGGGTTTTTACATCTGCTAGCTGGATTAACTCATATCCCATGACACAAGTGACTCCCTTGGCAAAAACTGCATCTGATCATGTGCCTTGCCTGGTTGACATCAGTACATCCATCCCAAAGGCACATATTTTTAGGTTTGAAAACTTCTGGGTGCATCAGGCTGGTTTCTTTGATTGTGTGCAAGAGGTTTGGAATCGTCCTTCTCGTAAAACTCATATTGCAGCAGTTATTGTTGATAAATTAAAGGCTTTGCGGTTTGCTTTGAAAAAATGGCAGAAAGGTTTATCTCATATCAAGGGGCTGATTGAGAAATGTAACTGGGTAATTCTTTGGTTGGGCAATCTCAAGGACATGAGACATCTTTCTAGGCCTGAGAGTAACTTCAGAAAAATCATCAAGCAGCATCACGAGCACCTGCTGCACATGCAATATCTTTACTGGAGGAAGAGATGTACTATCAGGTATATTAAAGTTGGAGAGGAAAACTCCAAATTTTTTCAGGCCATGGCAACTGAAAGATATAGAAAAAATTCAATTGCTAGTCTGTTGTTGCCTGATGGATCTGTCACATCTAATTGTGAGGTTATGGCCAGAGAGTTCTTGATATCCTTCAAGAACAGAATGGGGATGATTAGGCCAATAGTTTTGGATGAGAACATTCTTTCATTAATACCAAGGGTTCAGGGCTTGGAGGTCCTTACAAAACCTTTTGAGATTAAGGAGATTGAGAAGGTTATTAATGAAATGCCAACTGATAAGGCACCAGGGCCTGATGTCTTCAATGGTCTTTTTCTTAAAAAGTGTTGGCCAATAATTTCTGTTGATTTTATTCAGTTGGTGCATGAGTTTCATGCTGGTACAGTGCAGTTAGAAAACCTCAATGATGCTTACATTACATTGATACCAAAGAAACAGTCGCCAGAGGGGGTGGGGGACTTTAGGCCTATCTCCCTTACAAGTGTTGGCCTGAAATTCCTTACAAAACTGGCTGCTAATAGATTTCAGCAGGAAATCATTAAATGTATCCATAAAAATCAATATGGCTTCATAAAGTCAAGAACAATCCAGGACTGTCTTGCATGGACTTTTGAATATATCCATCAGTGCAACCAGTCTAAGCAGCCCATCCTTTTGCTCAAGTTGGATTTTGAAAAGGCCTTTGATTCCATTCAGCATGAGGCTATATTAAGGATTCTTGCTGCAAAAGGTTTTGACAATAAATGGATTACATGGATTAGGCAGTTACTGTCATCAGGCACTTCTTCTGTTTTGCTCAATGGAGTTCCTGGAAATCACTTCAAATACAAATGTGGAGTTAAGCAAGGGGATCCAATCTCTCCCTTGCTCTTTGTTATTGCTACTGATCTCTTGCGGACTTTGATTAATAACCTTCTTCAGCAGGGTTTGATAAGCAGGCCTCTGCCAACACATGATCCTGATTTTCCAGTGGTACAATATGCTGATGACACACTGTTATTCTTAAAGGCTGACTGTCACACCCTAGCTAGTCATGCATTACAGTGTTGCTTCATGTTTACTCTTTCATCAGAAACTTGAAATGGGGATCTGTGAAACCCTCAGAATCTTTTTGAAAATGGCCCAAATAAAAATTTCTCCAAAAGGGTCCAAGAAAATGCTCATGTTGCTCTCTGAAAATATTGGACAGAGATAAAAATCAAACCAATATTTTTAAGAGCTCATAGGTATTTATTTTGGGCTATTGGAATTAATGCATAAATATTTGTATTGGAAATATATTAATTATATATATTAATATATGTCCAAATATTATGCCATTTATAAAGGAGCTCTGGAATAATATATCTAGCTCCTGCAAAAATTGGCATAAGTTAAATAAATGATTTAATATATTATTTAAATCAAAACAAATGTCAGAAATTAGAAAACAGAAAAATAAATAAAGGGAGAAACTTACCTGGGCTCCTCCCTGTGCAGCCCAGCCAGCTGGCCGGCGCAGCCAGCAGGCGGCCCAGCCCGCCTCCCTCCTCTGTCGTCTTCGTCCTCGACAGAGGGAGGGGAGTGTGGCCGGCGCGCGCGCGCGCCACCGCGCCACGCCACCTCTCTCCCTGCCTGCCTGCCCTCCCCTCCTCGCTCGATGCCCCGGACGACGCCACGCCTCTCCCCCTGCTCTCTCTCACTCTCCCTAAGTTCCTCCCTCCTCTCCCGTGCTGCTCTCCCTCTCTCTCTCACGGCCGAACACCACCGTCGCCGCCGTTCGCCATAGCAGTCGTCTCCGGCCACCCCTCGCTCCCCCGACTAGCTCAGGAGCTCCGCCGCGACCCCCTCTTCCTCCCCACCGCTCCACGGGTCTCCGGAAGCCCTGCATCGCCGCCACGTCGCCGTTCCCCTCCTCGGCCACCGGAGATCGTCGCCGTCGAATCGGGAGCTACCGGTCGTCCCCGAGCCCGCTAACCATCCCTGCAGCTCCGCGGTGAGCCACTGATTCGATTCCCCCTTGCCCCGTCGTCTCTAGCCTTCTCCAGCTGCCGCCCCCCCTTGAGCTCAGAAGCTCGACGCCGCCGGCGATGTCGCCGTCGTGGCCACGGTCGCCGTAGCGCCCAACCGAGCACACCCACGCACTCACCGCACCGCATAGAAGCCGTAGGCGCCAACCCCGCATCCCCGCAGCCGTTGTAGCCTCGACCCCGAGCTCAACCGAGCTCCGGCAGCGGCCACGATCGTCGCCGTCGACGGTACCGGCCACCCCAGGCTCGGCCACCACCACCGTTTGACGCGCGGGAGCAAGAGCTCTCCAACGAGCCCAAGCACGGCCTCGCCCGTGCCCTGTAGCGCGATTCCGCATCGCGCCGCCGTCTCGGGCCTCGCCGGTGTCATGTCGCCGGTGGGTTTGACCCATTTTGACCACGGCAGGACCCCCCTGAGTCCCTGACAGGTGGGCCCAGCCCTGTAGCTAATTAGGATTAGCGCTAACCACTGTTAGTTAACCCCCTGACACTGACCAGTGGGCCCCAGCGCCACTAATCCCTAATTAGGATTAATTTAATCCTGTTAAACCCCCCCTGTCACTGACGTGTGGACCCCACACGTCAGGTTTGACCCCAGCCAGCCGCAGTTGACCACTGACGTCATGCTGACGTCATGCTGGCGCAATATTTATATTTCTGGATTTAATTTAAATCAGGAAATTCCAGAATATTATTTAAACTTCAAAAATTCATAACTTTTATTCTGTAACTCCAAATTGGACAAATTATATATGAAAAATGATCAGAAAAATCCAATCTATCCATCTGTACTATTTTCATGCATGATCAAACAAGTTAAATTGATGTTTTAAGCAGAACAAGGAAAAGCACTTTAAAAGGCCATGTTTGAGTTTGAAATTTGAATCTTTGATTCAAATTTGTTCAAACCCTTCTGGTTTTAGTTGCATTAGCCCAACACATTCATATTGCCATGTTTCATGCATGCATCATATTGTTGCACATTGTTTGGTGATGGTTGTGTATCGATGTCCTTTGCGACAGGTTCTGCCTCCGAGGAGTACCGTGATTACCCTAACGAAGAACCGTATCAGTGCATCGAACCATCAGGCAAGCAACCAACCATTTGATCATATCGATACAATCCCATGTTCTCGCTCCTGCTCTCTTTTACTGCATTAAGACAACGCGTTTCAACTGCTGTGTGCTACGGTAGTTGAACCCATTTCCTCTGCATGACCTGTCATTGCCACTGTAACTAGATGAAACCCACTAGCATGTGTAGGAGTTGATTGAGCCATATGTATGTGTTGTTCCTACCTTGCTATGCCTGCTATGCTTAGAGTCGTGTCAGGTCTGGTTCATCTGGGTGATGGGCTAGAGTGAAATGATTATGTCGGTAATGAGAGTGGTGTGGTGAACACGATTTGGTAAAGGTATCGATGAGAGGCCATGTAGGAGTACATGGTGGGTTGTTTCATTGAAGCCGACCTTAAGCACTGAGATCTGTATGTGTGATTTAAGAATCAGCTACTACCATGCATTGGGCCCGAAACCAATGGACCCTCTCGGCTTCTTATTCACCCTAGTTCTCCGTCCAGGAGTTGCAAGTAGTTTCTGGTGTTTGTAGCCTACTGGAGGCCGTGGACAGCGCTGACCGTAGGGGTGGGCTGTGATGCGGTAGGTACGTGGCCGGGTGTACCGAATACCCGGTAGGTATCTCGGGAACCCTGTTCACATCGTTCGGGGCCGTATGGGAAACCTCGGCCGGACTCCCTGCGGATGGAACCTGAATAGGCGATAAACCTGGACTGGAGGCTTAGGTGATTAGGTAGGTCGTGGCCGACACCCACGTTGGGCTTCCGCTTGAAGGTTGCCGAGTACATGTCGTGTAAACGACGGTAAGTGGTGAGAGCGTGTATGAAGAAGTACCCCCTGCAGGGTTAACATGATCTATTCGAATAGCCGCGTCCGCGGTAAAGGACTACTTGGTTGCCTATACAGTTCATAGACAAGTAAATGGAAACTACTAAAAGCCTCAAGATAAGTGTGAGTGCCGAGGATGGCTCCTCCGTAGGAGGACGGAGGTGGATCCTCGGTAGTGTATTGAAGTGGTGAATAGTGGACTCGTGTGCGCAAAACCATTTCAGTTGGAGTATCGTAGGATAGCCTAGCCAAGAGTCAAAGCTGGCTTGCTGCAATAACTCCACCAACCCTTCTTGATACTATGCATGTATGTAGGATCTGATGTAAGTCTTGCTGAGTACCTTTGTACTCATGTTGCTATAATCTACATTTTTACAGAAGACGCTGCAACCCCTTCTGATGGGTTCTATGTAGACGTTGACATCAACGAGTAGGCTAAAGACCCAGGTGGTGACCCTGAGCTTGTGAAGGACCACATAGTATAGCCAGAGGCTTTCCAAGCCTCTTTTATTTTACTAGTTGTCTGTACTCAGACAAGTTACTTCCGCTGCTGGCTTGTATGATTGTATGACTTGTATGTTGGGTCGTGAGACCCGTACCTTTGTGTGTATGTTATGTATGGCTCACTGAGCCTTAAATAAAGTACTTGTGTCATAGTGTCATGTTGTGATGCTTCGTTGTATTTGCACATATCGAGCATATTGTGTGTATGATTGAAATGCTTGGTATGTGTGGGATCTGACTATCTAGTTGTTTATCTTTAGTAGCCTCTCTTACCGGGAAATGTCTCCTAGTGTTACCGCTGAGCCATGGTAGCTTGCTACTGCTCTGGAACACTTAGGCTGGCCGGCATGTGTCCTTCTTCGTTCCTGTGTCTGTCCCTTCGGGGAAATGTCACGCTTTGAGTACCGGAGTCCTGTTAGCCCGCTACAGCCCGGTTTACTGGAGTCCTGCTAGCCCAGTGCTACAGCCCGGACCCACTTGCTGATGACCGACACGTTCGAAGCTGGGTCATGGATGCCTGTCCCTGTAAGTCTGTGCCACTTTGGGTTTACGACTAGTCATGTCAGCCCGGGCTCTTTATCATATGGATGCTAGCGACACTTTCATATACGCGAGCCAAAAAGCGCAAACGGTCCCGGGAAAAGGTAAGACGACACCCGTGGGGATACCGTGCGTGAGGCCGCAAAGTGATATGAGGTGTTACCAGCTAGATCGATGTGACATCGAGTCGGGGTCCTGACAGCGTTGGTAGCTTTAGTTGCATTAGCCCAACACACTCATATTGCCATGTTTCATGCATGCATCATATTGTTGCACATTGTTTGGTGATGCCTGTGTATCGTTATCCTTTACGACAGGATCTGTCCCCGAGGAGTACCGTGACTACCCTAACGAAGAACCGTATCCGTGCATCGAACCATCAGGCAAGCAACCAACCATTTGATCATATCGATACAATCCCATGTTCTCGCTCCTGCTCTCTTTTACTGCATTAAGACAACGCGATTCAAACTGCTGTGTGCTACGGTAGTTGAACCCATTTCCTCTGCATGACCTGTCATTGCCACAGTAACTAGATGAAACTCACTAGCATGTGTAGGAGTTGATTGAGCCATATGAATGTGTTGTTCCTACCTTGCTATGCCTGCTATGCTTAGAGTCGTGTCAGGTCTGGTTCATCTGGGTGATGGGCTAGAGTGAAATGATTATGTCGGTAATGAGAGTGGTGTGGTGAACACGATTTGGTAAAGGTATCGATGAGAGGCCATGTAGGAGTACATGGTGGGTTGTTTCATTGAAGCCGACCTTAAGCACTGAGGTCTGTATGTGTGATTTAAGAATCAGCTACTACCATGCATTGGGCCCGAAACCAATGGACCCTCTCGGCTTCTTATTCACCCTAGTTCTCCGTCCAGGAGTTGCAAGTAGTTTCTGGTGTTTGTAGCCTACTGGAGGCCGTGGACAGCGCTGACCGTAGGGGTGGGCTGTGATGCGGTAGGTACGTGGCCGGGTGTACCGAATACCCGTTAGGTATCTCGGGAACCCTGTTCACATCGTTCGGGGCCGTATGGGAAACCTCGGCCGGACTCCCTGCGGATGGAACCTGAATAGGCGATAAACCTGGACTGGAGGCTTAGGTGATTAGGTAGGTCGTGGCCGACACCCACGTTGGGCTTCCGCTTGATGGTTGCCGAGTACATGTCGTGTAAACGACGGTAAGTGGTGAGAGCGTGTATGAAGAAGTACACCCCTGCAGGGTTAACATGATCTATTCGAATAGCCGCGTCCGCGGTAAAGGACTACTTGGTTGCCTATACAGTTCATAGACAAGTAAATGGAAACTACTAAAAGCCTCAAGATAAGTGTGAGTGCCGAGGATGGCTCTTCCGTAGGAAGACGGAGGTGGATCCTCGGTAGTGTATTGAAGTGGTGAGTAGTGGACTCGTGTGCGCAAAACCATTTCAAGTTGGAGTATCGTAGGATAGTCTAGCCAAGAGTCAAAGCTGGCTTGCTGCAATAACTCCACCAACCCTTCTTGATAATATGCATGTATGTAGGATCTGATGTAAGTCTTGCTGAGTACCTTTGTACTCATGTTGCTATAATCTACATTTTTACAGAAGACGCTGTAACCCCTTCTGATGGGTTCTATGTAGACGTTGACATCAACGAGTAGGCTAAAGACCCAGGTGGTGACCCTGAGCTTGTGAAGGACCATGTAGTATAGCTAGGCTTTCCAAGCCTCCTTTATTTTTACTAGTTGTCTGTACTCAGACAAGTTACTTCCGCTGCTGGTTTGTATGACTGTATGACTTGAATGTTGGGTCGTGTGACCCGTACCTTTGTGTATGTTATGTATGGCTCCCTGAGCCTTAAATAAAGTACTTGTGTCGTAGAGTCATGTTGTGATGCTTCGTTGTATTTGCACATATTGAGCATATTGTGTGTATGATTGAAATGCTTGGTATGTGTGGGATCTGACTATCTAGTTGTTTATCTTTAGTAGCCTCTCTTACCGGGAAATGTCTCCTAGTGTTACCGCTGAGCCATGGTAGCTTGCTACTGCTCTGGAACACTTAGGCTGGCCGGCATGTGTCCTTCTTCGTTCCTGTGTCTGTCCCTTCGGGGAAATGTCATGCTTTGAGTACCGGAGTCCTGTTAGCCCGCTACAGCCCGGTTTACCGTAGTCCTGCTAGCCCAGTGCTACAGCCCGGACCCACTTGCTGATGACCGACACGTTCGAAGCTGGGTCATGGATGCTTGTCCCTGTAAGTCTGTGCCACTTTGGGTTTACGACTAGTCATGTCAGCCCAGGCTCTTTATCATATGGATGCTAGCGACACTATCATATACGTGAGCCAAAAGGCGCAAACGGTCCCGGGCAAAGGTAAGGCGACACCCGTGGGGATACCGTGCGTGAGGCCGCAAAGTGATATGAGGTGTTACCAGCTAGATCGATGTGACATCGAGTCGGGGTCCTGACAGCGTTGGCATCAGAGCCGGACTGCCTGTAGGTTCTCCAAGCCAAACTGGTCGATGTTGAGTCTAGAAATTCTTTAGTTATATGTAGGGGAATTCTTTGTGGGTTGGAACGTAAGGCTCTTTTTACTCCTTTATCTTATGACATTCTGATCTGAGTCAGTCCATTCTTCCACCGGGGGTTAAGGAATTAGGACCTATTCTCTCTATCAGGATCACGTGTTACTAATCAGTAGTACCTTATAAGTTTGATGGATACAATCCTAGTTCAGTTCTACTACAACATTATGTTGTTAGAATGGATTCAGAACTTTGATATGATGATGTTGAGTGCGTACGAAATCCTTTGTCAAATGTCTCAAAATCCTTCTTGAGCATTTACAGCTGTTATGCTGCCGAAATTTTGCTAGAAATTCTAATGCCTTTGCATTATGATTGTGCTTTCAGATGGCCACTCGCGACCTCAATCAGGTGGTTCGCCTGACTCGATGCCTAGATGTACCCGGCCATACTGCCAAGTTGGTCAGGGTAATGACTGAGGCTGGATACCGCTGGTATCCCGAGTACACGGTCGAAGAGCAATTCCGAGACTTTAATCAAAGCCAGTATCTCTGCACTGTCAGGATATTTCCATCTTATCCTGGATCCACCGAGCCTCTTCACTGCTCCTATGGACTCGGGGTTACTATTGAGATGGCTGTGCAGGACGCCGCCTACTCTATGATGACCATTATGCAAGTCAGATCTGGTCTATTTCGGGACTCTGATTTCCGGTATATGCCAGGATCACTTCCGGGAGCACAAGGGTATCTCCAAGCTATCTATGCTGACCCCACTCAGGAGGATTCACGGACTCGCACCACTGCTGAGATGCTCGAGGATAAGGACCGTGAAAATCGGGCCTTAAGGTTAGAGCTCTTCAATACCCGTGCTGACCACTGGGCCACTTTGACTCGGTTCGCACCGGCGGTGCAAGCTGGATATTCAGATATGCGCGACCTCGATCCTGTGAGATCTGCTCTGCCAGACGTGATGGTTTGGCGTGATGTAGGAGGCATCACCCCACCTCGCGGTCCCCGCAGGCCACCGTCTGTTGGTCCAAGGCCTCATCCTAGCCCCTATGGTCCACAGGCTCCGCGAGATCGTCTGTTTCCGGATGATCATGTTGAGCTTCCAGGCTATGGAGGTGACTTCTACGAGGACTACTACGGATCGGTCTGAGTTAGTGGTAGTATCACTAGTTCGCACTAGCTGTGTCGTCTATCGTCCCGCGTGACTCGTGGGATATGACCTAGTTTGTACTCTTTCCGGAGGTGTAGAAAAATAATGTATAGGAGCTTGCAATGCCTCCGATGAGATGTAATCCTCTTTTCACCGTAATAGTACTTTGTTTGGTCTTGTACTAAACCCTGTATGGTGTGTATGATGATGGAATAAAGAAGCAGTTTCTGTATCTACCATGTCATACGGATGATCATCTTGCATTTCGAGTTATTCCTTACATTTTTATCCTATGTCGGAATTTTATCATTCTGACTAAATCATTGTCTTGTTTACCTAGGATGGTCAACACGCGCGCTAACCCTGCTTCTCAAGAGCAGGCCGAAGGCAGTGAAGGCAGGAATGAAAATCTGCCTCATCCTCCTTCCCTAGCCGAGGTTATGATGGAAGCTGAGAGAAACAAGCGGGAGACCAACCGTTTGCTGGAGCGTATTGAACAGAATACAGCACACCATCAGAGGATTAACGTGGTGTCACTCAGTGATTTTATCAAATTACATCCACCCACGTTCCACCACTCCGTCGAGCCTCTCGACGCTGATGACTGGCTTCGCAGTATCTCTCACAAACTGCGTTCCGCGCTGGTAGCGGAGGCTGACAAGGTCACCTTTGCTGCATATCATCTTGAAGGCCCCGCCAGTCTATGGTGGGAGAATTATGGAGCTATGCGCCCAGCGGGCCATGTCACTACTTGGGCTGAGTTCAGTGAGGCTTTCCGTGAACATCACATTCCGGAGGGTCTCATGGACCGTAAACGTGAAGAATTTTGCAGTTTCACCCAAGGCCGACTTTCTGTGGATGCCTACAGCAGGGAGTTTGGTAATCTCGCACGATATGCAACCGAGGAAGTTTCTACTGACGCCAAGAAGCAAGCAAGGTTCCGTAAGGGCCTTAGTCCTGAGCTTCGCCGTGACCTCCGTCTGCATGAGTGCACATCCTTCCAGAAACTTGTCAACAAAGCCATCAGTGCTGAAACTGGTCAGACTAACTATGACGCAACACGCAAGCATGGCCGTGATATGGGTTCCTCATCCGGTGCTGGTCCTCAGAAGCGCCGCGTGTGGGTACCCAACACCGCCCTGCCACCCAGGTTCACACCGAGGCCATCCTTCCAGGCGCCTCGCCCCGTTCAACAGTCTGCACCGGCCAAGCCCTATGGGGGTCCAACCAACAATGCTCCTCCACGTACCAGTTCCGTGACTTGTTTCAAGTGTGGGGAATCTGGTCACTATATGCGTGAGTGTCCCCAGACCAACCCCAATCAATCTGCTAAAGCTGTTGGCCGTGGCAGGCCGACAGGGAAAGTGTTCCATGCCAAGCCGGTCACCGCTTCACGTGGCCATGTCAACTGTATCTCTGCCTAAGAAGCTCAAGAGGATCCCAACGTCGTTCTCGGTACGCTTCTTGTTAATTGCCACCCGGCATCTGTTCTTTTTGATACAGGAGCCTCTCATTCCTTTATATCCGAAAATTATGCTCGTTTGCATAACGTTGCATTCTGTGACATGCCATCCACTATGGAAATTTCTACTCCTGGTTCTAGATGGCAGACCTCTAGGGTAAGTTATGGAAATGAAATCCAAGTCAACAGACTTGTTTTCCTCGCGTCTTTGATAGCCCTTAAATCTTCAGATATTAATATCATTTTGGGTATGGACTGGATGTCGGCTCATCAAGCCAAAATTGATTGCTTCTCTAGGACTGTTCAACTCACCCATCCTTCGGGGAAGATAGTCAATGTCCTAACCCGAATAGCCAAGCGACAATTATATTCTCTTAACGCCAGCCCTTTGCCAGATCTTGAGGACGTTCCGGTAGTCCGTGACTTCCCGGATGTCTTCCCAGAAGAATTGCCAGGTGTTCCACCTGACAGGGATGTTGAGTTCGTAATAGACCTCATTCCAGGAACCGTTCCGATTGCTAGAAGACCTTATAAGATGGCACCCCTAGAACTAGCCGAGCTTAAGAAACAACTCGATGAGTCCTTGAAAAAGGGTTTCATCCGACCTAGCTCATCTCCGTGGGCTTGCCCCGTCCTATTCATCAAGAAGAAGGATGGTACGGACCGGATGGTTGTAGATTACCGACCTGTCAATTTGGTCACAATCAAGAACAAATATCCGCTTCCCAGGATCAACGACCTGTACGATCAGCTCGCTGGATCCTCAGTCTTCTCCAAAATGGATTTGAGGTTGGGCTACCATCAAATCAAAATCAGAAACGGGGACATTCCTAAAACGGCCTTTGTTACTCGTTATGGCCAATACGAGTACACCGTCATGTCCTTCGGTTTAACCAACGCTCCAGCCACCTTTTCTCGGTTAATGAACTCAATCTTCATGGAGTATTTGGATAAATTCGTCATGGTTTACCTCGATGATATACTCATCTACTCCAAGAACGAGGAAGAACATGCCGAACATCTAAGGCTAGTGTTGAAGAAACTTCGAGAGCATCGCCTTTATGCCAAATTTTCTAAATGTGAATTCTGGTTATCAGAAGTGACCTATCTGGGTCATGTAATATCTGGTAAAGGTATTGCTGTTAACCCTGAGCGAGTTCAAGCCGTCCTTAATTGGACTCCACCCGAATCGGTCAAGCAAGTTCGGAGTTTTCTGGGCTTAGCGAGCTATTGCCGTCGCTTTGTCGAGAACTTCTCCAAGGTTGCTAAACCTCTAACCGAACTCCTCAAGAAAGATAAGAAGTTCGAGTGGACTCCACAATGTGAGCACAGCTTTCAGGAACTGAAAAGACGCCTGACTTTTGCTCCTGTACTGGTACCGCCAGACTTCTCCAAAGACTTTGTTATCTACTGCGACGCCTCGCGACAAGGACTAGGTTGCATCCTTATGCAAGATCGACATGTAATTGCCTACGCTTGACGGCAATTGCACCCACATGAGGAGAATTATCCTACTCATGATCTAGAGCTTGCAGCCGTAGTCTATGCACTTAAGACCTGGCGACATTACCTCCTCGGTAATCGTTGCGAAATATTCACTGATCACCAAAGCCTGAAGTACATTTTCACCCAACCAGATCTGAATCTCAGGCAAAGACGTTGGGTTGAATTGATCACAGATTTCGATTTAGGAATAACCTACACCCCAGGGAAAGCCAACGTCATGGCTGATGCGCTAAGTCGTAAATCTTATTGTAACAATCTGATGTTACAACAAAGTCAACCGCTTCTCCATGAGGAATTTCGGAAGCTTAACCTTCACATTGTTCCTCAAGGTTTTGTTTCCACCTTGGTGGCAAAACCTACCCTTACGGATCAGATTATCAAAGCACAGAAGGTAGATCCGGGAATCTCCCGCATCAAGAGAAACATTCAGAAAGGAATTGCGAATTGCTTCTCCATTAATGATCAAGGGGTCGTATACTTCGGGAATCGGCTAGTGGTTCCCAAAGTGCGAAACCTGAGGCGTTTGATCCTTAAGGAAGCTCATGAATCTCCTCTCACCATTCATCCCGGTAGTACTAAGATGTATCAGGACCTACGCCAGAGGTTCTGGTGGACTAGGATGAAGAGAGAAATTGCTCAGTATATTGCTGATTGCGACGTCTGTCGTCGCGTAAAAGCAGAGCATCAACGGCCTGCTGGCACCCTTCAACCCTTAGCTATTCCTGAATGGAAATGGGATAAAATTGGTATGGATTTCATTACCGGTTTTCCCAGGACCAAGAGAGGGAATAATGCTATCTTCGTCGTGGTCGATCGTCTTTCCAAAGTAGCCCATTTCTTACCTGTTCGTGAGAGTATAACCGCTAGCCAGCTGGCAGACTTATACATCTCCCGAATAGTGTCTCTCCATGGTGTTCCTTTGGAAATTAACTCGGATCGAGGAAGTCTTTTCACCTCTCGATTTTGGGAAAGTTTCCAAAATGCTATGGGAACCCGTCTCTCCTTTAGCACCGCTTTCCACCCTCAGTCAAGTGGTCAAGTGGAACGCGTCAACCAGATTCTAGAAGACATGCTTCGAGCCTCTGTTATCTCATTCGGAATGGACTGGGAGAAGTGCCTTCCATTTGCCGAATTCGCTTACAACAACAGCTATCAATCTAGCTTGGGTAAAGCCCCTTTTGAAGTTCTCTATGGACGACGGTGTCGAACACCCCTGAACTGGTCAAAGACCGGGGAAAGACAATTCTTTGGCCCGGACATGATTCAGGAAGCAGAAGAACAAGTTCGCATCGTTCGTGAAAAGTTGAAAACAGCCCAATCTCGTCAAAAGAGTCAATATGACCGAAAACATAAGGCTATGACTTTCGAGGTTGACGAGAAGGCTTATCTTCGGGTCACCCCTCTGAAGGGAACCCATCGTTTCGGTATCAAAGGCAAATTGGCTCCTCGTTACATTGGACCTTTTCGCATTCTTGCCAAGCGAGGAGAAGTTGCCTACCAGTTGGAACTACCTCCGCACCTCTCCAGAGTCCACGATGTCTTCCACGTTTCTCAACTCAGGCGTTGCTTCTCGGATCCTATCCGTGAAGTGGACCACGAAACGCTTGATCTCCAAGATAATCTTACATATCGAGAGTACCCCATTCGTGTCCTCGTTCAGACCGAGCGTACCACTCGACGTCAGAACATCAAGTTCCTCAAAGTTCAGTGGTCGCACCATTCTGAGGATGAAGCAACTTGGGAAAGGGAGAATCGTCTTCGACTCGAGTATCCCGCCTTCTTCCCGGAGGAAACCAAATCTCGGGACGAGATTCTTTTGAGTGGGGGTGAGTTGTCACACCCTAGCTAGTCATGCATTAGAGTGTTGCTTCATGTTTACTCTTTCATCAGAAACTTGAAATGGGGATCTGTGAAACCCTCAGAATCTTTTTGAAAATGGCCCAAATAAAAATTTCTCCAAAAGGGTCCAAGAAAATGCTCATGTTGCTCTCTGAAAATATTGGACAGAGATAAAAATCAAACCAATATTTTTAAGAGCTCATAGGTATTTATTTTGGGCTATTGGAATTAATGCATAAATATTTGTATTGGAAATATATTAATTATATATATTAATATATGTCCAAATATTATGCCATTTATAAAGGAGCTCTGGAATAATATATCTAGCTCCTGCAAAAATTGGCATAAGCTAAATAAATGATTTAATATATTATTTAAATCAAAACAAATGTCAGAAATTAGAAAACAGAAAAATAAATAAAGGGAGAAACTTACCTGGGCTCCTCCCTGTGCAGCCCAGCCAGCTGGCCGGCCTAGCCAGCAGGCGGCCCAGCCCGCCTCCCTCCTCTGTCGTCTTCGTCCTCGACAGAGGGAGGGGAGTGTGGCCGGCGCGCGCGCGCGCCACCGCGCCATGCCACCTCTCTCCCTGCCTGCCTGCCCTCCCCTCCTCGCTCGATGCCCCGGACGACGCCACGCCTCTCCCCCTGCTCTCTCTCACTCTCCCTCAGTTCCTCCCTCCTCTCCCGTGCTGCTCTCCCTCTCTCTCTCACGGCCGAACACCACCGTCGCCGCCGTTCGCCATAGCAGTCGTCTTCGGCCACCCCTCTCTCCCCTGACTAGCTCAGGAGCTCCGCCGCGACCCCCTCTTACTCCCCACCGCTCCACGGGTCTCCGGAAGCCCTGCATCTCCGCCACGTTGCCGTTCCCCTCCTCGGCCACCGGAGATCGTCGCCATTGAATCGGGAGCTACCGGTCGTCCCCGAGCCCGCTAACCATCCCTGCAGCTCCGCGGTGAGCCACTGATTCGATTCCCCCTTGCCCCGTCGTCTCTAGCCTTCTGCAGCTGCCGCCCCCCCTTGAGCTCCGAAGCTCGACGCCACCGGCGATGTCGCCGTCGTGGCCACGGTCGCCGTAGCGCCCAACCGAGCACACCCACGCACTCACCGCACCGCGTAGAAGCCGTAGGCGCCAACCCCGCATCCCCGCAGCCGTTGTAGCCTCGACCCCGAGCTCAACCGAGCTCCGGCAGCCGCCACGATCGTCGCCGTCGACGGTACCGGCCACCCCAGGCTCGGCCACCACCACCGTTCGACGCGCGGGAGCAAGAGCTCTCCAACGAGCCCAAGCACGGCCTCGCCCGTGCCCTGTAGCGCGATTCCGCATCGCGCCGCCGTCTCGGGCCTCGCCGGCGTCATGTCGCCGGTGGGTTTGACCCATTTTGACCATGGCAGGACCCCCCTGAGTCCTTGACAGGTGGGCCCAGCCCTGTAGCTAATTAGGATTAGCGCTAACCACTGTTAGTTAACCCCCTGACACTGACCAGTGGGCCCCAGCGCCACTAATCCCTAATTAGGATTAATTTAATCCTGTTAAACCCCCCCTGTCACTGACGTGTGGACCCCACACGTCAGGTTTGACCCCAGCCAGCCGCAGTTGACCACTGATGTCATGCTGACGTCATGCTGGCGCAATATTTATATTTCTGGATTTAATTTAAATCAGGAAATTCCAGAATATTATTTAAACTTCAAAAATTCATAACTTTTATTCTGTAACTCCAAATTGGACAAATTATATATGAAAAATGATCAGAAAAATCCAATCTATCCATATGTACTATTTTCATGCATGATCAAACAAGTTAAATTGATGTTTTAAGCAGAACAAGGAAAAGCACTTTAAAAGGCCATGTTTGAGTTTGAAATTTGAATCTTTGATTCAAATTTGTTCAAACCCTTCTGGTTTTAGTTGCATTAGCCCAACACATTCATATTGCCATGTTTCATGCATGCATCATATTGTTGCACATTGTTTGGTGATGGTTGTGTATCGATGTCCTTTGCGACAGGTTCTGCCTCCGAGGAGTACCGTGATTACCCTAACGAAGAACCGTATCAGTGCATCGAACCATCAGGCAAGCAACCAACCATTTGATCATATCGATACAATCCCATGTTCTCGCTCCTGCTCTCTTTTACTGCATTAAGACAACGCGTTTCAACTGCTGTGTGCTACGGTAGTTGAACCCATTTCCTCTGCATGACCTGTCATTGCCACAGTAACTAGATGAAACCCACTAGCATGTGTAGGAGTTGATTGAGCCATATGTATGTGTTGCTCC
Organism: Triticum dicoccoides; assembly: GCF_002162155.2. Lineage (NCBI taxonomy): Eukaryota > Viridiplantae > Streptophyta > Magnoliopsida > Poales > Poaceae > Triticum > Triticum dicoccoides. Next base: position 332,859,570 of record NC_041391.1, on the reverse strand, counting down.
TACCTTGCTATGCCTGCTATGCTTAGAGTCGTGTCAGGTCTGGTTCATCTGGGTGATGGGCTAGAGTGAAATGATTATGTCGGTAATGAGAGTGGTGTGGTGAACACGATTTGGTAAAGGTATCGATGAGAGGCCATGTAGGAGTACATGGTGGGTTGTTTCATTGAAGCCGACCTTAAGCACTGAGATCTGTATGTGTGATTTAAGAATCAGCTACTACCATGCATTGGGCCCGAAACCAATGGACCCTCTCGGCTTCTTATTCACCCTAGTTCTCCGTCCAGGAGTTGCAAGTAGTTTCTGGTGTTTGTAGCCTACTGGAGGCCGTGGACAGCGCTGACCGTAGGGGTGGGCTGTGATGCGGTAGGTACGTGGCCGGGTGTACCGAATACCCGTTAGGTATCTCGGGAACCCTGTTCACAACGTTCGGGGCCGTATGGGAAACCTCGGCCGGACTCCCTGCGGATGGAACCTGAATAGGCGATAAACCTGGACTGGAGGCTTAGGTGATTAGGTAGGTCGTGGCCGACACCCACGTTGGGCTTCCGCTTGAAGGTTGCCGAGTACATGTCGTGTAAACGACGGTAAGTGGTGAGAGCGTGTATGAAGAAGTACACCCCTGCAGGGTTAACATGATCTATTCGAATAGCCGCGTCCGTGGTAAAGGACTACTTGGTTCCCTATACAGTTCATAGACAAGTAAATGGAAACTACTAAAAGCCTCAAGATAAGTGTGAGTGCCGAGGATGGCTCTTCCGTAGGAAGACGGAGGTGGATCCTTGGTAGTGTATTGAAGTGGTGAGTAGTGGACTCGTGTGCGCAAAACCATTTCAAGTTGGAGTATCGTAGGATAGTCTAGCCAAGAGTCAAAGCTGGCTTGCTGCAATAACTCCACCAACCCTTCTTGATAATATGCATGTATGTAGGATCTGATGTAAGTCTTGCTGAGTACCTTTGTACTCATGTTGCTATAATCTACATTTTTACAGAAGACGCTGTAACCCCTTCTGATGGGTTCTATGTAGACGTTGACATCACCGAGTAGGCTAAAGACCCAGGTGGTGACCCTGAGCTTGTGAAGGACCATGTAGTATAGCTAGGCTTTCCAAGCCTCCTTTATTTTTACTAGTTGTCTGTACTCAGACAATTTACTTCCGCTGCTGGTTTGTATGACTGTATGACTTGAATGTTGGGTCGTGTGACCCGTACCTTTGTGTATGTTATGTATGGCTCCCTGAGCCTTAAATAAAGTACTTGTGTCGTAGAGTCATGTTGTAATGCTTCGTTGTATTTGCACATATTGAGCATATTGTGTGTATGATTGAAATGCTTGGTATGTGTGGGATCTGACTATCTAGTTGTTTTTCTTTAGTAGCCTCTCTTACCGGGAAATGTCTCCTAGTGTTACCGCTGAGCCATGGTAGCTTGCTACTGCTCTGGAACACTTAGGCTGACCGGCATGTGTCCTTCTTCATTCCTGTGTCTATCCCTTCAGGGAAATGTCACGCTTTGAGTACCGGAGTCCTGTTAGCCCGCTACAGCCCGGTTTACCGGAGTCCTGCTAGCCCAGTGCTACAGCCCGGACCCACTTGCTGATGACCGACACGTTCGAAGCTGGGTCATGGATGCCTGTCCCTGTAAGTCTGTGCCACTTTGGGTTTACGACTAGTCATGTCAGCCCGGGCTCTTTATCATATGGATGCTAGCGACACTATCATATACGTGAGCCAAAAGGCGCAAACGGTCCCGGGCAAAGGTAAGGCGACACCCGTGGGGATACCGTGCGTGAGGCCGCAAAGTGATATGAGGTGTTACCAGCTAGATCGATGTGACATCGAGTCGGGGTCCTGACACTGACAGGGATCATTTGAGGGCACTGAAATCAGTGTTATATTCTTTTTCAGAGGCAACTGGTCTTCAGATTAACTTTCATAAATCTTCCATGTATCCAATTAATGTGATTGGCCAGGATGCTATTGATCTTGCTGCTTTCTTTGGCTGTAAGTTAGGCAAGATGCCCTTCACATATCTGGATCTGCCTGTTGGGACTACCAGGCCTAATATAGTGGATCTACTTCCATTAGTGGATTGTATGGAGAGAAGATTGATAGCAAGTTCTTGGTTTTTGCCTCAGGGAAGCAGGTTGCAATTAGTAAATTCTGTCATTTCCTCTTTGCCTATCTTCTTCCTTCGTACCCTGTCAATCCCTAAGGGTATTCTAATGCAGTTGGAAAGGATCCAAAGGCAGTGTTTATGGAGGAAATATGGTCAGGAGAAGGGACATTCTCTGGCAGCTTGGCCCCTTGTTTGCAGGCCCAAAACAAAGGGGGGACTTGGAATCTTAAATCTGGGTTTGCAAAATCAAGCTCTGTTGCTGAAATTTCTGAATAAATTTTACAATAAAATGGATGTGCCTTGGGTTCAGTTAATTTGGGATTCTTATTATTTTCAACGAATTCCTCATGATACCACCCTTTGTGGCTCTTTTTGGTGGAGGGATGTCTGGAAGTTGATGGATAGTTTTAGAGCAGTTACTGAGGTTGATGTTCGTACCGGAGACACTATGCTATTCTGGTCTGACTATTGGCAAATTGGGAACAGCCATGTGCCTCTTCAGGATCGATTTCCTAGACTATATTCTTTTTGTCTCCACAAAAACCTTTCAGTCAAGGAAGTCTTTCTGGCTGGTAGCTTGCAAGATCTCTTTTACTTGCCCCTCACTGAACAAGCTTTTCAAGAATTGCAGCAGCTTTCGACCCTAATGGGGTCTTTCCATTTGGACTCTAGCTGCCATGACTCTTGGGAATGGAGGCATGGAAAGAATTCATCTTATACTGCAAAAAAGTTTTATGATTTTGCCTACCAGACAATGGTAGCAAGCCCCATTTTGAGCTGGATTTGGAAGGGCTGCTGTACCATGTCGATCAAGATGTTTGCTTGGCTAGTTATAATGGACAGGGTTAATACCAAGGACATGATTTAGAGAAGGCAATGGAAGATTAATGAGGGTCCACAATGTGTTCTATGTCCAACAGGGATTTTGGAGGACAGAAACCACCTTTTTTTCCAGTGCAACTTCAGTGCTCGCGTCTGGATCTATCTGCAAATTGTCTGGAAAGACAGTGAGGACATGGTGGAGATTGCCTTCCATGCTAGAAAGGAGTTCAACAAACCTTTCTTTGCGGAGGTGGTTTTTACTGCCTGGTGGAATATTTGGAAGGTTAGAAATGACAGAGCTTTCAGGAACATCAAGCCTTCCTTCAGAGCATGGAGATGTGGATTCATTCATGATCTCACTCTGCTTTCTCATAGAATCAAACAGAAGCACAAGGAGGTCTTACTTAAATGGATTGATTTCCTTCCTCCTTGAGGGGAGTTGCTTTTGTTCTCTTTTGTATATTTGTATATATCAGGACTAGCCAACTTGTATAGCTTTCTTTTGTTATTTTTTTATTCCTCATCTTGAGGATACCTTGTACTAGCTCTGTTTTTATTTTGCATTAATAAAATGTTGTGGGGTGCAAGCCCTGTAGTCTTCAAGGTCAAAACATCAACAATCATACCATAGGCTAGCTTCTAGGGTTTAGCCTCCTTGATCTCGTGGTAGATCCACTCTTGTACTACCCATATCATCAATATCAATCAAGCAGGAGTAGGGTTTTACCTCCATCGAGAGGGCCCGAACCTGGGTAAAAACATCGTGTCCCCTGTCTCCTGTTACCATCCGCCTAGACGCATAGTTCGGGACCCCCTACCTGAGATTCGCCGGTTTTGACACCGACAATGGGCAACTTAACTCCTCGCTACATTGAAACCCCCTCACCATCTATTAAAGCGTGGAATTGTTGCCTACCAAACTAACTTTTGTTGTCTGTGTCTTCCATCCCTCTCGATGTGTGTTTTGTGTCTCAACTCGAGAGATGTTCCTACATCTCACTCCATGAGTTGATCCTGAGTTGTTCGATCTTCGAGAAGATCGATCCTTCTAGAGTTTTCTCTTTCCTCTCGTTGTCATGTTGGTTGGAGTTCTGAGAGCAAGACATCGAGACAAAGATGGTGGTCGAATCAACATTCTTATGATGTGCAACCTGGATCATGAAGATTATGTCAGTTTGTGTTCCCCCTTCATCTTACCCTATGCTTGAATCTCGGGACGAGATTCTTGTTTAGTGGGGGCGAGTTGTCACATCCCTAGCTTCCGGCATTGCACTAGGCTAACTTCATCTGTGCATCATGTTTAAATTCAATAAACTTGAATTGAGGAAATTTGAAAGCCTCAAAATTTTAAGTAAAAGAAGGGCAAATAACCCTGGAAAATGCATCCAATGTTTCCAAAAAGCTCTTCAATGATGTTTAATATTTTTGGCAAGGGTTATGGTCCAAACCAAAAATATGGAACATTTTTGAGGAATTATTTTGACCATTTGGATTTAAATCAATAGATATTTGAGTTGGATTTAATTCTTCTATAAAAGAATTGCAAGTCGAACAATTCTTAAAACCTGTGAGTGGCTTCGAATATATTGCATCAAGCCAGATAAATTTTTTCAGAAGCTACTAAATGATTTGGGCTGTGAATCAAATCAAAACAGAATTGAAATATAAGAAAAAGGAAACAGTAATGTGAAAAAAGGAACCTACCTGGCCCACTTCCTTGTAGCCGGCCCAGCTTGACCGGCCCAGCCCACTTACCTCCTCGCTCGTCGTCTTCCTCTGCCAGTAGGCAGAGGCGAAGACGCGCGCGCGCGCTGGGAGGCCGCCACCTCCTGCTTCGCGCTGGAGGCTCATCCTCCTCCCTGTCCCCGCGCCTGGAGACGCCCTCGACCCCCTCTGTCCTTCCCCCTTCTCCCCTGACCATTTTCCTCTCTCCCTCCTCGTTCTTCGCACGAACAGAGAGCCCCGCCGGCCACCGCAGCCGCACACGCGCCCACCGTTGCCCCCGTGACAAACCACCATCCTCAGAAGCTTCGATGCATTACTCTCCATCTCCAAGCCGATGACCACAGACTCGGAAGAACCACAATGCTGGGATCGAGCTCATCCTCATCACCACGGCCGCCGGACGCCACAAACGGTTTCGACGCCACCAGGTCTTCCCCAAGCCCGCTGACTAGCTTCTCTTCCTCCCTGTGAGCTCCTGCTTCTCCCTCTATGCTCGCCCCCTCCGTTCCCGTCCTCTAGCCGCCGCATCCGCGAGCTCATAGCCGGCGTCCATGTCGTCGTCGTCGTTCTAATGGACAAAAATCGCGTCCGAGGACGTGGATGTGCTCCTGGCATCTATAAGAACCTAACCCGCACCACAACCTGCTCCCTTGCGTGTTGCAACGCCGCGCTCGCTCGGAGCCGAGCTCCGGCCGCCGCTTCGCTCGCCGTTGCCGATGCCACAGCCCCACCCCGCACTTGCCACAGCCACCACCCGAAGCGCCGCTGCAGCCGCTCCCGAACGCCACCAGCCGCGCAACCTCTCGTGGCCGGAGATGGCCAGACGACGAGCGCCGCCGCGTCCTGGTTACGCCAGCGATAAGCCGCCGATGATAGCCACTGTTAGGGGCTAATCACCTCGCTAACTAAGCCCCTATGCCACTGACAGCGGGCCCCTGCGGCTGGTCAAATCCTAGTCAACGCGGGGTTTAAAACCCGCTTAGCTACTGTAACGCTGACATGTGGGACCCAAACGTCAGATTTAACTTCGTTGACTACTCACGCAGTGCTGACCTAATGCTGGCGTCATAATAGCTTTTCTGGGATTTTAAATAAATCAGAAATGATTTATAAATTTTAGAAAATGTCCTAAACTTGTAAAAATCATAGAAAATCAACCGTAGCTCAGAATGAAATAAATTATATATGAAAAATTATCAGAAAACTCCAATCTATCCATCTGTACTGGTTTCATGCATGATAAAGCAACTTAAACCTGCTCTTTATATCAAAACATTATAAGGCACTATTTAAATTCATAATTTGAGTTTGGGATTGAATCTTTGGTTCAAAATGACCCAAACCCATCTGGTTGTAGTTGCACTAGGCCAACACACTCATATTGCCTTGTCATTAGCATGCATCATATTGTGCATTGCATTGATTGTGTTTCTTTCTCAGTTGCCGGTAATTGCCCCCTCTCGATAGACGCGTTTCAGCAATGTGATCAATGACACCAATGAAGAACTATACTATCTTCAGAAGTGCCAGGCAAGCAAAACCCCCTTGTTCATTCTGATACAATCCCACTCTCTTGCTCTGCTCTCTTTTACTGCATTAGGACAACAATGGTTCAACTGTTACATGCTGCGGTAGTTGAACCCCTTATCCTCTACATGACCTGTCATTGCCACAGTAAATAGATGAAACCCACTAGCATGAGTAGGAGTTGTTTGAGCCCTGATGTGCCTACTCATTCATGCTTGTTTGTCATGCCTACTATTTCTTAGAGTTGAGTCAGGTCTGATTCATCGGGGATTAATTGGAATGTTGTGAAACATGTCCTACTATGTGTGAGCTAAGTGTGTGAGCACGATTTGGTAAAGGTAGCGGTGAGAGGCCATGTAGGAGTACATGGTGGGTTGTCTCATTGAAACCGTCCTCAGGAACTGAGTTCTGTGTTTGTGATCCATGAACAGTTACTACCACACATTGGGCTCCGGGCACTCCAAGCTCTCTCGACTTATTAATCAACTCGATCTCTATCCAGGAGTTGCAACTAGTTTCTGGTGTTTGTAGGTAGTGTTAGTAGTCTACCAAGTGGCACCCGGTACAGGTGGGCTTGGGACAGACTAGGCACAGTGGCCCGGTGTACCAAGTGGCACCCGGATGGTGGGCTTGGGAACCCTGCACACATTGTTTGGGGCCGTGAGCGACACCCCAGCCGGATCTCCTTGCGGATGGAACCCGAATAGGCGATAAACCTGGACGAGAGACTTGTGTGGTTAGTCAGGTCATGGCCGACTCCCTCGCCAGGCTTCTGCTTGAAGGTTGCCGAGATAAACGAGGTGTACATGGCGGTAAGTGGCGAGAGCGTGTGTGAAGAACTACACCCCTGCAGGGTTAACATTATCTATTCGAATAGCCGTGTCCGCGGTAAATGACTTCTGGGTTGCCTGTACAGTTCATAGACAAGTGAAAGTGGATACTCTAAAATACGCAAGATAAGCGTGAGTGCTATGGATGGCGTTCTCGTAGGAAGACGGGAGCGGATCCATAGTGGTGTATTGGTTGGTGAATATGTGGACGTGTGTGCGCTACCTCAAAAGAGTTACTTGCAGTCGTAGTTCAGGATAGCCACTGAGTCAAAGCTGGCTTGCTGCAGTCAAACTCCACCACCACCCCTTTGTTGATAATGATGCATATGTAGTTAGTTCTGATGTAAGTCTTGTTGGGTACATTTGTACTCATGTTTGCCTATTTTATTTTTTTGCAGAGACTTCCGTCTCACTAGTAGTTCCGTGTGGACTTCGACGTTTAGCTTGTTACCTCAGCTACAATCTTGTGCCCTCGGTAGGATCTGGTAGATAGTCAGGCTTCACAGCCTTTTTCATTTGTAGATGTCTGTACCCAGACATGTTAAGCTTCCACGTGTGCTTTGACTTGTATGCTCTGAATGTTGGGTCATGAGACCCATGTTTGTAATATCTCTCTCCTTGGAGCCTATTGAATAAAATACTTGAGTCGTAGAGTCATGTTGTGATGCCATGTTGTATTTGCACATATCGAGCATATTGTGTGTATGTTATTGAAATGCTTGGTATGTGTGGGATCTGACAACCTAGTTTTTTATCCTTGGTAACCTCTCTTACCGGGAAATGTCTCCTAGTGCTTCCACTGAGCCATGGTAGCTTGCTACTGCTCCGGAACACTTTGGCTGGCCGGCATGTGTCCCTCTTCGTTCCTGTGTCTGTCCCTTCGGGGAAATGTCACGCGGTGTCTACCGGAGTCCTGTTAGCCTGCTACAGCCCAGATTCTCTGGAGTCTTGCTAGCCCATCTGCTACAGCCCAGATTCACTCGCTGTTGACCGACACGTTCGTTGTTGGGTCATGTATGCATGTCCCTGTAAGTTAGCGCCACTTTGGGTTCACGACTAGTCATGTCAGCTCGGGTTCTTTGTCATATGGAGTCTAGCGACACTATCATATACGTGAGCCAAAAGGCGCAAATGGTCCCGGGCCTGGTAAGGCGACACCCGTGGGAATACCATGCGTGAGGCCGCAAAGTGATATGAGGTGTTACATGCTAGATCGGTGTGGCATTGGATCGGGGTCCTGACACTTTCGGTCCCGGTTAGCAGTAGCGCTTGTACCGAAAGCACGCTGCTGCTACTTTCTTAGCAGCATCGTGTTTTACGTCCCGCGCTACTGCTAATCCGTACCCACCACCTTTCCCCCACCCATCCTCCCCCTCCCCCTCCTCTCCCTTTCCCCTACCTCTCCCACTCTCAATCTTCTTCTTCCTCAATAATTCTCCCCCATTACTCTCCCTTTTCTACCTACCTTTCTCTCTCTTCATTACTCCTACCTAACTACACCACCTCCATTAATGCATCTCCTTTCTCTTTTTCCTTCCCCCTCCACTAGTTGAAGTCGTCTCCTACCAAATTAGGTAGCTAGGTAGATGTAGCATTTAGTTAAGTGACCAATTTGCCCCCTAACTAGATCTATCTTTGTCAAGAAGAGCTTTGTGCACTTTTCATCTCCCTACATCATCATCTCCACCGTGTGCTCCATCTCGAGATAGAGGTGATTAAAATTTCATGCTTTTGCAAAATGGAAATATGTTTATGTGTGTGTGATATGTTTATGGAAATTGTGTGTGTGGCATGAGTTGATGCCAAATTGTGCTTTTGAGTTGCCTATGTTTTGCCGAAATGTCGATTTATTTCCGTTTCGGCGAATTCCAGGCAAACTCTAGATCTATATATGTCCTATTTTTAAGGAAGGTCATGCCGAATGTGACACCCCAAAAAAATTTGGTCTTGTTTTATTAAATTAAAATTTTGCCAGGATCTAAAACTTTGAATTTTTGAGCTCCATTTTGACTTTTGTTTAAATCATTTCCTTCCCTGCTATGATGAGTTTTTCCCAGAGAGAAAACTTTTCAAAAATGTTGTTGGACTTGTTTAACCTCTCAAGAAAAACTTTCCTGTTATCAGTGTAACTAATTAAATAATTAAGTTGCTTGATCTTTATTTTCTTGAAAAGGGTTTTCTAGGTTAAATGGCCTTATTTGAACTACAACCATTTGATAAATTCACTTAAAATTTCCACAAAAATTTGGAGATGTCATGTGATGTTTTTAAATCACTTTTATGCAAAAATATATTTCATTCATGAAATATTGTGAGCCCTACTCTCTATTTTTCTTCTCTGGTCCAAAGTGCATTTTGCACTACAACCTATTTAAATATTTCTTTAAAACTTCTACCAAAATTAAGGGAGATCAGTAGGAGCCTATTGTTTCACTTTGTGCAAAAACCTATTTATGTTCTTTGAAAAATTTGAGTGGATCAACCTCATTTCCATTCTGGTCCAATTTGAGGGTTTGTACAGCAACCACCATTTTAGTTGCTCCTATAACCTTGATTATTTCTCCTGCTTGTAGTCCCCCATGTTAAACCCTTAAGTCCAGGAGCATGCACCATTTGGATCATTTTTGGTTCATGAAATAATGCTATTTATTTCCTGTCCAGAAATGTAGTTTTGTAAAACTTGCACTAACAAGTTTCTTCTTTTGTCCAACTAACATCACCACTCTCTCTTTCATCCACAGAGACACTGATCTGGAGATTTTGGCCACTCCAAGAAATACCTAAGTGCCCTTGGCATTTTGTCAAACACCTGGTGTGCATGGCCAGTTTTGACATGATTTTGTCTTTGCATTGTGACCTTGAACCTTGGATCATACCAGCTTGTCCAATGGTTTTGCCTTAGACTATAACCCCACCCTGCTAAATCCCAGCTCCAACCAAGCGCTCTGGAGTGCCATGGCATTTCGTCGAGCACATTCAGTGCGTGCACTGGACGCGCCCAGAGCGCGCGTATTGCAGCCACGCGGCCGAGCCGACACGCTGGCCCCCACGGCTTTGGCCCGCTCTGCAGAACCTCGCCACGCGCTCCCCGCCTCGCAACATCGCGCCAAACCAACCTGGCACGCTACAGCGCCGCCGCCAGGGCGTTCTTGGCGGCACTCCGGCGTCGGCAGTGCGCCTCTGCCACGGGCAGCGCCGCCCAAGCCTCGCCCGCTCGCCACCTTGCTCCTGGAGCAGTGCGAGCTCATCCACAAGGGTGTCGCCTAGCTCTCGTCGCCGCCACGTTCCCCTGCAGCTACAGAACGGCGGTTCGCCGGCCGCCCTTATCCACCGCCGCGGAACCGACCTCGTCGCACTATAAATGGACACCCCGAGCCCCTCTGAGCACGCACGCGACCTCATGCTACCCCCATGGCGCTCCCCTGCCTTGCATTCGACCCGGGGAGGTCTCCTCCCTCGTCTCCGGCAACTCCTGCCGCCGCCACCGCCCCGGCCAATCCGGCACCTCCAGTACCTCCCCCTCTCCGTTCTCTTCACCAGGAACCTTCTCATCCTCCTGTGAACTCGTTCCCCTGCTTGATTTTGATCGGGAGCCATCTCCTCCACAAAATCACTTTGCTCCCGAAGCTCCCTCCGCCGCGAAGCTCACCGCCGACGACTTCTTCCACCCCTGTCGACCCAACGACCACCGAGAAGACCGCCGCAGTCTCGCGGATCCATCCAGACCCTCTGGAACCCGCGGGGTGCCACCGTTCGCCGGCGGCGAACGCCGTGGCCTCGCCTCCGTTCGGGCAGAGGAAGAGGAGGGAGGGATAGACTGGTCAAACCTGACCAATGGGCCCTTGGACCCACTGTCAGTGACCCTGAGCCTATCCACGTCGGTTAAGTGAAGGCGTATTAACCCCAGTATGCTTTCCCCGCTCCGAAAACGTATTTCCCTTCCGAAACGTTTTCTTTTCTGTTTTATTTTTAAAAACAGATTTTGACCAGAACTTTGACTGGCTATAACTTTTTAAATATAAGTCCAAATTAGTTGATTCTTTTTCCTACCTTCTTCAAATTTGATCTAGTTTATTTTAAGATTTATTTAAAAAAATTTCAAACAACTTTTTGGTTCTGTTTTTGAAATATGTGATAATTCAAATATATTTTTCAAATAGGATTTTGGGGAAAGAGAAGAAAACTTTCAAAAGTTTGGAGAGCACCCTGCCTTTCCACACGTTGAAGGCAAGCATTCTGAACCCCGGCATAATAATTTTTGGAGTAATCATTGATGCATTTATAACACCACCGCTTTTCGAAGGACTTGTTATTTCATGTGATATGATCATATGCATGGGTGCATGTTATTGTTTTCCATGCTGTTGGAAAAGAACACACTTGTGATGATCCTCATCCTCATGTGCCTTGCATGCATACCGGTAGGAACCGGGAAAACCTCTGCCTTGGGTAGGCATGAGGTTGTCGCCGGTCACCGTCGGGACGGTTATGTCCGGTATGGCATGGTAAGATATAATGAGTGTTGATTGTATTGGTTGAAATATATTCGTTATACTAATCATGCAGGGAATACTTAAACCTCCTGAGTCGACCGTAGATCGAGTCTTATTCCAGTAACCCCCATACTTGTTTCGTACTACCACTCGTCTCTACAACAAGTAGAGTACGGTTCAGTAAGTTGTCAACCTCTTTCTAGCACACACCGTACAGAGAGGCCATGGTGGAAGATACTGGTTGTAACTGGTAGGCAGGCCACCTGGTCTGGGAGCATGGGTGTTTCCGGTTGGGACCGAGAGGGGAGGCCACCCCTTAGAGCGCGCGATATAAATTTGATCCCATGCTACGCGAGGTTGTAGCCTCCCCACTTAGAGTTTGCTTAACAAGTGTCGTGGGTGATTCCAGACACGTGTGTGATAAGCTGGTGTGTGCAAGTTAGGTGTATTTTCAACAAAAAGACCGTAGATGGAATTAGTCCCGATGGACTAAAGAAATCCGTTACTCGTGGGTAAAGAGTACACCCTCTGCAGAGAATAAACCTATTCGAATAGCCGTGTCCATGGTTAAGGATTACAGTCTGGGATGGGTCAAGTATCGGTCTTAGTGTCGGTCTTCGGAGGTGAAACTATTAATCCAGAAATGGAATTACTACTTGTGACTGGTGATAACTATGATTATTATTATTTGACTAACCCATGATATTATTGTTATTATCGTGTATCTCTGGGATGGTTCTACCTCTGGGATATTCACTTTGATTGTTTCTTTTAAAGCCCTTTATGAGGCGTCGCTCAGACGCCCGACTGTGGCATTTCTTTTAAAGCCCTTTATGAGGCGTCGCTCAGACGCCCGACTGTGGCATTTCTTTTAAAGCCCTTTTATGAGGCGTCGCTCAGACGCCCGACTGTGGCATTTCTTTTAAAAGCCCTTTATGAGGCGTCGCCCAGACGCCCGACTGTGGCATTTCTTTTAAAGCCCTTTATGTGGCGTCGCTCAGACGCCCGACTGTGGCATTACTTGTTATTTATTTCATAAATTTCTTTTATACTATCAGGTTATTGCAATTTTATAAATAGCTTGCTTGCACGCATCCGAGAGTTACTTATCTTTTGTGGCCGACGTCATGAGCACAAAAATATTTTTCAGCACATCATTGTTATATTATACCTGTGTTCATAATGTTTGCGAGTACATTCAAAGTACTCACTGGCTTGTCCCTGGCTATTGTCTTGGCCAGATTTTTCCTGCACGGAGAGGAGCGACGCGATGCCAGCCCCGGAACCCACGCAATGGAGATAGCAGCCTCGCGAAGATAGGAATTTAACCTGGTCAGCTGTTCCCGTGGGGAATGGAGTCCCATAGACACAGATGTTTCACAACCCGCTTCCGCCATCAATCACTAGAAACCTTTGGTTGTACCCACAGGCCAGAATGGTCTTGTACTACATATTCTGTATTTGGCTTGGAATTTCTGTATCAAGTTGGAGCCTCATCAGCTAACAGTAATCCTGGGGCTGATGAGAACGACAGTCTTTTCTGGAAATTTATTACCCAGAAAACCCGGCCGTGACAGGCTTGGTATCAGAGCCAGGCTGACCATTGGCTAATCCTATCTTAGCCAGGTCAATAAACTTAGGCAAACCAACCCACCAGACCTTAACCAAACCCCAGCCAAGCTTCTCGTGCAAGATAGCCACACAGTGACCCAACACCTTTTGACAGTCGGTGCCCAACCTATCAACCTAACCTGTCACTCATGCGCCAGTGACCGGCCCCTAAATAGTCTTTTCTCGCAAGCGTGCGAAGGAAGATTCCGTCCCCTTTTCCCTATAAAAAGGGCGCGCTAGCCTCAACCCAGCACAGCACAGCCGCTACCCCCAAACCGAGCCACAATGCCTGGCCCTGTCGTGCACAACGAAACCACAGCAACCAACCTTGGAGGTTTTGTGACCATCCTCGCAAACCTCACCCGTCGTGCCTACGCGTTAGAGGAGCCACCAGAATATGTTGTGTATCAAGGACCCATGAGCGGTGAAGACCGCCAATTCTGGGCCACTGTGCACATTTACGGTAGGGGTCTAGCACCCGAGTGCCCCTACCGGTTCACCGGAAGAACAACTTCCTTTGAGCCACAAGCCATCCAGCTAGCCGCTCGAGAGGCTATAGTTCATCTCAGGCACTTGTCGCCCAGAGTTAACTGTCGCTCGTTCCACTACTACCCCAAACGAGAAGGGTATGGTAGACCACCCCAAGTCGCCAATGGAGACCACGAGACGGACCCCGCATTGTTGCACCTAGTGCGCTATGTAAGTGCACTAGAGGCACTGTTCGACCAGATCACCATTGATCTAATAGCAGCTCGTGGAGAGCTGGTTCGTCGAGCCCCGGCGAGAGAAGAAAACGAGCCCAACACCAACAACCCGGTCGTGCTGTTTGGACAACCGATCGAGACCCCGAGATCTGCCCCAGCCATCGGCCAAGGTGCTGCGATAACCCCAGAAGTGCTTCATAGCATATTGGGAGCACACTCCAACGGGGTTGTGGCCAACAATCCCCGCAATGGTCATTCTCACTACCCCGACCCTGCAGTTCCTCCGCCATCTCCGACTAATCCCGGCAGAGAGACACGTGGAGAAGCCTCGGCATCCACCAGGCACGCCCGTTTAGACATAAACGAAGTAGACTAAGCAGTATGAGTAGCACCAAGTTTCAATGTATCATCGCTTTGTAATCATGCGACCGCGTATATTAACGCAGCCTGTCTTTGTGCCTCTATTTTAATAGTAGCCTTGCATATTTGGTCAGCGCATAGTTGCATATTTTTCCGGGCACAACTACCAAAACCAACCCGACGACAACCACAGTAACACGTCTCTTTATGAGATATGTGTATCTCTGACACTGACCCGACCTTTGGAGCTAAGCTGGCAAATTTATTACCTTTCACCACGGTAAAACGATCCGACTCCATTGCTATATAAAGGCCACCTTGTGACCTTACCCAGCAACCCTCACTTTGTGCACAACACTCACGCTTTTTCCTGTCATGCCGAACCCCAGCATTCATCTGAGAACCCCAGATGCAACCCCAGGTAGCTTTGTCAAATTATTGTGGGATTTTACCCGCAGTACCATGGGTTCTACCCAGCCACCCCAGTACGAGCTGTTCAAATCAAGGATCACCCCTTCCACCTCGGAATATTGGGCAGCAGTACACATTCCTCCTGTAGACCCCAACCAAGATCCAATAGAAGTTTCCTTCGTGGGGAAATCTATGCCAACCCCACACTTGGCCATAGAGGCTTCTGCGAAAGAAGCGATTGCTCGTCTTCAATCCGCAGTACCCTATGCCCGCGAACGAGGATATTATTACTTTCCGAGTCGTGCAGCACCCGGAGAAGTAACATCTTTTCCTGGTGGACGTATTGAGAGAGACCCAGTTCTGGCCAACCTTATCCAGTACATCATTGCTCAAGAGCATTTAAACCAGCGAGTGATGGATTATCTCCAGAGCCTCGCAGATTTAAATCCTCAGGTTGCCATCGGCAGACCACTGAGACCCGACCCGGAGAGACGCATTCATCGACTGGTCAATCCACTTCCTCCAATAGAAGAGGAGTGTATTCCTTTACCAGAGACATTTTATCAGGACCCCGTCCAGTTACCGTTTTCTTTTTAGACGTCACTACTGTATTTGTTCTATGCAGCATATATTTATGTGTGTGACTTATGCGTGATACCCTGAGTTTGTACGACGAGTCAATTATTTGGCTTCTGCTAATGTGTGTAGTTTTTGTTGTGGTTGATGTTCCTTTAAATTAACTGTTTTTCCCTCGCAAAACCCTGGAGTGAGATTTTCTTTTCCCTGAGTTGCTACATCTACACTTTCTCACGACGTGGATTATTTAATTTCACTCAGCACCACGAGCAGACTCACAACCATAATCATTCGGACACATACACTGTTTGCAAAATTTTGCAACGGTGTTACATCCAGCTAATCACCCCCTAACAACAGTTAGCACCCGACACACTCCATCTACTCCTCATGATCGCCACCACCGCGGAGAGCCAACACCCGAGCCGCAGCATCGCGATACTCGTCGAAGATTATCGCGCACAGGAGCACAGAGAGCCCCAGCAGCGTCGCCAGCCCTCCGCATATCAGGATCACAAACCAGTCCGGCATCGCCTCCGCCATTAGAGCCTCGACCGAGCTTCTGTAAGCAGTAGCGGAGAAATAAGGAGGACGAGAAGTGAGGCCAAGTGTAAGGAGGAAGAGAGAGGCACCCCGGCCGCTTTTATAGCTCGAGCTCGGTGTACGGTGGGCAAAGTCCACCAACGCCGCTCGTCGCCGATCGCCGGTGTTCGGAGTCGAATCCGCGGGCAATGCCGACAGTGCGCTGGCCCGCGAGGTGAGTGCACGCTGCACCAGCAGCTAGCACGCCGTGCACGACCACGGTACGGCCTAGATGCCCTACACACTAGGCGTCGCCGATGGAGAAAGCGCGCGGGAGAGAGGAGGAAGATAGGTCCAAAGGGAGAAGAAGAGGAGACTGACACTGGACCCCGGGTCCACCTGTCAGCCAGAGAGAGCACTATGCTCTCGGGTGCGATCAGCGTATATCTAAATTTAGGAGTTATCCTAAATTTATATCCAGCGTAGAAATCGCCCGTTTTTGTCCCGGACCGTAGACTTTTCCGCGCAGCACCAGTTTTCACACGGTGGTTTTTCACCACTTATTGCCCCCTCACTGTAGCCACATCTTTATTGCGTAAATTATTTTCTTAACACCGCTTTTAGCAAATCTCGAGGACGAGATTTTTCTTAAGGGGGATAGTATTGTGACACCCCAAAAAAACTTGGTCTTGTTTTATTAAATTAAAATTTTGCCAGGATCTAAAACTTTGAATTTTTGAGCTCCATTTTGACTTTTGTTTAAATCATTTCCTTCCCTGTTATGATGAGTTTTTCCCAGAGAGAAAACTTTTCAAAAATGTTGTTGGACTTGTTTAACCTCTCAAGAAAAACTTTCCTGTTATCAGTGTAACTAATTAAATAATTAAGTTGCTTGATCTTTATTTTCTTGAAAAGGGTTTTCTAGGTTAAATGGCCTTATTTGAACTACAACCATTTGATAAATTCACTTAAAATTTCCACAAAAATTTGGAGATGTCATGTGATGTTTTTAAATCACTTTTATGCAAAAATATATTTCATTCATGAAATATTGTGAGCCCTACTCTCTATTTTTCTTCTCGGGTCCAGAGTGCATTTTGCACTACAACCTATTTAAATATTTCTTTAAAACTTCTACCAAAATTAAGGGAGGTCAGTAGGAGCCTATTGTTTCACTTTGTGCGAAAACCTATTTATGTTCTTTGAAAAATTTGAGTGGATCAACCTCATTTCCATTCTGGTCCAATTTGAGGGTTTGTACAGCAACCACCATTTTAGTTGCTCCTATACCCTTGATTATTTCTCCTGCTTGTAGTCCCACATGTTAAACCCTTAAGTCCAGGAGCATGCACCATTTGGATCATTTTTGGTTCATGAAATAATGCTATTTATTTCCTGTCCAGAAATGTAGTTTTGTAAAACTTGCACTAACAAGTTTCTTCTTTTGTCCAACTAACATCACCACTCTCTCTTTCATCCACAGAGACACTGATCTGGAGATTTTGGCCACTCCAAGAAATACCTAAGTGCCCTTGGCATTTTGTCAAACACCTGGTGTGCATGGCCAGTTTTGACATGATTTTGTCTTTGCATTGTGACCTTGAACCTTGGATCATACCAGCTTGTCCAATGGTTTTGCCTTAGACTATAACCCCACCCTGCTAAATCCTAGCTCCAACCAAGCGCTCTGGAGTGCCATGGCATTTCGTCGAGCACATTCAGTGCATGCACTGGACGCGCCCAGAGCGCGCGTATTGCAGCCATGCGGCCGAGCTGACACGCTGGCCCCCACGGCTTTGGCCCGCTCTGCAGAACCTCGCCACGCGCTCCCCGCCTCGCAACATCGCGCCAAACCAACCTGGCACGCTACAACGCCGCCGCCAGGGCGTTCTTGGCGGCACTCCGGCGTCGGCAGTGCGCCTCTACCACGGGCAGCGCCGCCCAAGCCTCGCCCGCTCGCCACCTGGCCCCTGGAGCAGTGCGAGCTCATCCACAAGGGTGTCGCCTAGCTCTCGTCGCCGCCACGTTCCCCTGCAGCTACAGAACGGCGGTTCGCCGGCCGCCCTTATCCACTGCCGCGGAACTGACCTCGTCGCACTATAAATGGACACCCCGAGCCCCTCTGAGCACGCACGCGACCTCATGCTACCCCCATGGCGCTCCCCTGCCTCGCATTCGACCCGGGGAGGTCTCCTCCCTCGTCTCCGGCAACTCCTGCCGCCGCCACCGCCCCGGCCAATCCGGCACCTCCAGTACCTCCCCCTCTCCGTTCTCTTCACCAGGAACCTTCTCATCCTCCTGTGAACTCGTTCCCCTGCTTGATTTTGATCGGGAGCCATCTCCTCCACAAAATCACTTTGCTCCCGAAGCTCCCTCCGCCGCGAAGCTCACCGCCGACGACTTCTTCCACCCCTGTCGACCCAACGACCACCGAGAAGACCGCCGCAGTCTCGCGGATCCATCCAAACCCTCTGGAACCCGCGGGGAGCCACCGTTCGCCGGCGGCGAACGCCGTGGCCTCGCCTCCGTTCGGGCAGAGGAAGAGGAGGGAGGGATAGACTGGTCAAACCTGACCAATGGTCCCTTGGACCCACTTTCAGTGACCCTGAGCCTATCCACGTCGGTTAAGTGAAGGCGTATTAACCCCAGTACGCTTTCCCCGCTCCGAAAACGTATTTCCCTTCCGAAATGTTTTCTTTTCTGTTTTATTTTTAAAAACAGATTTTGACCAGAACTTTGACTGGCTATAACTTTTTAAATATAAGTCCAAATGAGTTGATTCTTTTTCCTACCTTCTTCAAATTTGATCTAGTTTATTTTAAGATTTATTTAAAAAAATTTCAAACAACTTTTTGGTTCTGTTTTTGAAATATGTGATAATTCAAATATATTTTTCAAATAGGATTTTGGGGAAAGAGAAGAAAACTTTCAAAAGTTTGGAGAGCACCCTGCCTTTCCACACGTTGAAGGCAAGCATTCTGAACCCCGGCATAATAATTTTTGGAGTAATCATTGATGCATTTATAACACCACCGCTTTTCGAAGGACTTGTTATTTCATGTGATATGATCATATGCATGGGTGCATGTTATTGTTTTCCATGCTGTTGGAAAAGAACACACTTGTGATGATCCTCATCCTCATGTGCCTTGCATGCATACCGGTAGGAACCGGGAAAACCTCTGCCTTGGGTAGGCATGAGGTTGTCGCCGGTCACCGTCGGGACGGTTATGTCCGGTATGGCATGGTAAGATATAATGAGTGTTGATTGTATTGGTTGAAATATATTCGTTATACTAATCATGCAGGGAATACTTAAACCTCCTGAGTCGACCGTAGATCGAGTCTTATTCCAGTAACCCCCATACTTGTTTCGTACTACCACTCGTCTCTACAACAAGTAGAGTACGGTTCAGTAAGTTGTCAACCTCTTTCTAGCACACACCGTACAGAGAGGCCATGGTGGAAGATACTGGTTGTAACTGGTAGGCAGGCCACCTGGTCCGGGAGCATGGGTGTTTCCGGTTGGGACCGAGAGGGGAGGCCACCCCTTAGAGCGCGTGATATAAATTTGATCCCATGCTACGCGAGGTTGTAGCCTCCCCACTTAGAGTTTGCTTAACAGGTGTCGTGGGTGATTCCAGACACGTGTGTGATAAGCTGGTGTGTGCAAGTTAGGTGTGTTTTCAACAAAAAGACCGTAGATGGAATTAGTCCCGATGGACTAAAGAAATCCGTTACTCGTGGGTAAAGAGTACACCCTCTGCAGAGAATAAACCTATTCGAATAGCCGTGTCCATGGTTAAGGATTACAGTCTGGGATGGGTCAAGTATCGGTCTTAGTGTCGGTCTTCGGAGGTGAAACTATTAATCCAGAAATGGAATTACTACTTGTGACTGGTGATAACTATGATTATTATTATTTGACTAACCCATGATATTATTGTTATTATCGTGTATCTCTGGGATGGTTCTACCTCCGGGATATTCACTTTGATTGTTTCTTTTAAAGCCCTTTATGAGGCGTCGCTCAGACGCCCGACTGTGGCATTTCTTTTAAAGCCCTTTATGAGGCGTCGCTCAGACGCCCGACTGTGGCATTTCTTTTAAAGCCCTTCTATGAGGCGTCGCTCAGACGCCCGACTGTGGCATTTCTTTTAAAAGCCCTTTATGAGGCGTCGCCCAGACGCCCGACTGTGGCATTTCTTTTAAAGCCCTTTATGTGGCGTCGCTCAGACGCCCGACTGTGGCATTACTTGTTATTTATTTCATAAATTTCTTTTATACTATCAGGTTATTGCAATTTTATAAATAGCTTGCTTGCACGCATCCGAGAGTTACTTATCTTTTGTGGCCGACGTCATGAGCACAAAAATATTTTTCAGCACATCATTGTTATATTATACCTGTGTTCATAATGTTTGCGAGTACATTCAAAGTACTCACTGGCTTGTCCCTGGCTATTGTCTTGGCCAGATTTTTCCTGCACGGAGAGGAGCGACGCGATGCCAGCCCCGGAACCCATGCAATGGAGATAGCAGCCTCGCGAAGATAGGAATTTAACCTGGTCAGCTGTTCCCGTGGGGAATGGAGTCCCATAGACACAGATGTTTCACAACCCGCTTCCGCCATCAATCACTAGAAACCTTTGGTTGTACCCACAGGCCAGAATGGTCTTGTACTACATATTCTGTATTTGGCTTGGAATTTCTGTATCAAGTTGGAGCCTCATCAGCTAACAGTAATCCTGGGGCTGATGAGAACGACAGTCTTTTCTGGAAATTTATTACCCAGAAAACCCGGTCGTGACACCGAATTTTTGTATGACTTTGATGCATGAACGCATTTTTATAATCAATTTGTTTATTATTACCGTGCAGAGTTGATGATGGTCAGTGGAACGATGGTGGACAGGTGGTTGCGGTCGGTGGTGCAGGACATGAAAGAAAATAACCGGATAGAGGTTTTATGTCCGTGTCGAAAATGCAAATGAATAGTTTGGCTCGACCCCCATGACGATGGTCGTGTCGAAGCGCACCTGCTCATGACTGGTTTCATGGATGGCTATACTCGGTGGATAATTGAAGATGAGGATGATGATGTTGAGGATGCCGACGGGGCAGGCAATGATGACACGGGGCAACACGAGGAGATGATCGATAATGGCGGCGAGGAAGAGGCCGGACATGGCGGCGGAGAAGGGGACGGACATGGCAGCGGAGAAGGGGCCGAACATGGCAGTGGAGAGAATGACATGGACTCCATGCAGCAGAGTTCGTCGGTACTAAGTTCAATCGTGCGGGACCCTCATGTTCAAGCATTGCTTCGCGAGGAGACGAGTACTGAGAGATCTGCTTCTAGAGAGGAGGCTAAGCTGGAGCAACTGGTGGTAGACTCGAACACTCCATTGTATGATGATTGCAATCCTGAGGTGACCCGCTTGAGTTTCATGCTCCAACTCCTGAAGACGAAGGCAAAAAACAAATGGACCGACACTAGCCTCGATGAGCATCTCAAGTACCTAAAGGATGTTCTTCCCACGGGTAATCTATGTCCTAGTAGTGTTGATGAGGCCAAGAAGATCGTGTTCCCTCTTGATCTGCCACACGTTAGATACCATTCATGCATCAACGATCGCATAATTTATCGGAAGGAGCACGCGGAAAAAACAAGCTGTCCGGTGTGCAATGCTTCTCTATACAAAAAGGCCGGGAAGAAATGTCCCCAGAAAGTGGTATGGTACTTACCGATCACTTCCCGTCTCCAGAGGTATTTTGATCCGAGTGGCCTATGTTACGCCGGAATGTTGATTCATTTGCGTTCCGGTGAATTTCAGGCGCTCGATATGTCCATTTTTTAGCAAAGGTCATGCCGAAATTTGCCGTGAATAAAGCCATGATTTGTGCTACATAGTTGGCATATCGAGTGCTGGCACATATATTTCTTTTTTATGTCATTTCTCATTTATTCATACTTTTAGAAATAAACGAGGACACTTAATCATAGGAAACATATCGAACAATGAAGAAGCTGGGCCTTCTGACCAAGATGCAGACGAGATGGATTATGAGGGTGAACAAGAGTACCTCGACTATTTGACTGCTAATCAAGGTTTCCTGGTCGGCCTCGATGATGGTACTGATGCCGACATCGACACCGACGGCACCGGCACCGATGGTGGTGCCGAGACCGGCGGGGAAGATACCGGTGGGGAAGGTACCGGCACCGATGCCGCTACCGAAAAGAGGAAGCATAAGAAGCAAAGGATACGAAAACCTAACAAACTAGGGATTGGACGACTTGTGATCACAAAGATGGCACCTGGCAAGTTTGAGCCATTAGGGCCAGAAGAATCTTGCAAGTGCTATGGAAACCAAGTAGGATGCATCCTACGGGAATGCGTGAGCATCAACGACGATGACTTAAGGAGTAAAGAACATTTGACGCAGTTGCTCCTAACGAAGTTGCACAAGAGATTCAAGTTCCCTGACCGGGACGATAACATAGAACAACCGTGGGATGATCCGAAGATGAAAATGATTAACAATCACGCCATGGGCATGTTTAGCCTCTTGGAAATGGAGGGTGAAACGAGCTATTGAGGCTGAGGAACCCCTGTCCAAGATTCTGGAGGAAAATCCGACACTTACGGAAGAGGAGTTCGAAAAATTCAAGGACACTTGCGCTACTGAGGCAGCCAAGGCTAAGGCTGCGAAATTCAAGAGCCTTCAACAAAGGAATATGGGGAAGCACCGCCTCAGAAGCCGTGGCTACCTCGGTAAAAGGCCCATATGGGATAAGGAGGATGCGGAATGTGAAGCCGCAGGTCTCCCGGACCCCTTCACGAAGTTCACCAACCCCTTGGAGCATGACTTCATCAGGGCCCGCTACAAGTGGGACAAGGAGAAAATGGTTTTTTACACGGACCAGATCACGAGGAAATTGATTAGACTACTGGAGAAGCATCACCAGCTTGCAGCCGAAAGCCCTACTTCTCTGACGAGGCCCAAGTGGGACACCCCTCTCAACCGGGCCTTGAACGAACTTAAGGGACTCCCTTTGGGCCAGCGGCCGCAATAAGGTCATGTGCACGGCGCTGGAGACGGCGCCATGTGGAAGGTGTTTTACAACGAGGGCCCGAAGGACAAGAAGCAGAAAAAGAAGTTTAGTCAGGCGGACATCGACGCGAAGGTGAAGCTTGCGATCGAATAAAACGCAGCTGAGGACGCGGAAAAAACAGCCGAGGAGAAAAATGAGTTTCTACAGCAGGCAGTCAATGCAGCTGTAACTGCCTACAGAAATGATTTCTCTACTAACTTGGTTCCAGCTATCATCAACTGGACGAAGGAAAATCCAGACAAGACCATACATGATTTCCTGATGCCCAGTTTCATTGGGAGCAACTCCATGAACAACAACAACACCGCGCCATAACTTGCTCACGCAACCGGGCCTCCTCTCGCGGTCGCCCCCGCTCATAGCAGCCCGTCCTCAGTCTCTAGCGCGCTAGGTGGGCCTTCGTCTTTGGCTGAGCTCGACACCATCATGGTAATGACATGTCGCACCAACATATATATATATATATATATATATATATATATATATATATATAGAATATTCCATTTTCATTGCCTTTCGGATGTTTTACGCCACAGACATATGTGTTTGCAGGATGAAGAAACCTTGTGCACCATTCTCTACTTTATAAAAGGCCAGAAGGTAGACGTGGGAAAGGGGATGATATTGAACCCCTTGAAACCCACGTTCCACAACCAGCCGATCCCCGCTGGGCACTTCAGGTTAGCTTGTCCAGTGTGAAATCGGGGCACGAGGCGTTGCCTCGTCCAGTACAGCATGTGGGAGAGGACGACGAGACCCCGCTGCGGATTGGAAGCTGCAAGGGTTGGGTGCTGCTATGGCCGAAGAATCTTATTCGTTTGGAGCCGGCCTAGAGCACACCAATAACCACACATCAACAAGCATGTGCGGAGACCACCACCGCGCCTACGCAATTACCAGCTCCTATAGTGCCGAGTGAGAGCGGCGGACGACATGATGAAGGGGGTGCAATAGTACTGGCTGATGTAATTGGTCCTGTAGAATAGAGAATGGATGGTGAGACGGAGGTAGACCCTATGGGTTTCCTCAATACAAACGCATATGACTGTGACATAGATATGATGAGTCAACCATATGACGAATCGGGCTATCACCATGCTAATGAGGATATGGATGATATGCCCGGGCAGGAAGGTCATTGGAAGGATTGCAAAAAGTCTCTCTTCATGAATTCCTCACAGGACACGCCTGAAGATGTCGCCTCAACACAGGCTCAACTAGCCGCGGTCGTACAGTGCTTAGCCCGGGAACCCTGGGGCAGGGGTTAAGGAAGGGCCTGGAAGGTGTGCCCAAGAAAAAGGAGAGGAAGAGATCGGGGAAGATAACTGCCTCCAAACAAGCCAGAGCACAAAGCAGCCAGACGATGCATTCGAAAGAGCATGTACCCGTGAAAGGTGTGGCCATGTTCCATCAAACGGGCGAGCCAATGCTACCGCCGAAACCGCTGGAGGCACTATCAGGGGATCTCAGGAGACTGCACGACCATGTGTCGTCGACTGAGAAAAGCCTACTAGCCTCAAAGGATCCAGGATATCCGACATACGCGGGTCATGTTCCCGAGGGGAAGTGCTACGTCGAGACACGGCCCGCGGAGGTGTTCTTCCTGCGGTTTGACCATATCTTTGAGATGTTTCTGACAAGGCGGCTCAATTTTACAATCGTCCGCCTTTTTGCGCTACATATGAGCTCCCTCGTTTAGAGTGAATAAGTCTCGTAAATCTGTGTGGCGGATCCGTACTACATGCATGAGTCTTTCTTGAGTCTCAGCGACTTTGAGCATGAAACTGCTAGGGAGTACCTCCAAAACTTCATGGTACAGAATAAGGACCGGGAAATTGTTCTCGTGCCTTATCATCCAAAGTAAGTCAGTTCCAGACAACCCTTTCGTACATTTCAATCATTCCTTCTCTCTCATATGGGAATAATTTGATGTGTCTTTTCCCCGCAGCAACGGGCACGCCGTCCTTATCACTCTTTACCCACAAGTCTCCCACGCCGTGTATTTTGACCCTTCCAGAGACTACGAGAAAAAAGACTACACCCACATAATGAATATTCTAGATGATGCTCTCCGAGGCTTCAGCATTAGAGGTGGCCACATGCAGATCAGGAAACAAAGGAACAAGAAGATGGGTTTCGCGCATAAAACTAACTTATCCTGCATACATGTCCCAAAACCAAGCAAGAAGGATGGATTCTACATCATCCATCTCATGACTCAGTTCAACACGGATCACCAAAAGCTTCGCATGAGAAGCAGAAATGATGATCATATCCACAAGTGGCTAGAATCTCATGGAGAAGCGGATTATAAACATAGAAATAACTTCTTTCGCATCCAAAGCGACATTGTGACAATCATCATGAAAGAAGTCGTCGATGAGAAGGGGATGTTCCACGACGGCCCTATATCGCGAGCTGATGTCCGAACTCGCATAGGCATGCAACGTCTAGACCTCACGCCGTTCAAGAAGCTAGGGTCCATCCTCGATGATATGGAAGGATGGAACTTCTAGTTATTTATGATGCCGATGATGATGATATGTGTCGGTTGAACTTGTATACTTTTTGTAGCGATGAAACTTTGTGATGTCCACGGTCCCTGCCGAACTTGCGTAACGCTACTTTGTTAGTTTGCGTACGATGACCTGTGTACCTCTAGTTAATTAGTTTGCGTATTGTATGTTGCATCTAGTTGCTAACCCTTTCTTTTTCAGTGTTGCTCTAGTATATTTTGTTGCATATATATGATTGTACATCCTCTTCATGAACATGCATCTCTAACAGGTACCTAGTTTCTTGATGGCGAGATGGAAGTACTATGTGTGTACAAAGGGAAGGTTCCGGGGGTGTACAACGAGTGGCATGAGTGTCAGGCGCAAGTGAATGGGTTCTCGGGCGCCAGCCATAAAGGCTTCAAAAGCAGACAAGAAGGAGAAGCTAGTTACTTGAGGTTCACGCTAGCGCGAGAGAGGACTCATAACCGCCACCTCATGTACTGCATAGTTCCGCTCTCACTCATAGTGATAGCTCTTCTCGCGTATACCTTTGTTTAGATGGATGACGTTGTAGTTGCAAGTATTCGAGACATGCATGTATCGCTATTTTCGAGATGATGACAAGATACCACTTTGTGTTGGATGATGATTATGATGAGACTATTTGTATGTATATGCTATGATTACATTTGTGGTATCGCAGGCATTTGTATGTGTATCATGATGACATTTGTATGTGCTAAAGATTCTTCTATAAAGACTGTTCAAATACAAAACAAATATGCCGAAAAAAACAAAAAACTACTAAAATTAGCAGTAGCGAGTGGAGAAAAGTTAGCAGCAGCGCGGTAGTAGTAGTAGCGCGCACCGGAGAAGCGCGCTATAGCTATTAGCAGTAGCGAGCTCCCTGTAAGAACGCTACTACTACACTTGTATATCAGTAGCGCGGGAGCGCACGCACTGCTGCTACGAGTTAGCTGTAGCGCCTTATTAGTAGCGCCGGTCCCAGCGCTACTGATACACCTAGAACCCGCGCTGCTGCTAGGCTTTTCCCTAGCAGTGCCCATTTGTGCTCTCGGATGACATAGACTTCCAATTTTTCAGGTTTTCTCCCTTTTCTATGAAGGTTTGCTGCACCGCCTGCACCTGTGAATTATTCTATCCTTCTCCTTTAGTTTAGTCTATGGGGAAATTAGAATTCACCATTGAATCCTATGGATCATCTTATAGAATAATATTTCACTGTATCAGCTACGGGGAGAAAATCTGAGAGACAGAGGATAAAGAGTGAGAGAGAGAGAGTATGAGACTTGCGTCGCTCTCCATTTCGAGGGGTTTTCGACAATTCTGGGGTGATTGAACTACATCTTTACCTGTTCAATTTCTCACGAATCAAGATATCCTCTTGTTCTTTATAAATAGTAGTTGTATGCTCTTCCACTTGGAGAAGATTTCCCTGGGATTTTTTAAGCAATTCCCTTAATCGTCCACCCCTTGCCAATTGATTCTGACTTGTTTTATCGAGAGTAGAGGCAAATTGTGCAAAGGCTTGTAACTCTGCAAATTAATCTAGTTTCAATTTTCGTTCTAGCTACTTGTCTCACGAATTTAATTTGAGCCGCGGATTGATACCTCCCAAACGTATCTACTTTTCCAAACACTTTTGCTCTTGTTTTGGACTATAACTTGCATGATGTGGAACTAACCCGGACTGACGTTGTTTTCAAGAAAATTGCCGTGGTGTTGTTTTTGTGCAGAAATAATAGTTCTCGAATCGAGCTAAAAATTTACAGAGAATATTTTCAGAATATATAAAAATACTAGCAAAGAGAAATACCAGAGGGGGCCACCAGGGCGCCACAAGCCTAGGGGGCACGCCTAGCAGGCTTGTGGGCACTTGGCAGCTCCCGCAACCCTAACTCCAACTCCATAAGTACCTATTCGTCCAAAAAATGAAAGAGAAGGAATCATTGTGTTTTACAATACGGAGCCACCACCACCTCCCGTTCTTCATCGGGAGGGCTGATCTGGACTCCGTTCGGGGCTCCGGAGAGGGGGATTAGACGCTGTCATCATCATCAACCATCCTCCATCACCAATTTCATGATGCTCACCACCGGGAGTGATTAATTCCTTCGTAGGCTTGGTGGGCGGTGATGGGCTGGATGAGATTTGTCATGTAATCGAGCTAGTTTTGTTAGGGCTTGATCCCTAGTATACACTATGTTCCGAGATTGATGTTGATATGGCTTCGCTATGCTTAATGCTTGTCACTAGGGCCCGAGTGCCATGATTTCAGATATGAATTTATGTTTTCATGAATATATTTGTGTTCTTGATCCCATCTTGCAAGTTGTATGCACCTATTACGTGTTATGATCCGCATACCCCAAGGTGACAATAATTGGGATTCTTTTCGGTGTTTACCGTAGTTTGAGGAGTTCATGTATTCACTATGTGTAAATCCTTTTTTCGGCTCTCTATTACAAGGAGGCCCGAATATCCCTTAGATTTCCTTATGGATCACGCTGCCATAGGAGGGTAGGACAAAAGATGTCATGCAAGTTTTTATTATAAGCATGTATGACTATATACGGAATACATGCCAACATTACATTGATATATTGGAGCTAGTTCTATGTCGCCCTAGGTTATGACTATTACATGATGGATGTCACCTAACACAATTATCCATCACCGATCCAATGCTTACAACTTTCGCATATTGATCTTTGCTAAGTTACTTTCGTTGCTGCTGGTATTACAATAACTGTAAAAATGCTACTGCCACTGTTACTGTTACTATTGCTATTGTTGCCAATACTATCAAACTATCACACTACGATGCTACCGATAATTTTGCCATAGATATTTAGTTCTCCTGGTGTGGTTGAATTGACAACTGAATTGCTAATACTTGCAAATATTCTTTGGCTCCCCGTGTGTCGAATCAATAAATTTGGGTTGAATTCTCTACCCTCGAAAACTGTTGTGATCCCCTATACGTGTGGGTTATCAAGACTTTTTTCTGGCGCCATTGTTGGGGAGCATAGGTCCATTTTATGAGTCACTTGGGATTTATATCTGTTGATCACTATTTAGAATCTAAAAGATGACAGAACCAAGATCGTTCCCTCTATTACGAGGGGAGGCAAGGAACTGCCATCTAGCTCTGCACTTGATTCACCTTCAATTTGAGTAGACTTGCGACACCACCACCTACTATTAATTCTGATATGTCGTAAATAAGTGATGATGCTACTTCTGCTATGAATGATGCTAGTACTCTGCTTAGTGAAATTGTGCCACTAGGTGAATTTCTTGATGAACAACTTGCTAAAGCTAAAGAATTTGAAAATTCTAAAAGTGGTGAAATTTACTATTCACCTATAGACCTAGCTCTCCTAGAATTGAAATTCCTATGGTACCCAAGGGTTATGTTATGGACAGGGAGATAGCTAGAGAATTTCTTGCTTGTATTGATAGAGAAGATGTTACTAAATTACTATGTAAGTTGAAGGAAAAATCTATGATGGAGAAAATGAAATATGACCCTAAGTTTGCTACTTCTCCAATCTTTTTCTACTGATAAGGTTAATTAATTCTCTGTCAAACGTGAGTTAATTACTTTGGTTGAATCTGATCCTTTTCATGGTTATGAAACTGAAACTGTTGTGGCACACCTTACTAAATTAAATGATATAGCCACACTATTTGCTCATGAGGAAAAAGTCGCTACTACTATATTCTTAAGGTATTTCCTTTCTCATTGAAGGGCGATGCTAAGAAATGGTTTAATACTCTTGCTCCTGGTTGTGTGCGTGGTCCTAGGATATGATATATTATTTCTCTAAAAAATATTTTCCTGCTCATAAGAAACAAGCCGCCTTACATGAAATATTTAACTTTGTGGAAATCGAAGAAGAGAATCTCCCTCAATCTTGGGGGAGGCTTCTCTAATTACTTAATTCTTTTCCTGATCATCCTCTTAAGAAAAATGGAATACTTGATATATTTTATAATGTACTAGCCGATGCTTCTAGGGACCACCTAGATAGTTGTGTTGGCTATGTTTTCAGGGAACGAACTGTTGAAGAAGCTGGGGAACTATTGAATAATATATTGAAGAATCATGATGATTGGACACTTCCTGAACCACCATCTAAACCCATTCCAAAGAAGAGGGGTATTATATTCCTCAGTCCTGAAGATATGGAAGAGGCAAAGAAATCTATGAAATAAAAAGGTATTAAGGCTGAATATGTTAAGAATTTACCACCTATTGAAGAAATACATGGGCCCGACACACCGACACAGGTAGTAATGGTAAATTATCTTAGAAGATTTGATGAAGATGATAATCCTTATAATAAACCTGCTAGTCAATGCTTGGATTAATTTGATAACTACATTGTTAAGCAAGAACATTTCAATGCATATGTTAAGAAACAATTGAAACGCAACGCTTCCACGATTGATCGTTTTAGTGACTTGATGTTTAGAATTGCTAATGATGCTAAGGGTGTAGGTAAATATTCATTCATGGTTCAAAATCATCTAGAACAAGTTGCTAAGTCACAAAATCATTTGCTCAATAAGATGAATAATAATATGAATGATCATGCTGTTAGATTTATGACTAGAAAGGGAGGATGACTCGGGAACCAGTGTATCCTGAAGGTCATCCTAAAATAATTGAGCTAGATTCTCAAATAATTAATAATGTTGTGCCTAGTCCATCTAATAAGAAAAGGAAAAGAAAAATGATAGAACTTTGCATGCTGCTAGTGAACCTTAGGTAGAGAAACCTTCTGGGAATCATAATGATGTTTCTATTTCTGATGCTGAAATACAATCTGGTAATGAACATTCCCCTAGTGATAATGATAATGATAATGATGCTCATGATGATGCTCAACTAGATAAACATAAAGAAACTGATAATGATGTAGAAATAGAACCTGCTATTGATCTTGATAACCTACCTCCTAAGAATAAAAGATATGATAAGAGAGATTTCATTGCTAGGAAACGTGGTAAAGAAAGAGAAGCATGGGTTCAGAAACCCGTGGCTTTTCCAACTAAACCACCTAAGAATAAGGATTAGGAACAACTAGCAAATATGCCCGTGCTTTGCAACGGGTGAAAGAAAAACACATGCACCTAACCAATAAGTCTGATTAAAGTATGTCCACGTCCTCTGTTTTAACATGATGCTCCACCCATATTGCCGCTTATCCTTCTTTCCATTCTCACTGATGGTTGCCTTGATATCTAATTGATCGAAACGCATCTGAACATGTTAGAATCCAAGGCGATGAACTTGACAGTTGACATACCTCTCATTGAACCGCGCTCTCTAAAAAAGGGTTTAAACTTTAAAAAATAATTTGTAGTAACAGTTTGATGATTGAACCAGGGGTTGGGGAGGGGGAGGAAAGAGAGATCTTGCAGGGGCAAGAACTTCACAAAGTTACGTAGGGAACATTTTGTCTTTTAGTACGTGAACACTGTTATTTGTTTTTTTCAAAAAAATGAAAAACAATTATGTTAGCATTTTCAAATTAGTGCATGTTACCAATATAGTTTTGTTTTAGATTTGTTACCTTTTCTTTGAAGATTCCGTATATATCATTGAAAATATTTCACCAAATGTCACCTAAAATTTCCAATTACTTAGAATTTCAGTAGGTACATATTTTCCACTTCCATTATATATCAGCAGTTTTGTGGTGAACATATGCAGCATATTTCAGTCCAAATAACAATATTGTTTTTTGTATAATCATACAACAAGTAAAAATCATATAATTTTGGCTAAACACACATGTATAACCATAACTCATTATTTATTTCTATAATCTAAATTTCTCTGCTATTTTTGAAAAAGAAGTTTTTCTGCAGGAATAATTAGTTGGGCTGTATGCCAACACGTGCATGCAGAGATGTAACATATGTTCTCTCACACGCACACCTCACACCCGGCCACCAAAAAAATCTAGCTCTGTGCCTTTGGGGACATCCGATAAAAGAACCTCGCCCTCGGCTAAAACCCTTTCTACTTCTCTCTTGCCTCTCCAAAATTGCTGCTCCCAACAAATCCAGTCTGCTACTGTGGGTAATCGTACCAACACATTGCACATCTCGTTAACGAATAAAGAACAAAACCCAACAATGCATGTAGGTTAAAAATCGTAGCAGTTCCCCTAAGCACCCAACGTAAGTTACAAAAATATATTTAGGCAATGGAATGGACATATATAACATATGAGTATGCAAACACACATATATACCTTAGTTTTTCTCGTGTTGTGGCATCGGACCTGAAGGAGGTAGACCTAGACCATGGGGAAGCACTTTCGATGTCTAAGATCCATGACAAGTAGAGCAGCCGCTGCTGCTCTGGCAAGACAACAACTGTCGTGTAGGTGCTTTGCGGTCTCTACATCGAGCTTCTGCCCAGCATGTTAGCACACACACACATGGTACACGGAGCATGGAGGTAGTCAGGTAGACATGGACAATGATGGAAGTGGAACACCATTACCGTGGAAGATGGACAGCATGCAGAGCAACCGCTGCTACTCTAGTGAGATGGTTGTCGCCGTGTAGTCAGCCTGGGGTCTCTACAACGTTATTCCGCCAATCGCTTACACCGGCTAGCCGGATCCTAATTTTGTTCTTAATCAATAGTCGTAACGATCAATCCTAGCATATTAGTGCATGCGCGCATGACCGGCCAATGTTGCCAAGAGTCTTGCTCCAGATTCTCAGCACATCCTACGACTTATCATTAAAGACGGAAGAGCAGAATACATTCCTCCGCAAAGGACACACAACGCCATGATTCATTCCGACCTTAGGTGCCATGAGTCTGATCGGTGTCGATGCATATGTGTGGCTCTACATACTTTATATAGATCGAGGGTAGAAGACACTTTGCTAGGCCAAGGCCAGAATTAGGAATATGCATTAGTCACATTTTAGGTTTTCGATGATTCATGCATTCATATGAATTTGAATTGACCTGCAATCAGAGGTTGCCTTCAGACTCCAAGCCGGCTAGCTTCGCACTGATCTATGTCAGAATTCTGTTCTGTTCTCCCACATCCATCTAAGCTCCAGCAAGGTTCCGTTGCCACAATATTTGCAACACTGGTGAGCATAGCGAGACTGAAGAGAAGGTACTCAACCTGGATCCAAAGTTCAAAACAGTAAGACCTGGGTCGTACCTAGCGATTCCACCTTCTTCCTAGTCCTGCCCCCGCCGTCCTGAGCACGCCAGCTAGCACCACCACACTTCATCACTCCTTCCGCCATGCAACGGGCCAGTGCTACCCGCCAGATTGCAGGCGGACGATTTTGGTGGCTGCTATCCACTGCGGGCTGCATCCCTACCAGGCCGCCGGATCTAGGGCACGTCGTCCAGAGTGGCAGAATCCATGACAGCCAGTCGTCAACCTCGAGTATGGAGACACTGGTCCACGGTGACGTAGATCCAGCCATCTCCCTCTCTCTCGATCATCTGTGGGCCTTGCCTTGATTTTTGCATTTAGGGAGGATTTTAGAATTTCCTGGATGTGAAGGATCGGGAAACAATACGTTAGTGCTAGGATCTATTTTTCAGGAACGAATCGATCAATGGTTCCGTGGAATACGTGAGCCAGGCGGGCTGCTGGTCTAGATCGTGTGGGAACAGATAGATCGATCCTTTCTTTGATAGGAAAAAAGAGAAACCCTTCTTTACATCTTACATGTCAATCTTTAAGGTTTACGCAGAATTAACGTATATAAAGAGATGACGGATGGCGAACTATGAAAGGTTCCTCCCTTTATTATTATGTATAGATATAGATTTGAATGCTTTGTTGAAATGCTTAGACCTGTTTTCTTGTGTACTCGTTTGACTGATATATTGAAATGCCTCCATATGCTAAATACATGAAGGATATTGTCACTAATAAAAGAAAGATACCTGAAGCTAAAATTTCCACCATGCTTGCAAACTATTCTTTTAAGGGTGGAGTGCCTAAAACGTTAGGAGATCCGGGAATACCTGCTATACCATGCTCCATTGAAGTTATGTTAAAACTTCTTTATGTGATTTAGGAGCCGCTGTTAGTGTTATGTTTTTCTCTTTTTATACAAGACTTGATTTGAACAAGATCACACCTACTGAAATATGTTTGCAAATGGCTGAATAATTTGCTAGGGAACGTTGCAGGGGAAACCAAAATGTTCCTTGTCGGTGTACAAAAGTAGGGGCTCTCCTTTGTACCCCTTTACTTGTGCACGGGCAGTCAGAGCCGCACCCACGGCCACACTTAGAAGGGCAAAGGGAGCCAAAGCCATAAGACAATCAAGGCAACTCCAAGACCAGAAAACGCAAAGAGCAAGAGGTTGAGGTGGACTCCCCTGGCAAGACCCTTGCCGGGGTGGCCTTCGCGGCCCCGTAAGAACCTTACCGGGACAACTTGCCCGACGCCAGCGAAGCGCGCCACCCTTGAGCCCAAGGGTTCCAATGCCATCAACCACATTGGAACCAAGGCTCAGGAGGCACCTCCATGATGGCATGCAGATCTTCGTGAAGATCATAAGCATGCAGGATTAGATGATGACTAGAAGACGAGACCTCTGGCAAGATCCTTGCCGGGGATGACCACGATGCCACAGCAAGGCCCTTGTCGGGGCCCCGGCAAGACCCTTGCCAAGGAAATCAGCGGGGCCGCGATCGGGCCCGCACCCGCCAAGAATCCACCGCCGTTCCCATGCAGCTACCAACCCAGCCAACGAGGTGAGCACCTGCATGGCGACGTGCGGCCTCCAGACCAACTCAGCAAGCACCTGCGTGGTGGCATGCAGATCTTCGTGAAGACACTGCCACCGCACCAGCTTAGCAGCCTGCCATCCTACATGACGCCGCACGCCTCGTTGGCCAGGGCACGTGTCGAAGTAAGGCGAGGTGGCGACGGACGGGACGGGCCTCGCTCCCGTCCCCGATAAAGCAAGGGGACACCTAAGGGGCACATTTAATGCGTTTTGTCCCGTAATGTCAGGCGATAAGCTTAGCTACTGTACACTTTCCACCTCCTGTGTGCCACTGTGGCATCCCCTTTTTCCTATAAAAGGAGGCCCGAGGCGTACTGGAGAGGGATTCGGTTCTTTTGAGCAAGTCACGCACCATAGCTAGCTCAAGAACACTAAAATATACACCAAAGCAGGACTAGGGTATTACGCATCCCCGCGGCCCGAACCTGGGTAAACGACCTTTGTGCTGGTTCTTAGTCCCACTCTTTCCACAACCTTGCGTCCACCGACCGTAGTAGGGATTCCAGTGACCCCATAGGTGTCGTTCCCACCGACATCTTTGGCGCGCTAGGTAGGGGGCGCAGTTGTGGAAATCCGGTCTAGCAACTAGTCTAGCAGTCCTGCGTCGCCATGGCTCCCAAGAGGAAGACGACGACGGCGATCGGTTCATCTGGAGCCGGACTGCCCGTACCGGTGCGGGCGAGTAGAGTGGTGGTCACAGACAGAACCCGAGGCGTGGCCCGCGAACACCCACATTGCTCTGGCAGTCAAACCCTGGCGAGCGGCATCGTTCGTGCGCAAGACGATGGGCCGCACGCCGCCAAATCAAAAGACAGAGTCGGGCCTCCCGCAGACGGCGCGGGGCCCTCCAGGGGCGGTGTCGTGCGACCTACGGGTGGCACGGAGACCTCCAATACACCTACGTCGGCGCCCACGATGCACTCTTCTCAAGCTGTGTGTGATGAGCAGCGTCACCACGTTGGTAACTCCGGGTGACGCCGTGGGAACAGTCCCGCACACCCACACGAGACGAAGAAGGCCAGCATGCACGCCGAAGTGTTGGCGAAAATAGCGTACGGCCGCAAGGCCGTGATAGAGCTCCTTCGAACGTGGTTAGAAGTCGGAGCGCGTCACGGTCCACGCAGCTTTCACCGCCGCCCACGCCAGCAGAAGCTTTGGCGCACGCGCAGCTGCTCCTTGACTTTCCTCCTGCTGCGGAGAAGCTCGACGAGTGGAGAGCCACCGTCCGGAGCCTTGTCGGCATCACCAACAAAGATGAGCCACGACCAGCGGGGCCCGTAGGCCGCCGCTCCGTCAAGCCACCGCATGCCAGTGGTGGAAGGGCCGGAGGTGATGCAGCCACAGTGCACTCTCCTTCCCCATGCCAGCCACCACGGGTGTCGATCCGTCGTGATGACGCTTGTGATTACATTTCCATAGGGTCATCTGATCAATGGACCCGCCGCGATCAGCGCCATGTTCTCCGAGAACAAGCTCTTGAAGATGCTCGAACCACCATCGAGCGCCGGCGTGATGCGCGCCACCAGTCAGATAGGCGGGCAGGGCCCACTATGGAACACCCAGCACCAGGAGGCTACGGTGGCCTACCCTACGAGGTGGGTTGCCCAGCCTTTACCTGTGAGCTGCGGCAGTTCCAGTGGCCCTCTGACCGCATGTTCAAGCCCGACGTTGGCGAGAAGTACAACGGCAAGACTCACCCGTCAGAGTTCCTCAGCATCTATACCATGGCGATGCAAGCTGCTGGAGCCCGTGACGACAAGGTGCTTGCCAATTACTTCCCATTAGCGCTTAAGCCCAATGTCATGTCATGGTTGATGCACTTGCCGGTGGATTCCATTTCTTCTTGGTTGGATTTGTGTCATGAGTTCGTTGGCGCCTTCACTGGAGGCCATCAAACTCATGGCCAAGCAAGCGATCTGCATATCAGGTGAAAATCTGCGCAAGTACATACAGAGGTTCAGCCGGGTGCAGTACAACATCCTAGACGTTCACCCCGCCACTGTGATTAGCGCCTTCCATTAGAATGTGCGCAACGGCAAGATGCGTGAAGAGCTGGCGATGAACAAGGTCAAGGATGTAGCCGAACTTTATGTTCTGGCCGATAGATGCGCTCGAGCAGAAGAGGGGAGGAAGTACCCCGGTGAAGACGCTGGTGCGGAAATCGATTCCACAGATGAAGACACCGCCACCCTGACAAAGAAGGGTCAGCACCGCAATAGAAAGTGCAAGGGCAAGATCGTGCTTGCCGTCGAGGGGTCCGACGACACCGGCGCTGCCAAGAAGGCCAAGGCAAGCGACCCCGGCAAGGAAATTGCCGTGTGTGCCGCTTGTCGGGCCTTGGCGGCCACCGACAAGCCAGTAAGCTCCGACAAGCAATATATCAAGATCCATCGCACCAAGGGACACAACCTCCAGAACTGCCGACAAGTTTAGCTGCTTCCTGAAAAGCAAAAAGCTGAGTATGAGAGGCAGGACAAGGAGAAGGGTTAAGATGGTGCCGAAGGATCCGACAAGAAGCATGGCGGCCAAGGAGGCCGCCGCGGAAAGGATAACCAGCAGGAGAGGCCCGCTTGGGGCCGCGACAAGAAGCAGGAAGACGATGATCATGACGAGGACGACGAGTCTGGTGACCATGAGTTTTAGAAAGCTACGGAGGCCATGTGCGTCGACGGTGGTGCCTCGCTGCACACCTCTCACCGCCAACTCAAGTAGTGGGTGTGTGAGATCACACCGGTGGAGCCATCATTCAACGCATGGAAGCCACTGAAATGGTCCAGCACGCCTATCATCTTTGATACCGATGACCAACCAGCGGATGAAATAGTCAAATTCCAGGTCCACCCAACGGACCCTACAAAAACAACATCCATTGGGGCACAACTGAACCCCACAATAGACGCCGCACTATGAGAGTTCTTGCGTGAGAATTGGGACATCTTTGCCTGGCATCCTTCAGACATGCCAGGTATCCCACGCAGGCTGGCCGAGCATAGCCTAAATATACTGAAGGGATACAAGCCGGTCAAACAAACTCTTCGGCGCTTTTCAGAACCTAAGTGACAAGCCATGGGAGAAGAGTTAGCCATGTTACTCGAGGCCGGATTCATCAGAGAAATAAAACATCCGGACTGGCTAGCAAACCTGGTGATGGTACCAAAGAAGGACAAATCCTGGCGCCTATGTGTTGATTTCAAGGACCTCAATAAGGCTTTCCCTAAGGATCCCTTCCCACTGCCCCGCGTCGATCAAATCATCGATGCTACTGCAGGACACGACTCATTGTGTTTCCTCGACGCATACTCCGGATACCATCAAATCAAGATGGCAGAGTCCGATCAAGCTGTAACGACATTCATCACTCCATACGGCCCCTTCTGTTTTAACACCATGCCTTTCGGGCTCAAAAACGCCGGTGCGACCTATCAACGCATGATTCAGACATGCCTGGAAACACAAATCGGCAAAACAGCGGAGGCATACGTAGACGATGTGGTCATCAAAACAAGACACGTCGAATCTTTAATAGATGACTTGAGGCTTATGTTCAACAATCTACGAACATATGACATCAAGCTCAATCCGGAAAAATGTGTTTTTGGCGTACCTGCCGGAAAGCTATTGGGCTTCATCGTTTCGAATAGAGGAATTGAAGCAAATCCAGCTAAAATCCGAGCTCTGTCACAGTTGGCTACCCCAACAGACCTGAAGCAAATCTAGAAATTAACTGGATGCGTGGCTGCCTTAAGCCGCTTTATCTCCCGATTAGGAGAAAAGGCACTACCTCTTTATCACCTTCTTCGATGCACTGAACACTTCGAGTGGATGGACGCGGCTACGGCCGGACTGGAAGAAATAAAGGCCCTCTTGGCCAGCAATCCAATCCTGGCCGCGCCAAATATCCATGAACCTATGCTGTTATATATAGCTGCAACACACCAAGTTGTAAGCGCAGTGCTCGTCATTGAATGAGAGACGGACGGACATAAGTTCCCACTTCAAAAGCCGGTATACTACGTATCCACTGTCCTCACTCCGTGCAAGTCATGGTACCCACATTATCAAAAGATAGCATACGCGGTCTTCATGGCATCCTGGAAACTACGACACTACTTTCAAGAGTGTTCAATCACGGTGGCCTCTAAAGTACCCCTCAACGATATAATAAATAACCGCGATGCCACGGGCCGGATTGCTAAATGGGCTATTGAGCTCCTCCCGTTCGACATAACATATAAACCACGATGATCCATTAAGTCACAAGTACTGGCTGACTTCGTCGCGGAATGGACAGAAGCCGAACTCCCTAAAGAGTACGACGCGTACTCCAATTGGATCATGCACTTTGACGGCTCTAAGATGCTGGCTGGTCTAGGGGCAGGTGTTATCTTGACATCCCCCACCGGAGATACAATCCAATATGTACGCCAAATACTATACACAGATTCCAACAATGCAGCCGAATATGAGGCTCTATTGCATGGACTTCGGATGGCAGTCTCCATGGGCATTCAACGCCTAGAAGTTCGTGCGGATTCGAACCTAGCAATATCTCAAATAAATGGAGACTTTGACGCCAAGGACCCAAAATTGCGGCTTACCGCAATGCCGTCCTCAAAATGTCAGCTTGGTTCGAGGGGCTCAAATTCCACCATGTGGTCCGAGAAAACAATCAAGCGGCGGATATCCTCGCCCGCATCAGCGCCAAGCGCGACCCCGTCCCACCTAATATCTTCTTGGAAAGGCTGTTCAAGCCATCCGTGATATGGGAAGGGGAGACCAGCAATACCAGTCTGGATCCAAACACAACCCCAGATCCCGAACATTCTGATGTAATCGGAGGCTCCGCCACCGAAATAAGACCTTCGGCCCACGTGATTATGGTTGTCATCGCCCCGTGGACTGAACCCTTCTTAGCCTACTTAAATAGGCAAGAACTCCCTGAGAACCAAAATGAGGCACATTGCATTGTGCGGCGCTCTAAAGCCTACAAGGTCCACGAGGGAGAGCTTTATAAGAAAAGCGCGACTGGAGTGCTCCAAAGGTGCATCTCCAAAGAGGAAGGGCGGCAGCTCTTGGCCGAAATTCATGCCAGACTCGGAGGCCACCACGCCATAGCTCAGGCACTTGTAACCAAGGCCTTTCGTACAGGTTTCTACTGGCCGACAGCCCAAGCAGACGCACAGGACCTTGTCCAACATTGCATCGGTTGCCAGCTTTTTGCAAATCAAAGCCACATGCCACCTACCGCTCTCCAAACAATCCCCATAACGTGGCCCTTTGCGGTCTGGGGGCTCGATATGGTTGGACCCCTTAAAGGAGGAAGCCATAAGAAAAAAATACTTGTTGGTCATGGTGGATAAATTCACCAAATGGATAGAAGCCAAACCAGTTAAAATGGCCGAGTCTAGACTAGTGATAGACTTCATATCCGGGGTCGTACACCGTTACGGTGTCCCCCACAGCATCATCATCGATAACGGCTCAAACTTCACAGCCGACGAGGTGAAACCTTGGTGCGGCAAAATGTGCATTAAGCTCGATTATGCCTCCGTCTATCACCCCCAAACAAATGGTCAAGTCGAACGAGCAAATGGCCTTATTATGAGCGGCATTAAACCCAGACTAGTGTGATCCCTGAAGGAATCAGATATGCACTGGGTCGAGGAGCTCAACTCCATACTATGGGGGCTGCGGACCACGCCAAATAGTACCACCGAATACACACCATTTTTATGGTGTAAGAAACAGTGCTACCCTGCGATATCATTCATGACTCACCTCGAGTGTGCATGTACGAAGAGAGAGAAGCCGAGCTGGATCAGCAGGACAGTTTAGATGCCCTGGAGGAGGAGCCTGATGTCGCAAAGGTCCGTTCCGCATTCTATCAGCAGCAGGCTCGAAGGTATCAAAGCAGAGAAGTACGAGCCAAAACTTATAACATCGGCGAACTCGTTCTACGCCTACCGGAGAAGAAAAAGGACAAGCTCAAGCCCAAGTGGGACGGTCCCTTCATCATTGATAAAGTTCTCACCGGAAGAGCGTACCGTCTGCGTGATGCATCAGATAACCGACTCGAGCCGAACCCATGGAACGCGGCCAGACTCGGAAGATTCTATGCCTAGTGTTGAACTCTGTGTTCGTCTCCCTATCTCCGCCCTTTTTTTTAAAGTTATATCCTCTTTATTTCTTTCTTTCCTTCTTTTATATAGTCTTAAAAGCTTTAAGTGTGCTTCGATCGCACACTCCTGCCGCGCTATGCGTGCTCAATACACCTGGGGGCTTCTTACACAGAAGTTTAATATAATTATCTTCTGGGCTTTATGCCCACCACATATGTGTCACTGCTCCATATGTACCTTTTTTCGCCATTATATGCATCGATATGACTTAAGTTTCGGCCAAGCTGGGTTGCCTGGCTCTTGTGTTTATGCCCTACGTTCCCGTTAATTCGGCTAGGGCATAAGGGGAGCACCTCTGCGATTGTTACTGCCGGGTCGGCCGGATGTGTACCTCAGACTGGGTGAAGCCGAAAGCTAGCATTCTTAAAGGAATATTCGATCGGTGAACAAAAGATGT
Source organism: Triticum dicoccoides (assembly GCF_002162155.2). Lineage (NCBI taxonomy): Eukaryota > Viridiplantae > Streptophyta > Magnoliopsida > Poales > Poaceae > Triticum > Triticum dicoccoides. The sequence goes on along the minus strand of NC_041391.1, from coordinate 332,818,852 downwards.
TTCTTCCTTATTGTAATACATGCCCCCAGATGTTTATATCCTGCGTCGCTTGTCGCAATTCGGACATGCACATTAATGCATGTGTACCCAGGGAAAGGAACCCTTAACGGAAGTATTCTCCCGGGAAGATGTTTCTTACTATCCATGTAATATAACATAGCTAGTTGGGTACTTGTCTGTTCAAGCACTTATGACCCCTACGCCTGGTTTCCACGCATACCCCGGTTTTTACATAACTGAGCGGGTATTCGGATACACTCTGGACTGTTGGGTCTGGAGGTTGAAGCGAAAAGGTCCGCCATGACAAATGATTTACAATCCGGCTAGGGACAAAATATGTCCTTTGAAGTACAAAGTCACTTAGACAGACTAAATTCTTCTTCTATACCATCCAACAAGCTGCCTAGCCTACAATCCTGTTGGGAATACTTAGCGGCTAATGCTACCTGGTCATATACCAGGCTTATAGGGATCTCTTTCCCATCCGACCCTACAGGTCTGACCTCGGCCATATGGTTCGGGTCAGCCTTGGTGTATCGCGTCTTCACCATGGCACAGGCTTCCCTTGCACCTTGTCGGCAGGCCGATATCTTCCATAATCGGAAGCGCCACCGCGCTCCCTTAAGCATCTCTACGAGCTCTGCCATGCCTTCTGGAAGGGAGGTCGACGGCCACAAGGCCTGGGCAATACCCTGCATCACCTGCCGAATTTGTCCGTGCAGTTGGGAGAGCTCTTGCAGAAGATCGCCTGCAGAACCGGGCATCTCCTCTTCGGGACGACCTATCAACATACCTACAGACATAATTCTGTTAGCCCGCTTCTTCACCGAACTTTACCAAGGTTCGTTCGAGCACTTACTAAAAATGCCGCGTCGAAGCCTCTTATTCTCCTTCACGGAGTCAGCAAGCTGGGCCCGAACATCCTTTAATTCGACGTCCAGTCGGGTATTCGCGTCCTGGAGATTATTTTTCTCCCGTATAACTTTTGTAAGCACGCGCTCGCCAGCCTTTAGCTGTTGTTGAGCATGTTGCTCATCCCCGGGTACTATCTCCGGATTACCTCCGGGATTATCTGCAGAATCTATTGTTAGATTTGCATTCATGCCGAATACTAACTGCTACATGCTATTACATTGTTTTCGATCAAGACAAGTATTACCAGATGGGGCCTTCTTGGACTCCTCCATTCCGGCAACTGCGGCCCGTAGCTGGGTATTCTTCTCCGTAAGAGCCTATGCATATAATGATCCTTAAATCAGTTGTGCCAACTGTTTCAAGTCTCAGGAGCTACTGATATATATAATTATCATATTTTCTTACCTGTATGTCCTTTACATACTGGTCGATGGCTCTGGAAAGGCCACCTTGAGCAGCTCGGATGTACGCGTCCCCTAAGTTGAAGGCATTGAACGCCTCTTCAGAGAAGTTAGGGTCGCGTAGTGTGGCCCGACAGCGCCTGTGATTCATGGCGCTCTCCACTTCGGAGTTTGTAGCGGATAATCTATCTGCATCCTCTGTAGGAGGACAGTCCGGTGTTGTCCCCACATTGACCTCCGCCCTTGAGTCCGGCCTCAGAGTCCGGCTGGTGGAGGCGTGGCCGGCAGGCTCTCCGGATACAATCCGGCGAGCGCTTTTTCTGCCAGGAAACCATGGACATTGTTATATTTTAAAAGATAATAATTACGTAGGAGGTTTTTTATCATACCTGTGCGACGGCGTCTCGGTCCTGACCATCTTCCTCTTAAGCCTACCGGGCTTCGGTGCACCTTGTTGACGAGTCACCGCGGGTTCGGCACGGTGTCCTGATGGCCTTCCCTGTAAAACGCAATATATGTGCGGTGGGTAAGGCACAAAGAGGGGATCCTTCTTGGAAGTTGGGGCTCCGGTTTTTACTTACATGTGATGCAGGGAGTAGGCCAGGATAATCAGCTATGATGGCCACCAAGGCACCGTCATAGCTTAATTGATAAAATGTCCTGTCGACGAGCTCCACAAATATGTCTGGATCTTCTACAAGTCCGGGGTCGAGGGCCCATTCGGGGTCCTCCGGCTGTGGAGACGAGCTGTGGACCTCCCTCATAGCTTTTCGCAGTTCCTGCTATGAATTGGCAAGGTAACTATTTGTGATGAAGAATACGGGAAAGGCTGGAATAAAAGATATCAGCTCACCCAGCTTGGGGGGTTGTACATGGAGAATCCATCCCATGGCTTAATACGGATGAACTCCTCTTCTTCCCCTTTGTACAAATCGAACAGTATTTTCGCTAGTGCGGCGGCGGAGTCCGGACCTTTACGGCCATAGCGGGTGGCATCGTCTTCTTCATTGAAGTGCCACATGGGTTTCCCCCGATATTGAAGTGGTTGCACTCCCCGCATTATACATATTGACATAACCTCAATTATTGTCAGTCCTGATTTGGCCAGCGTCTTTATCCTGTCCATCAGGAAAAGGACTTCTCTGTTATCTTCCTCCTGGGGGCTTCGGGGGCACCAGTTGTGGTATTTCTTCAACGGGACATTGCAAACTCAGGAAGGCCCATCCGAATAGGGTCCGGAAGGGGGACGTCCTCCATATAAAACCACTTCGAAGGCCAGTCTTCGGATGTCTTCTTCGGGGTACCGGACAGGTATCTGGTCTCGGCGATGCGCCATATTTCGGCTCTGCCCACTTGATATGTTGACCCCTCCTGAGTACGGGGTACAAGGAAGAATAGCCTCTTCCATAGCTCGAAAGGAGCTTCGCAGCCCAGAAACAGCTCGCAAAAGGCGATGTAGCCGGTGATGTGTAAAATGGATGCGGGGGTGAAGTTATGCAGCTGGAGGACATAGAACTCCACGAGCCCGCGGAGGAACAGATGGATTGGAAATCCAAGTTCCCTCAGCAAGTAAGGGACAAGGCATACCCGCTCCCCCTTGGATGGGTTGGGAAAACTCTCCCCTTGCTCCCCGCCATTGTAAGTGGCTAGTCCGGCTCGGACGGGGACCATGTATGCAGGCGGGAGAAACCCCTTGGTCTGCAACTCTACCAATCGGCTATGGGAACGGAACACTTCTCCCAATCACCTGGCTTGGTGCTACGGGAGCGAGAGGAGGAGCTGCAATGGCCGGCCATGACGGGATGGTTTCTTCCGGGCGCGCTCTGATGGATACTCGCTGGCAGAGGATGGTGTGATTTGGATCTGAGGATCCCCGTCTCTTTAAATAGACGATTTACTTACATGGTCAAGGTGGCAAATGTAAAAATGCCCTGACTTCTCGCATTCGCTCGACACATGGAGATAACCATTATTGAAGCACAGAAGCCGAGGAGTGCAACATTGATGGGAAGCCGGACACTGCTCGTTACAATAGGTACTCAGGGATTTTGGAGAAGAACCCTCCTTGCAATACCGAAGACAATCTGCGTGCCGGACTCATCGTCATTGAAGCCTGGTTCGGGGGCTACTGATGGAGTCCTGATTAGGGGGTCCTCGGACAGCCAGACTATATACTTTGGTCGGACTGTTGGACTATGAAGATACAAGATTGAAGACTTCATCCCGTGTCTGGGTGGGACTCTCCTTTGCGTGGAAGGCAAGCTTGGCAATTCGGATATGTAGATCTCCTTCTCTGTAACCGACTCTGTGTAACCCTAGCCCCCCTCCCCCTAGTGTCTATATAAACTGGAGGGTTTAGTCCATAGGACAACAACAATCATAATCATAGGCTAGCTTCTAGGGTTTAGCCTCTACGAGCTCGTGGTAGATCAACTCTTGGAATACTCATATCATCAAGATCAATCAAGCAGGAAGTAGGGTATTACCTCCATCGAGAGGGCCCGAACCTGGGTAAACATTGTGTCCCCCGCCTCCTGTTACCATTAGCCTTGAACGCACAATTCGGGGGCCCCTACCTAAGATCCGCCGGTTTTGACAGCGACACCCGGCACTAGCCAAGTTCATGGCGGCGTCACATTACACATACAACACGCTGAAGATGCCTGGGCCGATGATCGTCATCACCATCCCCTCCGACAAGAAGGATGCTGATATGTGCTGACCAACTCTATCGGGAAGCAGTAGCAGCAACTGCTGCCAAGGCACTTGCTCCTGCCGCTGAAGCCCCGGGAGGGATTAAGACCGGCAAGACCTCTCGCACCCACTCTGGCAAGCGCACCTCTCCGGGGTGCTGTGCTCCCATCGAGGACGTGCCAGAGAGCTCCACCGGCAAGAGCAAGAAATCCAGAGCTGCACCACCAGAGACCGAGAAGGTGTCCATCAAGGAGGATGGCATGGGAGGGGCTTGCATTATAAGCTCCACCCTCGATAGCAAATAGGAAGGCACACTCGTCACTTTCCTGCGGGCGAATGTCGATGTTTTTGCATGGCAAGTGTCCGACATCCCCGGCGTTCTCAGGGAAGTGATTGAGCACCATCTTGCTGTCTGTCCTCATGCGCGACCCATCAAGCAGAAAGTTAGGAAGAAAGCTTTGGAAAGGCAGGAGTTAATCATAGAAGAGATCAGGAAGTTGGAAGCGGCAGCTTTGGTGAGGGGAGTGCTCCATCCGACGTGGTTGGCCAATCCGGTGGTGGTGCGCAAGGCAAATGGGAAGTGGAGGCTATGTATTGATTACACAGATATCAATAAGGCCTGTCCAAAAGACCCTTTCCTGTTGTCGCACATCGACCAGATTGTTGACTCCACGGCCGGGTGTGACCTGTTGTCATTCCTTGATGCCTACTCAGGATATCACCAGATTTTCATGACGAGAGAAGATGAAGAGAAGACATCATTCATCACCCCGTGTGGTACGTATTGCTTTTTACGGATGCCTTTCAGGTTGAAGAGTGCTGGCTCAACCTTTGCAAGAGCAGTCCAAATTGGTTTTGAGCCGCAACTACATAGAAATATGGAAGCTTGTATGGATGACATAGTGGTCAAAACAAAGGACAAGGCAACACTTGTGCAAGATTGGGAAGAGACGTTTGCAAATTTGCGCAGGATCAACCTTAAGTTGAACCCTGAGAAGTGTGTCTTCGACGTTCCGTCCGACAAGCTTCTCGGGTTCTTTGTGTCACAGCGTGGGATTGAGGCGAATCTAGACAAGATCAAGGCTATTGAGCAGATTGAGGCACCTAGGCGGATCAAGGATGTGCATCGGCTCACTGGCTGCGTTGCCGCCATGAGCAGATTCATCTCCAAGTCTGCTGAGCGTGCCCTTCCCTTTTTTAAAATCTTGAAAAAGGCAGGCCCAATGGAGTGGACCCCATAGGCCGAAGCAGCGCTGCAAGACTTAAGAAATACCTCTCCTCCATGCCGATACTACTCGCGCCTAAACCACAAGAGCCGCTGTTGTTGTATCTAGCGGCAACGAATCAAGTGGTCAGCGCCTCGCTAGTGGCACAAAGGGAGGTTGACAAAGTGGCAGTAGCAACGGCAGGACTGGCAGATGGTGAGCCCTGGCTCCCCCTGGCAGGGCCTAGTCCCGGCAAGGTCTGACGCTGGTGGGACAGGGCCTATGCAACCAAGTAAAGTGGTGCAGAAGAAGAAGATGATGCAGCACCCGATTTACTTTGTCATCTCCCTCTTGCAGGGGGCTAGGTCAAGGTACTCTGGTGTGCAGAAATTGCTCTTTGGCCTCCTTATGGCCTCGAGGAAGCTGCGTCATTACTTCCAAGCGCACGAGATCACAGTCGTCACCCACCTCCCGTTGCAATGGATACTTCATAATCCGGATGCAACCGGGAGGATTGTGGAGTGGGCCTTGGAGCTGTCGAGTTTTGGTTTGAAGTTTCAAAGTACTTCGACGATCCAGAGCCGAGTCTTGGCTGAGTTCATTGCAGAGTGAACCTCGACGCCCGACGAAGAAATCCTAGAGACCACTCTCCCCGGCAAGGAAACAAGCCGCAACTGGATTATGGACTTTGACGGGGCTTTCTCGCTACAAGGTGCATGTGCCGGTGTGCTGGTCGTCGAACCCACCGGAGAGCACCTCAAGTATGTAATCTAGATGCACTTTCCCAAGAGATGTCGATGAACAACACTGCTGAATACGAGGGATTGCTTGCCGGTCTCAGGATCGCGGCAGACCTTGGGGTCAAGAAGCTCATCGTCAGGGGCGATTCACAGCTTGTAGTCAGGCAGGTCAACAAGGATTACCAAAGCCCGCTGATGCAGGCCTACGTGGATGAGGTGAGGAAGCTGGAGGAGCGTTTTGATGGTATACAGGCGGAGCATGTTCCCGAATGGAGAACGACATCGCCGACTACCTGTCGAAGCGCGCTGCCCTCAAACTACATGTGGAACTAGGTACTTTTGTGCTTGAGTTAACTCAACCATCTGTTGAATCATCGACAAAGCAGAACAAGCGGAGGAAATCTGGCCCCGGCAAGTACTTTCCCACCGAGCTCCCAGGAGCCACCGGCGAAGATGCTACCGTGGACATTGAGCTTGCCTTGGGGCAACTAACTCCGACAGGGCATCAAGCCCTGGCCGTAGAGACACCCGCTCCCATGGCAGAGGAAATGCCTTTGGTCCTTGCCGTCGAGCCCCAGGCTCCGGCATGGGCACAGCATACCGTCTGATTCCTCCAAAGTAGCCCGTCGGTCTGGTTGACAATGTTCTGTACAGAAAAAGACCGAACAGTGTGAAATTGAAGTCCATTCCCCGGGAGGAAGGACTGGAGCTGTTGGCAGAGATACACGGATATGTGGCTCCCACATAGGGTCGAGGGCCCTTGCCGGCAAGGCCTTCCGGCAAGGTTTCTTCTGGCCCACTGCCCTCCAGGATGCAACGGCACTAGTAACCAGGTGTGAAGCGTGTCAGTTCCATTCAAAGAAGCTTCAGCAGCCAGCTCAAGCCCTTCAAACAATCCCTCTCTCCTGGCCATTCTCGGTCTGGGGGCTCGACATACTGGGCCCTTTCCCCGCGCTGTCGGGGGCTTTGAGTACTTTTACGTTGCAATCAACAAGTTCACAAAGTGGCCGGAGGTGGAAGCAGTGAGGAAGGTGATAGTGCAGTCAGCCGTCAAATTCTTCAAGGGGCTAGTCTGTCGTTTTGGTGTGCCAAACAGAGTCATCACCGACAATGGCACACAGTTCACAAGCCGCGCCTTCATGCAATACATCGAAGACCTCGGCAGTAAGGTATGTTTCACTTCCGTGGCACACCCATGGAGCAACGGCCAGGCGGAGAGGGCAAATGCTGAAGTGATGCAAGGCCTAAGAACAAAGACTTTTGATAGGCCACGCAAAAGCGGAAGACGCTGGATTGATGAATTGCCGGCGGTCCTTTGGTCGATCGGGACGATGCCAAATCGAGCCACCGGCCAGACACCCTTTGCCCTGGTATACGGGGCAGAGGCAGTTCTCCCCACAGAACTCACATACGGGTCACCTCAAGTGCTTGCTTATGACGAGCTTGAGCAAGTGCGATTGCGGCAAGATGCTGCAACACTCCTCGAGGAAGATCGTCTTCGGGCGACTATGAGAGCAGCGCGCTACTAGCAAGCCTTGCGCCGCTACCATAGCCGCAAGGTCATGCCCGAAGCTTTGAGGAAGGCGACCTTGTTCTTCGGTGCGTTCAATCGGTCAAGAATTCCAACAAGTTGACGCCGAAGTGGGAAGTCCCTTATCAGGTAACACGAGTCACCAGGCCCGGTGCAGTCTGCTTGGAGACCGAAGATGCCGTTCTAGTGAGCAACTCCTGGAACATCGAGCATCTTCGCAAGTTTTACCCATAAGGCGTGGTTGCCGCCGCCCCCCCCCTCCCCCGCCGACCACCTTTTGTACAAGCCTAGCCGGCAAGGCATGTAACCCTCTGTACAAAGCCAGGCGCAGACCCTGAGCATAAATAAATGAAGCGCTGGCACCCTAAGTTATAGCATGCATGCTAGGTTGAGTCTCTCCCTCGGTTAGGGTTGATAGTGCTTAGCGGCGGCTAACCCCTAGCATAGAGGTCGAGTGTGCATCTCTCCGTTCCTTTCCGTCCTCTTTGGTTCGCAGGGTACATAGACATTTCTGCTGAGCTATTTGGAAGAAGGAGAACGAGCCGGCGCTCCGGTCCCGGCAAGCCAAGGTTGCCAGGGGCTGAAGACACAAGGGTCCCTCCGCGGCAAGCCAAGGTTGCCGGGGGCTGCAGATTCAGATAAGTCCTTTATCCCCTGTTATGCATTTCCGTATAGAATTGGGACGTACAAAACCTCGTTTTATTCCTAGGCTACCATGCTCCCTTTTTCTTGTACCCAAGAACTTTTCCTTGGGTCAGAATTTGGTTGTAGCTGTGGTGACAACGAAACAAGCATAGGACCTATCCCTACTTCTCCCCTGCCTCAGCCAAGAGCGTGAGTATGGTCGAACGAAAAAAGGGGACGACAAGGCCTGTTGCCGGGTGACAGTGTTTATATTAAAAATAACAAGGATTCGTTCCTTGGTATGGGCTTCGCTCACATACAAAGAACCCGGCAAGCACCCTTTTTCATTAATACGTCCCATACAGGTACAGTTCGTACGGAATGAAAACATGAGCAAGGGGATTACAAGTTTTAAATTTAACTAAGGCCCGCAGGCTTACAAACTAAAAAGAGATAAGATGCCCATAATCCCTTTCTTGTACCTCTCCCCAGGAAATGGAACAAGGTGGCAGGAGGGCAAAAGGAGTGCCTAGGCGGGGTACGAGCAGCAGAAGACACCAAGAGAACGTCCCAGTGGCCATCCGGAAGGGAGGGCTGGGGATGATGGTACCGAGAGAAGAGCCGAAAGATGAGGCAGCGGGCCGCCAATACGCTATGAAGGCGTCGGTGCCATCGTACTCCGACTTGACGGACCGCCACCGCGTTCTTCACCTTCTCCAGCCCTCCCACGCCAGTCGCCCAAGGAGACGACCCCAAGAAGTTCAAGGAGCTGGCGATGCAGATGATGGTGCTGCCAGCGTCGCCTAGGAGCGGTGTGCCCGACGCCTAGTCGGACACGTCATCCTCCCGCCTGCCACCCTCATCGTTATTGTCGCTGTCCTCCTCGTCACTCTCGCCCAAAGAGGAGCTTTCGCCATCAGTCGAGCTCTCCGCACAGCACCCTAGCCTGTGTCCCGAGCGCCCGAAGGCCTTGATGGAGAGCAAACCGCTCTCCTCTAGATTGAAGTAGAGGACATGCCCATCCATTAAGCAATGGGCGCGTGCAAAAGTTTTCTAGCCCTGGCGAAGGAGCATCACTTGAGGGGTGGGGAACCTTGTGTTCACCCACATGTCGCCATGGCAACACCCCTTCATGTGAAGCCTCAGCCGCGGTGGCTGGTCGACCTCCAGCACACTCGCGAACGCCCGGGGAAGACAAAGGCTGCTGCGCGGCGGCCCACGCAGCTGCAAGATGAACTCGAGCGTCGAGTCCCCGACATGACCGCTCGGCAAGGCAGGAGGAGATGGCGACGGAGACGGAGACGGCGCAGGCATTCCCCTTCCACGCCCACCTCTGCCTCGACCACCTCGCCGGCCACGGCCCCATGAAGCGGCCCCACCTCGAGCGTGGCCTTCACCCTGGGCATCGAGCTCTTCCTTGACCGCTGTGGCTCTCTAGTGGGAGGAGGACCTGGTCACCTCCACATAAGAACGGCCGCGGCCACGACCCCTTGCCATGATCGTAGGTGAGGATGGAGACAAGCGGGAGATGCAGGGAGATGCTTTTCCTCCTGCCCCTGAGTCCCCTTTTCATAGTTGGGAAGGGGAGGGTGAAGGACTGGCTCTGCGCCCCCAAAGAACCCGCTCGAATCTGGCTCATTAAAGTGGCAGCGAGCGAGGCCATCGACCGCCCTCCTCGCCCAATTGAAGGCGCGTGAGTATCGGCCTGTGCACGCCTTCCCATATTCCATGCGTCTGTCACCTACCCCACGTCGTGCATGCGGCATACGTGGCGCAAGGGGCGGGCATAGTAGGAAACGTGGAATGACGGTTCCAAGGCGGAGAAAGTAAATGAGTAGCGGCCCTGCAGTCTTAAAGGGACACGCAAGCTGCCTCTTTACTATTCACCACAGGATGACGCAGGCATGCTTCGGTCATCCCACTCCCGATCCCCACGTCATGCATTCAGCACGGGTCGTGGGGAAGCACATCGGACGAAGGTGTTACTGCAGTAAAAATCCGCCCCGCCTGCCCATGCACCGTTCTGGGCCTAGCCCGACAACGCATCGCGCTTATGTGTGGCCCAGATCCAGGGTCTCCTGTCGGTGTACAAAAGTAAGGGCTCTCCTTGGTACCCCTTTACTTGTGCACGGGCAGTCAGAGCCACACCCACGGCCACGCTTAGCAGGGCAGAGGGAGGGAGCCAAAGCCACAAGACAATCAAGGAAACGCCAAGACCAAAAACGCAAAGAGCAAGAGGGTGAGGTAGACTCCCCCGGCAAGACCCTTTCCGGGGCGTCCTCCGCGGCCCCGGCAAGAACCTTGTCGGGGCAACTTGCCCGATGCCAGCGAAGCGCGCCACCCTTGAGCCCAAGGGTTCCAACGCCATCAACCACATTGGAACCAAGGCTCGAGAGGCACCTCCATGGTGGCATGAAGATCTTCCTAAAGATCATAAGCATGCAGGATCAGATGAGGACCAGAAGACGAGACCTCCGGCAAGACCCTTGCCGGGGACGACCGCGATGCAACGGCAAGGCCCTTGCCGGGGCCCCGGCAAGACCCTGGCCAAGGACATCAGCGGGGCCGTGACCAGGCCCGCACCCGCCAAGACTACACAGCCGTTCCCATGCAGCTGCCAGCCCAGCCAGCGAGGCGAGAACCTGCGTGGCGACGTGCGGCCTCGAGACCAACTCAGCAAGCACCTACATGGTGGCAAGCAGATCTTCGTGAAGACACTGCCACCGCACCAGCTCAGCAGCCTGCCAGCCTACATGGCGCCGCACGCTTCGTTATCCAGGGCGCGTGTCGAAGCAAGGCGAGGCGGCGACGGACGGGACGGGCCTCGCTCCCATTCCCGATAAAGCAAGGGGACACCTATGGGGCGCATTTAATGCGTTTTGTCCCGTAATGACAGGCGATAAGCTCAGCTACTGTACACTTTCAACCTCCTGTGTGCCACTGTGGCATCCCCTTTTTTCCTATAAAAGGAGGCCCGAGGCGCACTGGAGAGGGATTCGGCTCTTTTGAGCAAGCCACGCACCATAGCTAGCTCAAGAACACTCAAATATACACCAAAGAAGGACTAGGGTATTACGCATCCCCGGCGCCAGAACCTAGGTAAACGACCTTTGTGCTGGTTCTTAGACCCGCTCTTTCCACAACCTCGCCCCCGTCAACCGTAGTAGGGATTCAAGTGATCCCATAGGTGTCGTTCCCACCGACATTCCTACTTCACCAAGATCAACCTAGGAGATGCACATCTACCAGAGGAGAGATTGGATCCACATACCCTTGTAGATTGCTAAGCAAAAGCATTAAGAAATGTGGTTGATGTAGGCAAACGTCTTCACGATCCAATCATGATCCATCCACGAACTCCCATGTAACAACCCAAGACCGAAGCTTCAGATGCCTTCCATGTATTCTGAGTTTCGTCGTGTGATTTGTTTTGTTTGTTGCATTCATCGTTGCATCATTTGCATTGCATCATGTTATCATGCAACCCTTTCAAAACTCACATAAGTAAATTGTATGGATCTTCGACCCATTTAAATTGAGGGAAATGCACATGGCGATTTCTCTTTATAACATATATCCTCCCAATATTATTAGGGAGGTATAAAATTATATTCCATTAATTTGGGATTTACCACAACACACGTGCATGTTAAATCCCTTGGCCTTTCCTTCTACAAGTTTTGACTCTCTAACCTTGCCTATAATTCTTTTCCCATCTATCGAGGCCCTTTCTAAATTCTCAACATTTTTGGGCACTTCTAAATCGTAGTCCTAGGTCAAACCCATTTGAATTAATTCAAATGAGGTGGAATTCATCTCCACGCCCAGACTCACTGTCTATTTTCTTGGATCAATCTTATTTTTATGAGTACATGAAAATTGTCCTCGTGCTCAGATTCCTTTCCCTAACCCCTCTTTATTTTCCATCTCTCAAATGCTTTTTTGTTAAAGGAAATTAGAAGCAGAGAGAGGAGAGCCAGCCCAACTGGGCCTCCCAGCTACCACAACTCAGCCTGCTCCCAGAAACTAGTTGGCCCAAGGCCCATCTGACCGCACCTATAACCCTAGCCTCCCCTCTCGATCGGGAACTCCTATGTGACGCATTCTGCGTCAACTAGGTGCGGCTTCGCATAGGGGCAACTGACTGGCGGGCTTTGTGGGCCGCGAGGCGCGTGTTTCCCTGCTTTTGAACTGTTTCTACCGCTTCGTTGTTTCTGCTTCGCGAAGCTGTTCCACTGATTGTTGTCCCTGTTGTTTTCCACTGTTTCTACTATTATAAAATAAAGAATGGTTCCAGTGTTTCTTCTGTTTCTTCTGTTTCTACTGTTTCTTCTGTTTTCCTTGTGTAAAGTAAACAATGGCACAGTTTCTTCTGTTCCATTGTTTCAACTGTTTGTTTCAACTGTTTCCCAAAGAAACATGAAACAAAAAAACCTTGAATTTACTAAACAATGGTTGTAGGTTCCATTTTATGAAACCAGGTGCTATTCCTATTGATGCAAATAGTTTTTTATTATGAAAAAAACATGAAATTTCATTTTACATTTATTATAAAGTGGTACTTCTAAAACTATCATAAAAGTGGTGAGCTTACAACTTGATGAAATTGACTGATAAAAGTATCACCACGGCGTCATGAAAGACGGAAAAAATATACATGTCTTACTGCTTGTTTTAAATACTTTTTCGGCTGTTTTCAGACATTGTTTATAGCTGAAGGTCTTGGAAGAAACAATCACTAGACCAACAAGACAAAAAAAGATTGCTCTATCAGTAAGGAAACTTTTTTGCCATGGAAGTATTCCTTTGAGTTGAATCTTGCAGTGCACTTCCCTTGAAGGTGACAGTATTAATGAGACCCTTGAGAATAGAGAGAAGAATTAGAAGAAACGTATACGTGATTAGAAGAAATTAATTTGACTATTTGGAATGAAAGAAGAGGCTCTAAGAAAAAAACATCTCTTTTGTTTCCATAGGAGAGAAAAAAATAGAGAACTTACATGTCGCTGCAGGAAAGAAGTTACTAACGGCAGTTGAATTTCATTGTCCTTGCATGTTACAATCTCAAAAAGGAATTTTTGACATAGAGCTTGTAAATCATCCTACAGTATTTTAGAAAAAGTGCAGTTTAATTCCTGATATGTTCCAAGTAATGAGCAAAAAATGGAAAAAAATGTTAATAGCTTACATTAGAGAACCCCTGCAATTCAAGACATTTGTACTTGCTAACATACTGCACAATCAAAATTCTTAAGTCATACCTGTGAAAAAAAATAGCACAAATTAGTTCCATACTCAAGATGGAAATTATTGTGAATTTAAAATACTTCTAATCTGTTTTTTAGGAGAAAGAGCCAAAAATTTGCCCGTGGCTGGTACAAATCTTGTAAAACTGGAGATTTCCATGGAAAACCCACCTGAAATTAACCTTGGGAGCTGCTACAAATCTTGATTCGAAATTACCTATGTTGAAAGAAGTAGAATTTCCATATGTAGCAGCAAACAAGAGCTTAAAGTTGTAGATAACTGCTCTAATTGTTGGTAGAAATGTATCACCACTGTAGTACAGGTTCATGATATCAAAAAATTTGGCGCTAAAGTTAGCAGTGACTAAAATCCATTGTTTTTCCTTGAATACGGGCATTTTTACCTAGGGAATTGTGGAAAGGAAAAATCTATTAGTCTAACCTCTTTCAACAACAAAAATCAAAGAAACAGTTTGTACAAAAAGAACTTATCTTACCAAGGAAGCATTCAATAAACTAAAGCCAACATTACTTTCCTGTAAGATTAGTTTATTTGCAGGATCTGAATGATTTAGCATTGGGTTCATTAGCTTCTCCATCATGTTTGTTTCCCAGAAAATTATTGATAGTTAAGAAAAGGAAATGTCAATGATGTGAAAATGAAAACAGAGGAAAAGAATTTAAAAAATAGGCTGACCATGTCATCAATGCTAACTATGTGTTCTACTATTTCACTGTTTGGTAGGAGGCCTTTTATTCCTCGGTTCAGTTGATCTTTGTTCTTTAGTTTTGAAAAACAGCCAACAACCCGAGGGTTTATCCAACCACTAAGCTTGAATGATAGAGTTATGGTTTTCTGATCCACCCAAACTCCTTCAATCTCAAATGTTCTTTGGCTATTGATGGCAGAAGAATATCATGAAGAAAAGTGAAAATAAATCATGAGAAAAAAGCATTGATAGCATATATAAAATTGTTTATGTTCAAATCATGTACAACATATCACATAAAAATTTATATGCTCTTTGTACATACCTGAAAGTTAATTTGGGAAGTAGTCCAACCAATGTTTGGTAGAAATCATTCTCTATTCCGTCTGAAAAGATGACATGTTGCCCAGCCTTTTTGGGTTCTTGAATTACTAGTGTCGCAGATTTGAAAGAATTGTTCACACGTTGTTGCCAAGTTGAAGTTTCTGGTTTTGAAAACTTACTGGAATGTGCTTCATGTTGTTCGAGTGCTTTAACTGCAAAGAATCTTCAATAGGTGTGGCAATATTGTTTGGGTAGAGTTTTGGTGATAGGAAATCCATTATGCTTATTGGGATCTCGGTTCCAGGAACATTGGGATTGGCATGACTATTGCAATGCATGCTATACTGATTTGCTGAGAGGCTGAACTGACTAGAGGAACGAGATGCAAATGGAACATTGTGAACTAACTCAATTGAATTGGTAATTGCATCAAATGAAGGAGAATATGTGCCTTCATGTTGAGTGACTGTACCAGCCTCTCCATTTGAATTGGCATGCATTGTATTGTTGAGAGTATTCTGAGATGCAACTAAATTTTCATCAAGCAACAAGTCTTTATCTAGTTCAACATCAATGAAATCTGGTTGAAAAAAAGTTAAAAGAACATTAAGAATAAGAAATTTTAACAACTCCGTTCATCTACATGTCTGAAAAATTACTTTGGATAAAATGAAGTTTGTAAGAGAAATGACCTTCCAAATGCTCTCCTGGTAATAAGAATCTTAACAGTGGAAAGCAAAATTTTGTTTCTTCTACTCTTTGTTTTGGGGGTTTTGATTCAGACAAGAATCATGTAGAAAAAAAATTGTCATTACTTATTTCATGATCTATTTGGGTACAGAAAAAAAACATGCATAGAAGAGCTATGAAAGAAAAACTTACGATGCAACATTTCTGAAACATCATTGGGAGGTGTTGTTTTTCAACTTGATGTCTTCACAAATAATTTCGGACAAGCAAGCTCTTCGAAAGATGGTAGATTACCATTAAAAGATAGAGAGAAATTAGAGCTGGTTATGTTCAGAGAATGAGTGAAATGATTGACCAAGTGCTGAAGAATTTCATTGATGTTGACTTGTTTATCTTCTTCAACGATTGTTGGGACAGTTAGCATTGGGAAATTTGGAGGAGATTCTATAGCCAACAATTGTTTAGTCCTAGGAACTCTGAATGTGTTATCCGAAACTGATGATTTAAATTGTAGGTTTGGGCTGCTGGAAGATGTCCACGTCTTGAGCAATGAAGTATGCATGTCATCTTCATAGGTCTTCAGAGTATGTGCTGAGTTCCGAATGATATTCATGTAGAATATCTTAGCTTGCATTTGTAGAATTATCTTGTCCTGTTAAAATGAGAGAGTACATCTTGTTAAACAAACTATAAAAAATGAGAAAGTCAGTTTGTTGTTGCTCCGAAAAAGATGAAAAGCAGCAAGAGAACTTACTTGTGTCATACTAATATCTGTGAATTTGGATTCAATATACTGCGATATCTCTTCAGGAAGTTCAATGAAAACAGAATCATTGAATGAAGTAGAGGAGATGTGTTTTATCTGTTGGGTAAGAAGAAGATGTTAAATATTTATGTAATGTTCCATTGCACTTTGAAGTAGTACCATAACTATAAAATGAAAATTAAATACAGGGAATAGAACTACGTAATGTCTAGGAGTAATATCTATGAAGAACAAGGCCATACCGGTAGTCTGCCATATTCGTTTCTCTCACCATGGAGCGCATCGAGTGCCATGTATGAATTTAGCATGTTTGCCGACCATAGTGGTAGTCTTGGTTCAATGCTTGGCAACTTCAATTCACTTATTATGAGGAACTCGAAATAGGATATCTGACATTGAAAACAAAATTCAGAAAGATTTGGTAAAAAACGACAAGTGTGAATGAGAGACAAAAAAATTGATTGGTACATAGAAAAAGAAAAATTAAATAAATTTTGTCGTGGGAAATGAGCTTACCACCATAAGTCATTTGCATCCTCCACGAATGAACTTTTTGGTGCTTGCCTTGTTTACTTTTGCTTTTTTGATTGAATAAACCATGTAGCTCAGACATAGCAGACACCAATCATATTGTGAAATACTGTCTATGTCAACTACTGCGTTGTAGACAAACTTGGTAACAACTCCACTTGAATTCGGTGCAACAAACAGTGACAGTAGTATCAGAATGAAGATTCGGCAGTATTTATCTTCGGGAAGTTTATCATTGATAATTGAGAAAAGGTACTCAATAGTGGGTGAAGTTGTTCTGAACCCGTGCTTGATGAATTCATACGTTGCTTTTGATGGTTTCGTGATGACAGGAACTCCAGCAATTGGCATACCAAAAATCTTGTGAACACTTGAAGTTGTAATAGGGAATTTGAATCCATTTCCCATTTCAATGGAGCAAGAAGTAGTGTTGAAATGGTTTGAAAGCCACAAGTAAATGGAGTCAATATTGGACATGCTTGTTATTTTTAGGAATGTTTGAAACCCCATTCTACCTACACACTGTTTGTGTCTATCACTCATTTCAGATGCAAGCTTCAGAAATGATTCGACATGCTCAAATTGATTGCACTGCATGGAAAAAAATAAAGGAAGAAATGAAAATATTAGAGGATTTGTTCAAACAAAATATTTCCCTTTTACGTCATGATCACAAGATCACAAGATTATCAAGAGGGGCCAGTAATCTGCTAGCTATTCCACAGCTTATCAAGTCGAAATAGTGTCTCTATAAGTAGTTTGATTAAACAATGCAGACTTGTACTTGGTAAGGAACGGCAAAGAACAGTAAAGTTGGTTGGAAAATTATGTCTTGCAACCAGTACATGTTTTGTACAAAAATCTCGAAAAAATCTGAAAGTGGAAATAGATTTTTCAAGCTTTTACCAGCCTCTAGATAAAGGAAAAAACATCTGATGACAAAAAAGAGAGTAAATATTCAGGTTGGAACAATAATGCAAAGAACTAAGATATTGGAATTTAACAAACGTATTAGGAATAACCTGCAATAATACTGCTATTTGCTAAAGTTTTGTATCATTTCACGATGGGTGTGGTCATGGAAGGTAGTTACTCACTGCTTTGGGAAATGAAATGGGTACATAAAAAGCAACACATAAATAGTAATTGTACTGCTAGTCAACAGAGCAAAACACATCAGAGAATGTTATAGAGCATATGTTCATTACCTTGGATCTTTTGCCTCCATGTACAATCTCTTCTGATTCTCTTTTCTTAGAACATCCTTGTTCCATCTAGAGTGAATAGAGTAGCATCAATTGTTCTAATGAAATTAAGGGGGAAGAAATTCAAAGTAGGAAAACATGGCAGTTGGTTCGGTGTGGAAGTGACACTATCTATCAGTATTGATGCACAAATTTCTAATCTGCATTCATTGTAAGCACTGTGTTGAACTACTAACAAACTGCAGCTCATTGATGGCCCGACGGTGACCGGACCAACAACCTTCAATTCCGCGACAGGAATAGTTAACAGTTTTCAGAGGCTATGAACACGAAACAGTTAGCACTGAGCTATCGTCTGATCGCTCCCGTTGTGATAACAACAATTCGACTGCAAATGGTAACCAGCAAATGGTAACCATAATCTCGCCATCACCGTTGCCGTCTACCAACGGCAGGTCTCCCGGACTGGCAAATCAGACCAGGACAGTGCAGTGAACTGCTGCCTTGGTTGCAGTTGCACCACTATTTTTCATTCATGCTTCCATCAATGCGTCGAGGGCCATCCCAAATCATTTTTTGGTTCCCCATCGGAAAAGATACTGAAATTATCTTCTAATAAGCACTTGTTGTAGGACTAGTATTACTGAAATTATCTTCTAATAAGCACTTGTTATAGTACTTCTAGGAATTAGTGAATGTCAGCAGGAAAAACATCTTAATTGCCATGAACAAACAGTATTTCTGCAAGGCTACTATTCCTGACATGTTCAAATTGAACTACATGGATGCTGAAATATTCCATGAGAACAAACCCTAGCCCATCAGAACACGCATTGTAGTTAGAGCCACCTAAAAAAGACATCAGTAACAACCTATCTAAGTTCCAATCCTTGGAAGAAGATCTTAATCACGATGATACTTCCACAAGATTGAACAAAATATACACAGATGAAGACGTTAGATGCGAGTAGAACATAGGAAGGGCCGAAGGGAGAAGGGATGGAACCTTTTGTTTGGAGCCGATTCAGCGCAACAGAGAAATTCTGATGAACAACACTTCAGATCTCAAGAGGGGCGACGGCTAGCGGAGGGGAGGAGAGAACAGAGAAGTGAAATGGGGAAAGTGTCCTAAGTGGACGGCCCCACTTGTCTATTGCTGAACAAAAGAGCAGTACATAGTATCACTCGTAGTTACATTATACACATTAATAAAAGAAAAAGAAGCAACAACAATCAAATATTACGAAAAGTATCAACCTAATATGTGTTCATCTTGCAAGTTTCACCTTGTATTACTAGGTTAACGTAGTATATCAAAAACTATAGTCACATCACCTAGTATCACTTGAAAAACAAACACTGGACTACAGTGCACAGATGTATAGATGGAAAAGAAATCGATGCACCATGAGCTCAAACAATTCACATTATGAAAACTTGGCTTTCAAGATTGAGGTATACAATTTCAAAGCATGTCGCTCCCTTGAACTGCTACAGTTTACTAGTGTTCGCGTGCTGAAACATTGTGAGTCCTTGGACCAGGTGTTCTTCTCAGAGGTGGAGCTGTCAGACACTAATGAAAGCCATGACAAGAGTGAGCTTACCTCCATCGGGAACGCAGACGTGCATAGAAAGGGATGTTAATTTGACCAAGAACTTTTGAAAAACGTGAACACATTTTGAAATAGGAACATTTATTGAAACTCACGAACAAAAATTGAAAAAATGAACATTTTTCATAATTTGCGAACAAATTTTGCAAAGTTGTTAAATTGTGAAAAAACATAAAAAAAGAAAGACAAACTAAAAAAAGAAACATAAAAGGAAAAGTAAACTCTGCATTTTACAGGTTTGACAAGATATTGATCGAGGATTTAGATTTTGACCAAGGTGATAATGAATTGCACAGTGAAACTTCATGGCAAGATCGTCAAGAGCCAAACACTAGCATAGAGTACGGTGAAACTCAATCGTCAGACAGCGCAAGTAACAGTTCAACGGAAAAAGGAGTGGACAGTGAAACCGGGTCGTCAAATAGCGTAAGCAACATTTCAGATGAGAAAGGAAGCACTAGCACTGACGATGAGGCCGAGTTTATCCATGGAGATGGAGTTGATGTTACAATAGAAACCAATGATCCTAGACTAGGGAAAACAGGTTATGCACTTGAAGCTGGAAGCAGCAGTTCTATGCCACCAATCGCTCCCGCGAGAAGAGATATAAATGAAGAGATGCCAACTGATTGCGAAGAAAGCAGAAGTGATGAAGGACTAATTCCAATGCAAGAAGGATATG
Organism: Triticum dicoccoides; assembly: GCF_002162155.2. Lineage (NCBI taxonomy): Eukaryota > Viridiplantae > Streptophyta > Magnoliopsida > Poales > Poaceae > Triticum > Triticum dicoccoides. The sequence goes on along the minus strand of NC_041391.1, from coordinate 332,798,975 downwards.
TAGCCCTAACACCCAATTTTTCTAAATTTTATTTTCTTCTTCTTCTGTTTCCTTGTTTTTCTAAATTTTCTAAACAATTCACATTATTTTATTTTCTAAATTTTTCTAGAACACTTTTTCAAATTGGCGAACATTTTTTGATCCTCAATTTCAGAAAATGTTCATCCATGTCAAAAAGTTCAAAAAATATTGATGTTAGAAGATTTAGATCTGATGTAGTAAAAGAACAATTATTTGAGTGAACACACAATGTTCAAAAAAATTACACATCATAGAAACTAACAAGTGTCCTATCATCATCAACATGGACACAAAAAAATTACACATTACAGAAGCTAACAAGGGTCCTATAATCATCAACATAAACACACACACAACAATTCCAAGGGTAAGCACATGAAACACACAACCTCCTACCATCATTATGCTGCATTCATAATCTAATTCCAAATTCTGAAGGAAACCCTCTTGTCTAGCCTCATATTCACCCAAATCAGAATGAAAAAATCGCTCCACTGCTACCACCAAACCTCCTACAAACCCTAGAAACGCTGGACTGACACAAACGGGAAAAAATCGACTTGATCTTGTGAAACCACACACAGAGGACACGAACCAGCATGACAAGAACACAGCAAAGGGAACTGGGGGCATTACCTTGAAGATGACGGACTTCACGGAGATTGACGGAACCCTAGACGACCCGATCTTGACTGAACCCTAGACGACACCGATGCCGACGAGGAGGCAGTGACCACCTGCAAAAAAACATCCATCACGACGTCGTCCGCCAGATCTAATCGGTGATGCCTCGGACGATTCGACGGGAAAGAGGTCCGTCGGCTGCTTACCAGGGCGGCGGCCTCTTGCCGGAGCGGGATCCCTGCAGGAAAAAGCAGACGAAGAGGGAGGAAGTGGGATGCGGGACGAGGGAGGAAGAGCATGGGGGATGCGGGACGACGGAGGAAGAGGACGGGAGATGCGGGACGAGGAAGAGGAACTGGGAAACAGTGACTCGAGGAAGAGGAACGGGGAAACAGCGAACATGTACTAAAAAGGCCGACCCAAATCAGGCGAAGGGGTGTGCGGCGCATTGACAGTTTGACGCAAAATGCGTCAAATAGGATATTCCGGCTAGTAGGCCAGGGGGCGCGGGGAGGTGGGCCGGCAAGCCGCATGGCTACACGGCCAACTGGGCCAAGGCCCAGTCGGGGGGGGGGGAGTTGTTTTCCTTTTACTTTTTTTTTCATTTTAGTAATTTTGCTTTACTGATTTATCTTTATGCTCATTTATTTTTGTGTTGCAAAATATATACAAAAGCACCTAAATTAGTGTAACTAGTTTGACCACTGCCACAAAAGGTTTCACACCTAATTAAAATAGTATAATATTTTATAAAATTTAGAAGTCATTTATTGAAATGTTTAAGATATTGTTTTATTTATTTTGGGGCTTTTAATCGCTCTATAAAAATGTGGTTTCTTTACCAATAATATTTATGATTTATTTGTCACAATCTGTACATTTTAGTTTTAATAGTTGAAAACTTTTATTGTCCGACTTGATTTTGACTTTGAATTCGAAAGGGATTTAAATCATCGCGAGAATAACAACAGTAATCGTGGTGACATGGCATCATTAGCAGGGAATTACTGTAGCTTACTGCTCCAGGTGTTACACTAGCAATGGTGGAAGGGTGAGAGTGTGTATAATCCATGGACCCAACATTAGTCATATAGAACTCACATACTTGTCGCAAAAAATTTATTAGTCATCAAAACAAAGTGCTACACGCATACTCCTAGGGGGGTAGATTGGTAGGAGAAGTCCATCGCTCATCCCCTACTGCATCCATAGGTGCAGGCTATGGGAATCACAAAGTTTAACACAATTATTTTTACCAATCCACAATTACTCCCTAGCATGACTCTAATATCACCACCTTTATATATCAAAACAAGCATAAGAAATCAAACTTCACATAGTATTCAATGCTCTTTATATGAAAGTTTTTATTATATCCCTCTTGGATGCCCATCATATTAGGACTAATTTCATAACCTGTGCAAATTACCATGTTGTTTGTAGACTCTCAAAATAATACTCCCTCCGTTCCAAAATAGATGACTCAACTTTGTACTAAAGTTAGTATAAAGTTGGGTCATCTATTGTGGAATGGAGTAATATAAGTGAAGCATGAGAGTTCAAGAATTTCTATAAAATAAAGCCACCATCGTGCTCTAAAAAGATATAAGTGAAGCACTAGAGCAAAATTGCCTAGGTCAAAAGATATAAGTGAAGCTCATAGAGTATTCTAATAAATTCACGAATCATGTGTGTCCCTCTCAAAAGGTGTGTACATAAAGGATGATTGTGGCAAACTAAAAAGCAAAGACTCACATGACAAGACGCTCCAAGCAAAACACATATCATGTGGTGAATAAAAATATAGCCTCAAGTAAATTTACCGATGGAACGAAGATGAAGGAGGGGATGCCATCCGGGGCATCCCCAAGCTTAGATCCTTGGTTGTACTTGAATATTACCTTGGGTTTCCTTGGACTTCCCAAGCATAGGCTCTTGCCACTCCTTATTCCATACTCCATCAAATCTTTACCCAAAATTTGAAAACCTCACAACACAAAACTCAACAGAAAACTCATGAGATCCGTTAGTATAAGAAAATAAATCACCACTTTTGGTACTGTTGTGAACTCATTATTTATTTATATTGGTATCTGATGTATTCCAACTTCTCCATGGTTCATACCCCCCGATACTACCCATAGATTCATCAAAATAAGCAAACAACACATAGAAAACAGAATCTGTCAAAAACAGAACACTCTGTAGAAATCTGAAACTCTAGAAATATGAAACTCAGTATACGTCTATAACTCCAAAAATTCTAAAAAATTAGGACAATCTGGAAATTTGTATATCAATGTTGTGTAAAAAATTCAGATCAAAATCACGTTTCTCTAATTTTTCAAAATTGTTTTACTGGGCGCAAAAGTTTCTGTTTTTCAGCAACATCGAATCAACTATCACCATAGACCATCCCAAAGGTCTTGCTTCTCTCAAACACTAACAAAACACCAAAACACAATTACTACAGAAGTATGTAATTTTTGAAAAACAGAACCAAAAACAAAAAAGCCAAAAAAAATTGGGTTGCCTGCCAACAAGCGTTATTGTTTGACGCCCCTAGCTAGGCATAAACAAAGATCTAGGTATTGTCATCTTTGGTATTCAGTTCTTCTTTAATCGAATATCCCAAAAGTTTTCTTAACAAATCCCTCTTTTCTTTTCTTTCTCTTCTAATAGGTGAACTAAATTCATGAAGAGGACTCTAATTAGTGATTTTGACATTCATAAACCCATAGTCTGGATCATCACCATGTATATCATCATATAAAATACGTATCTCATTTTTAATGGGTCCCTAGTCATCTCTTCCAACCAATCATCATTAAATCCTACATAAATTCCCCTAGTTATCTAGTTAACTTTATCATATGTATCAAGGCAAAGGGTTTGAGTAATTTCTTAGGGAACTCTCCTCCAAAGATTGTCACTTTAAGATTGATAACCTATAGATTCCAAGCTATGCAAAGTTTCTTTATCATTGAGGATTTCTTAAATCGAAGGGTGTTCCATATCTTTATTGTAGGAAACAAAAATTTATCTAGACTCTTGTATTTAAAATCAAATTCCTACATAAGGACGATGGTGGCAATCTCTTTAGCTTTAGAATGATTAATATAGGGAAGTTCATAAAACACCTTTTGCAAAGAGGGGTGGGTATGCACAATTTTTCTTTCTAATTTATCAATAAGAATGACAATGGCATCCACATAGCAATTTGTATCAAGAAGAATAGATCTTGTACTACTAGGCAAAGTTCCTGTGCAATCGAAAAATTCTTGAATAACACTTTCCCAGTAATATTACAGTATCCCACATGAAAGGTTTCAATTTCACGATCTAAAGAACAAGAACCAAGTTTTTCCTCAAAATTTATGCTAGCAAGATTCTCAAAATTTTCAACGATGACCTCTCCATCTTTAGACATGAAGGCAAGAAACCAATCTAGCAAATGAGCAAACAAAAAGCAAATGAAAAGACGAGCGAAAGAAGGGCGAATAAAAAGGCAAATATTTTTTTATTTTTCTGAAAACGTTTTAGAGGTGGGGGAGGGGAAAACGAGGGGAAAATGGCAAATAATATAATGCAAGAGATGAGAGTTTATGATGGGTACTTGGTAGGCTTGATGTAGAACCTCCCGGGCAACGGCGCCAGAAATCCTTCCTGCTACTTCTTGAGCTTGCGTTGGTTCTTCCTTGAAGAGGAAAGGGTGATGCAGCAAAGTAGAAATAAGTATTTCCCTTTGTTTGAGAACCAAGGTATCAATCCAGTAGGAGTTACACGCAAGTCTCCAATCTATGCACCTGCACAAACAATTAAACACTTGCACCCAACGCGGTAAAGGGGTTGTCAATCCCTTCACGGTCACTTGCAAGGATGAGATTTGATAGAGATAGATATAAAAGATTACAACAAGGTATTTTTGGGTTTTTTGTTTATAGATATGAAAATATATGATGGAAAATAGACTCAGGGTATAGGTTTCACTAGAGGCTTCTCTCTTGAAAGAAAATAATATGGTGGGTGAACAAATTACTCTCGAGCAATTGATAGAAAAGCGCAAAGTTATGACGATATCCAAGGCAATGATCATGAATATAGGCATCACGTTTGTGTCAGGTAGACCGACTCCTGCCCGCATTTACTACTATTACTCCACACATCGACCGCTATCTAGCATGCATCTAGAGTATTAAGTTCATAAGAACGGAGTAACGCCTTAAGTAAGATTACTTGATGTAGAGGGATAAACTCAAGCAATATGATGGAAAACCGATCATTTTCCCTTGATGGCAACAATACAATACGTGCCTCGCTACCCCGACTATGTCACTAGGTGAGGACACCGCAAGATTGAACCCAAAACTAAGAACCTCTCCCATTGCAAGAAGAACCAATCTAGTTGGCCAAACCAAACCAATAATTTGAAGAGAAATACAAATATATTTGATCATGCATATTAGAATTCAAAAAAGACTCAAATAATATTCATAGATAATCTGACCATAAATCCACAATTCATCGGATCTCGACAAACACGCCGCAAAACAATATTACATCGGATAGAACTCCAAGAACATCGAGCAGATCATGGTATTGAAGATCATAGAGAGAGAAGAAGCCATCTAGCTACTAGCTATGGACCCGTAGGTATGTGGTAAACTACTCATGCTTCATTGGAAGGGTAATAGAGTTGATGTAGATGCCTTCTGTGATCGAATCCCCCTCCGGCAGGGTGCCCGAAAAGGCCCCAAGATGGGATCTCACGGGAACAGAGGCATGCGGGGGCGGAAAAGTATTTTGGTGGACGCTTCTGGTCGTCTGGGAATATTTGGGAATTTTATACAACAAAAATTAGTGTTGGAGGAGTCCAGTGGGGCCCACAAGCTAGGGGGCCCTCTATGGCGCGCCTTGAGGGCTTGTGGATCCCTCGTGACTCTTCTGGTCGCCTCTCCAAGCTCCATGGATGTCTTCTAGTCCAAGAAAAATCGTCGCAAAAGTTTTATTCCGATTGGACTCCGTTTGATATTCCTTTTCTGTAAAACTCAAAAGCAAGGAAAAAATAGAAACTGGCACTGGACTCTCGGTTAATAAGTTAGTCCCGAAAATAATATAAAATAGCATATTAATGCATGTTAAACATCCAAAAAGATAATGTAATAGCATGGAACAATCAAAAATTATAGATATGTTGGAGATGTATCAGCCGTGGGGTCTTATGTTAAACACATAGCACGATGTGTTTGTCTCAACCGAACTATGGCATCACCATGTCCTCGGACTACAATGGGTATGACTCCAGACTCGCTCAACATCAAGCTACAACGACAGGGCTACATCTCAAGGTCCCTATTGATGCCACCCCTCGCCAGCATGCGGTGTTCACGAACGTCCAATTCACTCCCCCACCTCACAGAAGAAAAGTCACAGACGTGCATCAGGGCACAGTTGAGGCTTCGACCCACGCATCAAGGCGCTGGTAAACCTTTCTCTATAAAATTTTCTTTTCTTACTTACCATAAATTTCTCTGCAGTTCGAATTGTACGGATAGACGTCTAGAGATTATGGAAAATAAAAACAACTTTTACAGTGTTCAGGCATCCCCATTATCTAGCCCTCCTTTTTCTCTTTCTTTTTTCCAGATTTTCAAATAGTTGGACATGCACACATGGTTTAACAAATATGATTTGGTTCATTAACCAAGAGCTTGATCTTCCCGTCAGCTCTACGTACTAAGTTTGACACCACCTTTCGTTGTGTGTTCGGCGTCTTGGATAATGCACTACATGCATTACTTCCGAACTATGTCTTGGGTCAAGAGTTGGGTTGCCCTGCCCCTGTGCTTGCTTTCTTACATTCCGCATGTTCGGCTAAGAAGGTAAAGGGAGAACCACTATGATTGTACTTCTGGCTAGTCCAGCTAAGCACCTAAGGGGAGAAAGCCGAAAACTGACCGTCATAATAAGCGAGAACTGGTCTGCGATCCGATGGCAAGTCTTAAACTAAGAAATCGTTGGCAATTTATCCGTGTCATTTGTAGGGTTCGTCTTAGCACGAACCACGTGATTACAAGGGTACGCTTCGGCTACCCCATACATCACTAAGCATTGGGTGCTAGTCACTCGCTCCCGCGGTCAAGCTCCTATGGCTAAGTGAAAGCAATAAAACAGCATAGTCATATTGCATAGTCTCTCTTCTGCACTACCGCCTTCGGGTACTGAGACATCGGCTAAGGGTAACAGTGCGGAGACAAAATACCCCTCGCAATACTTACTTGGGGCCTGAAGCCGACGACTAGTAGCTTTCAGAATAATAAACGGTCGCATAAGAGACAAAATAAAAACACCATAGTATATAACATACGAACGGGCTGCCTTATAAAGCAAAAGGTTCAGTTGACAACTTCATACAATCACTAAATGATTACATCCTTGGGACATTGGCGATGCTCCTTTCCAACCGGCGGGGGACCAGTGGCCATGTCCATCGGCTTGATCTTAGGCCAGTGAACCATGGTCTTCACAAAGGCAAACCTAGCTCCTTCAAGGCACACAGAATGCTTCAGGATATCAATCTGCAGCGACTCATCACGCAGCCTCTGCACCAGGCCGAAGTAGCTGTACGGAATGGGCTTTGTGGGCCACAACCGAACACGAAGATCCTTCACGGGTGGCTCGGCCATCCGATGCAGCTCCATCAGCTGCTTCATCTGGTTGCTGAGGAGGGGAGGGTGCTCGGATACCTAGAACTACGAACAGAAAAGCCGTTGTTCGGAGTTCTCCTCCCGCATAGCATAGTGCTCCGCTGCAGCCGCCGCACACTTCGGAAGCTCGATGAAAACGTCTGCGGAGGGACAGACCGACGTCAGCAAGGCGAACCTGTTGCCACCAAAAACACTCCGCAGTAAGTATTTCTTACCATCTGTGATTTTCCCCACTTAGCGGATCTCCTGTCGGACACCCCGCACATACGTTCTGTCCTCCTGTAGCTCTTCGTCCGCCTTGGACAGCTTGGAGGACTGCTCTTTCTACTTTTTCTCAAGGGCCTCACATTTCGTGACAGCATCCTTGACCTCCACCTGCACTTCGGCCACTCGATCCTCGGGCTTTCCGGCGGCTATCCGTGCAACGGACCCAGGTCCCGTTGACCTGACTGTGGACAGGCACCATATCAAGAGTAGAGCACCAGAACTAGAGGCCAAAAGACTCGAAGAACCAGAGACAGAGCAGAAGGAACCAACACCAAAACAAGGAGCAAGATATCATCGAAACAGAGGCCTCCCTTGCAGGACATGCGAGCCAGGCAAGGGACGAGGCCACCCCCAGAAGAGAAGGACCAAGGCGTCCCGGCAGGGCCTGCCGGGACTCGCGGAGACCAGATCACCCCACCAACTGCTCCACCTCGACCCACGTCGTGGATCAGTGCGGTGTCAAGATGCAGGATGATTAAGTGGCAACCATTCGCCACATGGCGGCCACATTCTACCAAATGAACCCACAAATGACACCCGTCCAGAGACGTGTCAAGCGAGCAGGCGGGGAGCTGGCGAATTAGCCCAGCAAGACTTGCCGGGTGACCAATGATGTGACACTAAGCGGCGCATTAAATGCATGTTGTCAGCCTGCAGAGTTTGCTATGATATCAGTGTCTAAATGACCTATTTGCCACTGTGGTAACCCCTTGAGCTATAAAAGGAGGCCCATGGCAACGATTAGAGGGTTTGGGAAAACTTAGATCCCACACCCCCATACGCGCATAGTCGCCGCTGCCCCGAAGCGACCCTGCCGAGCAAGTGTACTACTCACCACCACCACCTTTTTCCAATCAATCCACCAAAGAAGGAGTAGGGTTTTACACCTCACGGGGGCCCAAACCTGGGCAAAACTGCTTGTGTGATCCCCTACCGTGCTGCCTTGCGTTGGTCTGCACTTTGCGCAACGCGACTCCCCCCTGCCGAACCAGAAAGGGGCCATCCTGGTCCCATAGGTGGTCATGGTTTCCCGCGACATCTTTGGTGCACTAGGTAGAGGGCATCGCTTGCGCGAACCTGAAGACGTAAGCAGAGCGTCACCTTCATCGACAGCGCCATTGCCCATGGCACCCAAGAAGAAGTTAGCTCCTTCAGCTCATCCGTCCACCTCAAAGGCTCCACTACCTGCGGCCTCCAACGCTGCGGGGGGCGCGGAGACGCACGAGGGTGCGAACGCTGCGGGGGGTGTGGCCGGAGCAGGCGGCACCGCCACCATCCCCCTCGCGGCTGACGCATGAGCAGGAGATGCTGGAGGAGAGCAACATCAGTAACACCCCAATGGCCGTGCTCCGGCCATTGGTGGGCGCCACCATAGCGATGGCACTCGGTCCGGGGCGAGCCACCGCCCCACGGCCGTCCTCGCCGCAGGCGCGATTGCTTTGAGGTGGACGGATGAGCCAAGATGAAACAAATAACTCGCAACCAACGCAATAAAGGGGTTGTCAATCCCTTCACGGCCACTTGCGAAAGTGAGATCTGATAGAGATAGTATGATAATATAAATATATTTTTGGTATTTTATAATGTAGATGCGAAAAGTAAAGATGCAAATAAAAGTAGATTGAAAGCTTATATGATAAAAGATAGACCAAGGGACTATAGGTTTCACTAGTGGCTTCTCTCAAGATAGCATAAGTATTACGGTGGGTGAACAAATTACTGTCGAGCAATTGATAGAAAAGCAAATAATTATGAGATTATCTAGGCATGATCATGTATATAGGCATCACGTCTGTGACAAGTAGACCGACTGCTGCCTGCATCTACTACTATTACTCCACACATCGACCGCTATCCAGCATGCATCTAGAGTATTAAGTTCATAAGAACAGAGTAACACATTAAGAAAGATGACATGATGTAGAGGGATAAACTCAAGCAATATGATATAAACCCCATCTTTTTATCCTCGATGGAAACAATACAATATGTGCCTTGCAACCCCTGCTGTCACTGGGTAAGGACACCGCAAGATTGAACCCAAAGCTAAGCACTTCTCCCATTGCAAGAAAGATCAATCTAGTAGGCCAAACCAAACTAATAATTCGAAGAGACCTGCAAAGACAACTAAATAATACATAAAAGAATTCAGAGGAGATTCAAATACTTCTCATAGATGAACTTGATCATAAACCCACAATTCATCAGATCTCGACAAACACACCGCAAAAAGAGTTACATCGAATAGATCTCCACAAGAGTGGGGGAGAACATGGTATTGAGATCCAAAACGAGAGAAGAAGCCATCTAGCTAATAACTATGGACCCGGAGGTCTGTGGTAAAGTACTCACAACTCATCGGAGGGGCTATGGTGTTGATGTAGAAGCCCTCCGTGGTCGATTCCCCCTCCGGCGGAGCGCCGGCGAAGGCTCCAAGATGGGATCTCGCGGATACAGAAGGTTACGACAGTGGAAATTGTTTTCCGTTGGCTCTCTGGATGTTTTTGGGGTACATGGGTATATATAGGAGGAAGAAGTACGTCGGTGGCCGCCCGAGGGGCCCAGGAGACAGGGGCGCGCCCAAAGGGGGTGGGCGTGCCCTCCTATCTCCTGGCCGCCTTGATTGCTTCTTGACTTGCACTCCAAGTCCTCTGGATCACGTTTCCAAAAATCATGCTCCCGAAGGTTTCATTCCATTTGGACTCCGTTTGATATTCCTTTTCTTCGAAATACTGAAATAGGCAAAAAAACAACAATACGGGCTAGGCCTCCGGTTAGTAGGTTTGTCCCAAAAATGATATAAATGTGTAAAATAAAGCCCATAAACATACAAAAGGGGTAATATAATAGCATGGAACAATCAAAAATTATAGATACGTTGGAGACGTATCACACCACAGCAGCGGGGGCACAGTGCAGCAGACGCTGGCTCCGCCAGGACCCGAGCGACGGCGCGATCGACATCGTCATCATCTATGCCAAGCACGGCCTCGGAGGCCATGTCGCGTGTCCATCAGCTATTGAGGTTTCCAGCAGCGGTCGAGCAGATGGACGAGTGTCGTGCCACCATTCAAACTCTGCTCGGTCTCGCCGAAGCCGAAAGTTCATGATGAGCTGCCCCGCTGCAACCTCCCCAAGCCACGGCAACAGCCCATGCCGCCACCCCCACGGAGGGGTGGTGGGGTGGGGTGGGGACGTCCCCGTGGTGCAATCCCCTCCACAGCGGCCGGCGCGGGCGCAACCAAATCAAGACCTCGACGGTGCCTCGATGGCCTCTTCCGATCCGCAGACACGTCCAGGCCAACAGGGAATCTCGGAAGGAGGGCGGAGAGGAGACGTGTGTATCGCCAAGCGGCATAGCGGCAACCTCCTCTAAGCTGACGGCTGCGGCGGCCCCGACATCGACGAACCCACTCTTGGCACTGGCGGGATCCTACCCTTCAAGGTCGGCTGCCCTGCCTTCACCCAGGAGTTGCGGCAAGTCTGTTGGCCGTCCGTTCGCACGTTCAAGCCAGAGATACCTGAGAAGTACAATGCAAGACTGAACCCGACAGAGTTCTGGAGCATCTACACCATCACTGTTTAGGCTGCCGGGGAAGAGATGAGAAGGTGTTTGCTAATTACTTCCTGTTGGCACTCAAATCCAACGTGAGGCCTTGGATGATGCATCTGCCGGAGAACTCCATTTTTTCATGGGCAGATCTATGCCATGAGTTCATCAGCGCTTTCACCGGTGGCCACCAGGAGCTAGGGCGCCCCAGCGATCTACAGCTTCTCCAGCAGAAGGAAGGAGACACCCTCCTCCAATGTGCGCAACCATCGAATTCGTGCCAAGATGAACGTGCGGTTTCCCAAGACTGCGAAGGAGCTATACACCCTGGCGGACAAGTGTGCCCGAATGGAGGAATGCAGGAAATTTCCTGGAGAGGAAGATTGCATTGATGTTGATTCAGAGGAGGATGATGAGTCCACCAGTCAGAAGAAGCCTAAGAAGCACAGCAAGAAGCGAAGGGATAACACAGTGTCGACCATTGAAGGGTCTGGCACCCCAGTACCAACAAGATCGCCAAGCTTGAGGCCCCCGGCAAGGAGGTTGGCGCATGCGCCGATTGTCGGGAAGCTGCGTCTGCCGAGAAGGCCAGGAAGGGCGATGTGCCATACTACAAGACCCACTGGACCAAGGGCTACAACCTTCAGGAGTGCTATCAGGTCGAGCAGTTGGTCAATAGATAGAGAGCAGAGTATGAGAAGTGGGATAAGGAAAAGGGTCATAATGCCACTGGCTGTAAGGGTCGAGGTGATGGACGCCAGCAAGCCCTTTCAGAACAAAGGAAAACCCACCGGGGGCCAGGAGAAAGAAGTCTGTGGTGATGAGAGTGACAAGGGGGATGAAGAGGAAACCAATGAGCGGGAGTATTAGAAGGCTACGGACGCCCTATGCATTGATGGGGGTGCATCCTTGCACACCTCCCACCGCCAACTCAAGCGATGGGCTCGGGAAGTCAATGTCGTGGAACCAGTGCCAGAGGCCCGGAAGCCGCTCAAAGGGTCCCGTACGCCCATCATATTTGACATAGAGGATCATCCTAGCCACACCACTGCGGTAGGATGCTTGCCTTTGTTTGTTTCTCCAACAATTCGCAACCTCAAGGTCACAAAGATATTGGTGGACGGTGGGGCCAGACTAAATCTGATTTCCCCGGCAGTTAAGGACAGGCTTCAGATAGTAGAAGAAGAGTTAGAGGTTACAGGCACATTTCAAGGAGTCAACCCCGGTAGGAGGCATCCTAAAGGGAAGATTATGTTGCCAGTAACATTTTGTTGGGGAGCTTAACTACCGGACTGAGAAGATTGTCTTTGACGTAGTTGACCTCCCCCTGCTGTACAATGGGATCCTTGGATGCCCAGCCTTGCCTAAATTCATGGCGGTATCCCACTATGCCTATAATACCCTGAAAATGCCTGGGCCTCTGGGAGTCCTCACCATCCCAACAGATGAGAAAGACGCCATCATTTGCATAGACAAGATGTATAGGGAAACGGTCGTGGCAGAGGCTACAACGACAGCAGTTCCTGCCAAGGAGAGCAAAGGAAAGAAACAGGATTGTAGGGCCTTTGGCAAAGAGTATGGGAAGCATGCCCCCTCCGAGTGCACGACACCCGTTGACGATGTGCCAGAGTGTTCCAACAACAAGAGATCTAAGGTTGCTGCTCCACAAGTGAAAAAGGTCCCGGCAGGGCTGGCTGGCATTGATGGTACTTTCACCTCAGCGCCACCCTTGATGGCAAATAGGAAAGAGCACTTGTTGCCTTTTTGCGGGTGAATATCGATGTGTTTTCTTGGCAACCATCTGATAACCTCGGTGTTCCCAGGGAGGTAATCAAGCACCACCTTGTTGTCTGCCCACACGCCAAACCTGTTAAGCAGAAAGTCCGGAAGCAGGCCTTGGAGAGGCAACAGTTCATTAGAGAAGAAAACAAGAAGCTTAAAGCAGCTGGTTTGGTCAGAGGAGTGCTACATCCCACTTGGGTAGCAAACCGAGTAGTAGTCCGGAAGGCGAACGGGAAGTGGAGGTTGTGCATTGATTTTACAGACCTGAACAAGGCTTGCCCAAAGGACCCATTCCCCTTGCTGTGTATTGATCAGATAGTGGATTCCACCTCAGGTTATGATTTACTCTCATTTCTGGACACCTATTCTGGGTACCACTAGATCTTCATGTCAAAGGAGGACGAGGAGAAGACATCATTCATCACTCCATGTGGTACGTATTGCTTCGTCCGCATGCTGTTCGGATTAAAGAGTGCCAGGTCCACCGTTGCAAGGGCAGTCCAGATTGGTTTTGAACCTCAGTTGCACAGAAACATTGAGGCTTATATGGATGACATTGTGGTCAAAACCAAGGACAGAGCAACTCTCACCCAGGATTTGGAGGAGACGTTTGCAAATCTGCGCAAGATCAACTTGAAGTTAAATCCAGAGAAATGTGTGTTTGGCGTCCCCTCCGGCAAGCTACTTGGATACTTTGTGTCCCATAGGGGGCTCGAAGCCAATGCCGACAAGATCAAGGCCATCGAGCAGATCCAAGCGCCAAGGATAGCGAAAGATGTTAGGCGCCTAACAGGATGTGTTACCGCGCTTAGCAGATTCATCTCCAAGTCTGCCGAGCGTACCCTACCATTCTTCAAAATATTGAAGAAGGTAGGACCCATGAAGTGGATCCCTGAAGCAGATGAAGCTTTGCAGGAGATGAAGACCAACCTGTCCTTTGTGCCTACCCTGGTTGCACCCAAGCCACATGAGTTGTTGTTGTTGTACTTGGCGGCAACAAACCAAGTGGTTAGCGTAGCCTTAGTAGCCGAGAAGTGGATGAGAAAGAGAGTAAGCTTAGGCCAACAGGGCCAGAGAGGGATCAGAGCAGCAGCAAGCATGGCAACGATGACGACCCCAAGGACATGGCAAGGAAGAAAGTGGTGCAGCCCCTAGTGTACTTCGTGAGATTCTTATTACAGGGGGCTAGATCGAGGTACTTTGGCATGCAAAAGTTGATCTTTGGTCTCATCATGGCCTCAAGGAAACTGCGCCACTACTTCCAAGCTCATGAGATCATGGTTGTTACTCGTTTCCTGTTGCAATGGATACTCTGAAACCCAGAGGCTACCGACAGAATAGTGGGGTGGGCTTTGGAGTTATCCAGCTTTGGCTTGAGGTTTGAGAGCACATCAACTGTCCAGAGCAGGGCATTGGCAGAGTTTATTGCTGAATGGACACCAACCCCTGATGAAGAAGTGACAGAGACAGTTTTCCCCGGCAAGGAATCACCCCAAGAATGGATCATGTTTTTTGATGGTGCTTTTTCCCTGCAAGGTGCGGGGGTTGGCGTGCTTCTTGTTGCCCCCACCGGGGAGCACTTGAAGTACATCGTCCAGATGCATTTCGCACTGGAAGAAGCCACCAACAATACAACAAAGTATGAAGGGCTCCTTGCCGGGATCAGGATTGCAGCAGAATTGGGAACTAAAAAGGTGATCATTCGAGGAGACTCATAGTTGGTGGTGAGACAAGTTAACAAGGATTACCAAAGTCCATTAATGGAGGCATACATCAAGGAAGTGAGAAGATTGGAGAAGCACTTCTACGGATTGCAAACAGAGCAGTATCCCGTGCAGAAAATAGCATACCTGATCATCTGTCAAAGTGTGCTGCGCAGAAGTTTCATGTGGAACCAGGGACTTTTGTTCCCTGTCTTACTCAGCCCTCTGTATCCCCAGCAACAATGGCCTGGAAGAGGAGAAAGTTGGACACCGGAAAGCCTCTCCCGGTCAAGCCGTCCGCTCCCGGTAGAGATCCTGCCAGAAACATCTCCTCACAGCCTGCCAGACCACCCCCTCCTGCCGGGTCCATGGACCCCGCGCACGAGGCCAATGCTCCCACAGCAGAGGAGGTGCCTCTAGTCCTTGTTGCCGAGCCACAAGCTCCCACTTGGGCAAGGCACATTGTCAGCTTCCTCCAAAATGGAGAGCTTTCCGGCAATCAAGACGAAGCAGAAAAAGTAGCCCGGAGGACCAGTATGTATCAGTTTGTCGATGACACTCTGTACAGAAGAAGGCCCAATGGTGTGAAATTGAAGTCTGTCTGCCGGGAAGAAGGAAAGGAACTGCTGGCTAAGATACACAAAGGAATGTGCGGCTCCCACATTGGATCAAGGGCATTAGTTGGGAAAGCATTCCGGCAAGGATTCTATTGGCCCACAGCCCTCCAAGATGCGGTCGAGCTAGTCACTAGGTGTGGAGCCTGTCAGTTCCATTCCAAGCAAACCCACCTGCCATCCCAAGCGCTTCAGACAATCCCTCTATCATGGCCATTTTTAGTTTGCGGGCTCAATATCCTCGGCCCCTTCCCCCGAGCAATCGGGGCTTTGAATTCTTGTTCATTGCCATCGACAAGTTTACAAAGTGGCCGGAAGTGACTGCTGTGAGGAAGGTGACTGCTCAATCAGCTATCAAGTTCTTGAAAGCTCCGGTGTGTCGTTTTGGAGTTCCGGCAAGGATCATCACAGACAATGGCACCCAGTTCATGAGCCGCACCTTCATGCAATATGTCCACGCCCTCGGATGCAAGATCTCATTCGCCTCTGTGGCACACCCCTAGAGCAATGGACAAGCTGAGGCATACGCTGAAGTGCTACATGGACTCAAGGCAAGAACCTTTGATACACTACAGAAGCACGATGGGCGGTGGATCGAGGAGTTGTCGATAGTTCTCTGGTCCCTCAGAATGACACCAAACCGAGCTACCGGGGAGACTCCCTTCTCCCTAGTCTACGGGGCAGAAGCATTTATCCCCACAGAACTCAGTTACGGGTCGCCTCGAGTGCTTGCTTACGACGAGATCGTGCAAGATCAGCACTGGCGTGACGACACTGTGCTACTCGAGGAGAACCATCTTTGGGCTGCTATGCGTGCCGCATGCTATCAGCAAGCCCTGCGTCACTATCATAGCCGCATGGTTCACGACCGGACTTTTGAGGAAGGTGACCTTGTCCTTACGCATGTTCAGTCCACCAAGGGTACACACAAGTTGTAACCAAAGTGGGAAGGCCCTTACCAGGTAGTACGAGTCACCAGACCCGGCGCAATCCGTCTTGAGACCGGAGATGGCACTTTGTTGTGAAACTCATGGAATACTGAGCAACTTTGCAAGTTCTACCCGTAAGGTGCGAGGCTGCCGGGCCTTGCCCGGTAGCTACCCATGTGTATAGGACTTGCCTCAGTTGCATGTAAACCCTTGTACAAAGCTGGGGCGATGACCCAGTGCGAGAATAAAGAAGCATTGTAGAGGGGCCCCAACTTAGATTGCATGCATGCATGAGCATATGCATATAGATAAGATTGCATCCTGCATTCATTCTCATCTGCATGAAGTTACAGGTTGTCACCATGGTCTTGGCTGCGACGAAAGGATGAGAAGATTGCCCAGCACTGTCATCCCGACAAGCCAAATAGATAAGTTCTACCTCTTATCCATTCGTGTTCTGCAAGCTATAACTTAGGAATTAGAAAACCTCACCACTACTTTTAGACTTAGGTGCTCTCATTCCTGGCCTGAACGCAGCTTTAGTCCAAGTGGTTGTAGTTGCCTTTGGTAAAGGGAAGTTGGCGGGAGGGGGATGGTCCTTCTGTCTCTAACCCGGCAGATAAGGTTCTTAGGCAAACAAAAAGATGGCCGGCAGGATAGCCTGTCAGGGCAAACTCATTTATTTACACTAAAGAGGCATCTCACCTCTGCATGGACATATACATGCACGAGTCCTCGGCAAGGTTTATCTTTTTCATTGATATGATGATGCAAGTACAAGCATTACAGAACACAAACATGTACTTGAGAGATTACATCATATGAATTAAAATTTGGCAAGTGCCTTCAAATTTAAGATTGAAAAAAGATAAGTTACCCGTGATGCCTTTGCCCTTGTCCATCTCTTACAGGACGTGGTCGAAGATGCAGAGAGCAGGCACGGCTAGAGTCTGGCGCCTCCCCAAGATCAGGACGGCGCCATTCCCCAGCGCGGAAGAAGGACCCGGAGGACGCGGATGGTGATGCCACCGGAGGCTCAGGTGGAAGGACACGGAGTCACCGGCAAACACGACTCGTTAGAAAGATCTCCCCCATTCTTGACGCGTCGTGGGTTCCCAGCATCGTCCACATCACTACCACCCAAAGAGCCCAGATCGTCAGCTAGACCGAGCATCATGCTCTCTAGCTCCCCGCATAGAGAGCATGGTCGTCCCTAGCGGCCCTAACAACGGAAATTACCGCACGTCCCGAAGACGTGTATGAAGACAAGAAGCACTCCTACGCAGACAGAGGGAGACGCCTGGAGGAGCCGGACCTGCCCCTGCCGATGGGAGGCCTCTTCCAAAGCTCCTCCTACACGTCACACAGGGATGAAGAACAAGGAGAAACCGGCTACCACGCCCCACGCCCGTCACGGTCCATGGCATGGTGTCGTTCACATCCCCGCCCACAAAAATCAGGGCTACGGGCACCGGAGTCACCACCTCCAGCATTACCACCACGCCGCCCGAGTATCTTCACGGCCGCAAAGGATTCGTAGCTGAAACCTGGGGGCCAACCCCAGGCTCCCCTTTCTAGAATTCTCAAGGTGGCGCAAGATAGAAGAAGAAGTGGATGTTGTTGGATGCCTCCATTCCACCCCTGCTCTCCCTTTTATAGGCGGACGAGGGGGGCTGAGGGCTGGATCCACGGCGAGCGACCACCACCCTCCTCCACCAGTTGAAAGGAGTCGGGTCCTCGCCATCATGCTCTCCCATGCCACACGCCTCCATTACCCATCCCGCGCGATGCATGCGGCATATGTGGCTAAGGAAAAGGGTGCAGTGCGAAGAATAAATTGGCAGTTTCCATCACGTATGTTAAAGTCATTCACGGGCCATTACTAGAGTGGTCCCACCACCATTGGCCTTGCTTGGCGCACGGGAAACTAGAAACTGGCCCAAAATCATGACTAATGAAGAAGCAAAGGAGATCTCAAGAGACCAGCTTGTTCAACAGTGCTGCCTGTGCACTACCCCGATGATGCTCGACAGCTCGTTCGGGGCAGGCCCAGGGGCTTCTGTCGGTGCAACAGATCCAGGGTCTGTTGACCATACTATGCATACGCACAAGATCAAGGGTAGAGCACGAGAACCAGAGACCAAAAGACTCGAAGAACTAGAGAAAGAGCAAAAGGAACCAAGATGAAGATAAGGGCAAGATATCATCGAAACAGATGCCTCCCTTGCAGGGCAGGCGAGCCCAGCAAGGGGCGAGGCCACCCCAGAAGAGAAGGACCAAGGCATCTCGGCAGGGCCTGCCAGGACTCACGGAGACCAGATCACCCCACCAACTGCTCCACCTCAACCCACGTCGTGGATCAGTGCGGTGTCAAGATGCATGATGATTAAGTGGAAACCATTCGCCGCATGGCGACCACTTTCTACCAAATGAACCCACAAATGACACCCGTCCAGAGACATGTCAAGCGAGCAGGCGTGGAGCTGGCGAATTAGCCCGACAAGCCTTGCCGGGCGACCAACGATGTGACACTAAGTGGCGCATTAAATGCATGTTGTCAGACTGCAGAGTTAGGTATGATAGCACTGTTTGCGATCATATTAGTGTCTAATGACCTATTTTCCACTGTGGTAACCCCTTGAGCTATAAAAGGTGGCCCATGGCAACGATGAGAGGGGTTGGGAAAACTTAGATCACACACCCCCGTACGCGCGTAGTCGTCGCTGCCCCGAAGTGACCTTGCCGGGGAAGTGTACTATGCACCACCACCACCTTTTTCCAATCAATCCACAAAAGCAGGATTAGGGTTTTACGCCTCACGGCGGCCCGAACCTGGGTAAAACTGCTTGTGTGATCCCCTGCCGAGTTGCCTTGCATTGGTTTGCTCTTTGTGCAACGCAACTCCCCCTACCGAAACAGCAAGGGGTCGTCCTGGTCCCATAGGTGGCTATGATTTCCCGCGACAACGATTGTCTTCGCAACTCCCCCTACCGAAACAGCAAGGGGTCGTCCTGGTCCCATAGGTGGCTATGATTTCCCGCGACAACGATTGTCTTCGCCTTCTCAAATTCGGTGGCCGCCTTTTCGGCAGCCGCTTTCTTTTCGGCCGGCTCAGCCTCGACCCTCTTTAACACCACCTTGAGGCCATCAACCTCCACAACGGCAGTTGCAATCACCATGTGCTCGGGATACAATCCGGAATGTAATTAACTGATGGTGTTAACTATGTATTTCGATAAGAACTTACCTTGTGCCTCATCAGCCATTTGTTGATGAGGTCAAGTTCTTCATCAGAGCATTTCAGCTTCCGATCAATCTCCTCTAGGGCAGCGACATTAACAGCCGCGGCCATGTACGATGCCTGTGATATCAAATCAATCATGATACTTTACATGCTGGACTATGGATATTTAACCCTCTGTAAGGTTTTTGCAATCCTTACGGAGTCTTGGGGGCTGTTATATATACGGCCTGCTCAAACTTTCATTAAGAAAGTCAAATCTGTTTTGCAGGGAAAGACAATACTTGACTCACCTCAAAGCCTGTCAGAAGGCCTTGGATGACATCGTTTAGTCCGGTATGGACAAACCAAACACTCTGCAGAACCGCACCCATAAGGGCGTCGTGCCCGTCGATAATAATGGAGTTGTTTACCAACTTCTCTATCATGTCCGGACAACCCGCCGCCACCTGGTTGTTCGTATATGGCGCGGGCGGCAGTCCTCAACCCCTTTCCCGTCGGAAGGTGGGACCGACACCTGTGAGGACCTTGGGAGCTCAGATGCGGCCGACTTGGAGGGTCCGGATGGTCTGGACTCTCCTCCCGCATTGACCAGGAGAGATGCACGCTCCTGGTCTTCTGTGACCGAGGCATTAGCCTCGGCCATAACTGCGTCGCCCCCCTCCATGATGTTCGGATGGGGAGGGGTCCTTCGGACCAGCACCTCCCCAGCCTCTTCGGGGACCAGGGGAGGCGTCGAGCACGACGCAGACCCAGTATCCGCCAACTTGGTGGGTGGATAAGTCCTATTCGAGGTCCGCTCGGCAGGGTGGCGGTATGGTGGGTTGTGATATCACATAATCGGTTCCCATCAGTATGAGGACTGGTAAAATAAAGTAAACAGGAAATTTCTAGGTTCACACCTCATGGCGGGGGCCTTGACCCTGGGTTCCTTCTCCGGAATCTTTTCGGACGCCACCGACTCCTCATCGGAGTGCGAATTGTCGGGCAAGATCAGCTTAGGATTGCACTGCCTCTTCGGGGCCCGAGGAGGTTGCTCCTCCTAGACGCCCCCGGATGTCGCCCTCTTCATGGAGTGGGAGGAGGCGTTCTCCTCCTCGTCCTCGTCCTCATCCCCATCTTGGGCAGACGGGGCAGTAGTCACTACAAAAAAAATACATTTCCGTGATGATACGTGTTTGTCATAGTAGGTCGCATTTTTTGTCATGCATGTACATCCATGACGATTTTATGACAGAATCAAGATAGTCATACCTGCGCTGTTGTAGAAGTGTTCCATGACATTACCAAAATTATCATCACGGAAGTGTCCACTTCCATGACGATAAATCGCGCATCATAGAAGTGCTTTCGTCAAGGGTGACCGACACGTGGCATCCACCGTAACGGGATGCCGTTAACCTATCGGGTCCAGGTTTTGGATCCTATATCCCGCTAACAGCCACGACCAATGCCGATTTTCCACGTGTAAAATTCTCATTGGCTGATGGATCCACACGTCAGCTCCGCATTGGCACAGGTGTCACTCATCCAACGGTCGAGATGGGCCTATGATATGTTGACAGGTGGACCAGCCCAAAAGTGGCCCATAAAGTTTAAATGGGTCGGCCCAACCGAAGGCCCATAAGATTTAGTGGACCATAATGGGCCGGCCCAGCTAAAGGCCCACAAGATTTTGCAGACCATAATGGGCCGGCCTAGCTAAAGGCCCACAAAATTTAGCAGACCATAATGAGCTAGCCCAGCTAAAGGCCCACACGATTTTGCAGACCATAATGGGCCGTCCCAGCTAAAGGCCCACACAATTTTGCGGACCACAATGGGTCGACCCAGCGAAAGGCCCACAAGATTCTGCAGACCATAATGGGTCGGCCCAGCTAAAGGCCCAACATTCTCTGTAAAATCGGCCCGTCAACAGCCTATCCTAAACTTGTCATCAACGCAGCCCATGGTCACTTCTGGCCCGTTAACTATCCGCTAAGTAACTGGGGTGAATTACGGCCCGGTGTGTTTTCGACCTGTTAAAGGTCCTGCTTCATTTGGGCCCATTTACAGGCCAACAAAACTTTCGGCCCATAAACGACCGTGAAGGATTTAGGTCATATTCGGCCATGTCTGACATTCGGCTTGTTAGAGGCCCACTATAGATTTGGGCCACTTTCGTCCTGTTGTCATTTTCGGGATGTTAACACCGGACGAAAACCATGGGCCATATGTGGCCCAACTTCATATCGGGCCCATTAACGGCCCATATAAAAATGATGATAAACTAGCCCGACCGAATTTCCAGCCTGTTAAAGGCCTGTGTATTAGGTCAGCGCATTTACGGCCCATCCGAATTCCGGCCTGTCAAAGATCCGCATCGTAAATGGGCCACCATTTCGGCCTGCTAAGACCGGTGGGTCATTTGGCACAATCAGGGCCCAATCTCACTTTCGGTCTATTAAAGGCCCATGTTTTTTATGGGCTCGAGATATTTACACCTGTAAACGGCCTATTTTTACTGAGGGCCGAAATTATGTTTAAACCTGTTAAAAGCCCACTATGGGCACATGCCTACTAGAAAAATATGAAAGCTTATGCTGATTTAGGCCCAGATATTTTTAGTGGGCTACATGCCAATTTCGGCCCGTAATCAGTTTTAGCCCAATTGGAATGGGCCCGACGAATGTTGGCATGTTGGGCTCCTATGAAGCTTTCGGCCGAATACATTACTAAGATAAACCTACAATATACAAAAATAGCATCGTAATTACTGCAGCCTGTGGCCGCATCATAAATGTTGTATCACAACAAAATAAATTCCAACCATACAACAAAAGGCCTGTTGGCATAAAGTTTATAGTCCTTCCAGATAAAAGCACCATCAGATGTATAAAAGCACAAATCATTTGACCTGAGTGCTAATGTTTCAGGCTGTAGAATCTGATGGAGCAGCACGATCTTCACCTTTTTTCGCCATTGCTCTTGAACAATGAAGCGAATGTCTGATAGTCTGGTTTCAAAACCATTCATATCTTGACGACATTTGTCAACCACTATTCTTGTTTCCGAAATGACGTCCATTAGGGATTGGACTTGTGTCTAGAGCATAGATATATCACTCTGTCTAGTAGGAAGATTTTGTTCAGTAGGTGATTTGGACGAGGTTACCTTGACAACCAACCCAGAATTACACAAGAAGGTGCTTTTTGCACTGCTGGTGGAGAGATACTGACGCACTGCAGCAATAGGTGACATTGTGCCTGTGGTAGCCTAGTCACCTTCAGGTGGTTGTGGCTGTTCAATCATTTGTTCCATAGCTTCCTGAAAGTTTGAACTTGTAGATTAGTGTACCAGATAAGTTACTAATGACAAAAGAACAAACAAAGTAGGTTAAACATTTATACATAACTTATTTTGGTGAACTATTGTAATACATTAGCATGTATTGCAGTGCCAGCTACATAATAAAATCACTTTCGGAACATATGTCCATGTAGCATGCCTACTGTATTGTCTATTTCCTCACATTTGTTGATATCTAAGGATAAAGATACATGGTTTAAAGTAGGATGAACATCATATGACATCATTCATATCATGGACAAACAGATTGAAAACAAACAGGCTATTTTATCATTGTGTGCACACATGCACATAACAACTAGATTACAAATTAAGACCAAAAGAATATCCTTCATCTCTTTTAAACCATGTAATGTGAAATGATACGTTAAGATAACTATGTATATAAGTGAATATAGTAACTGATATTGTCTGCAAACCAAGTAGTTAAATGAACACATCACAGTACCAATCAGTTCAAGGCATGAGGAGTAAGGACTTACAATAGCGGCTTGAACTGGTGTGCTCATGCCCTTCATCTTGCTGGTGTGGCAATCCTTGAAGATTTTCACTGCATTTGGTTCATGTTCTTTTTGGTCCGCACGGGCTGTCCTCTGTATTTGGAACAAGTCAACATAGATATGATAATATGGCACAAAAAAGAAGGAAGTACCAGTTATTTACAAGAGCCTCGCAATGTGCAATATAGCTACGAGATCCTGTTGTCTGCTGGAATTTCACTTTAGAATGGTTGGTTTTGTTCTTCAAATAGTTAGCCTATATGAAGATACACTTGTAAGGCACATACATAAATACAAGTTCAATATGTGGTCTGATCAAATATATATAACCTACCTAATACTTTGGATCAGACTAGTGTTTAACGAGGGCTGTCCAGTCTTCATCTGTAATATATTCCACTGGAGATGTTTGGGCGATTTCATTGTTAGCGTTGCCTTCAAAGTGAGATTTTCTAAGGTGGTACCGATACTGCCGCAGAGCAGACTGAAAAACATGAGTGCATGCTTGTTTAGTTGCATCATCTTTCGGATCCAACTTGAACCTCATCTATTGAAAAAAGAATGTGAGTCTTATTAGGAGGAAGCTAGAAAGTATGGGACAGAGAAAGACAATATTACTAATTGCGATGAATAACATTACTTACGGATAAATGGTCAAGGAAGGTGTTAAACTGGGTATTGTCTTTCTCATTCCTGTACTGGATCCACGTTGGGAGGATACGTGCATGACACCTAATGGCAACGGCTGCCTCTGATACTGTGTTTGTAGATTTAGCCGGTGAACTTGGACCTTCTACTGCACTATAAGTACCAGCGGAATCTCGACGGCAGATCCTTTTCCATTTCAGCCGACGAGTAACAGCACTCCCTACTCGATGTCAAGCCGTACCCACAACACAAAAGAATAAAATCTCTCTTCATAACTCATTGATGCATGATACAGACAAGCAATACTTTGATGTAAGACAACCGTATGAGGATGGAATATGTAAGAAAAATAGGACGGCATGACATATTAACAGCTACGATGTGCAAACTAAGCAGAAGAATTTTCAGGAAAATAGAAGTAATGCAAGCTAGACACCATATGAAAGATGCAACCAATATTACTCTGCCAAGTTAAAAGTGTCTTGTCATAAGTGGCAATTCGAAAAATCAGAAGCAGTACAACATAGAAATCAATGCAAGATGCAACCACTATCAAACTGCCATGTTAAAAGCGTCCAATCATGAGTGACTGATGCGGGATACACAACAGCAGTACTTTGATGTAAGAACATGGTATGTTAAATAGATGTAGTGTATTCTAGACACAGAAAGCCATGTCATATGCACATGTATAATGTATAAACTCAGCAGGTGCAATTTGATCAAAATAGAAGAAATACAGGCTAGACAACATATGCAACATGAAACCAATTATCACACTGTCAACTTAGAGCAAGCACCTGCGATGGTGGAGTACGGGAGATGAACTCATCATGTAGACTTGGGACTTCAACTTCATTAGCAGTAGCAGTGGCAAATCTAGAGAGTCTCTATTTGCGTCGGTGCGAAGGACCACCAACATCCCCTAACTTACTCTTTTCCTTCCTATTTTCTGATATTGCCTTCTGAAGTAAAAACCACAAGAAGATGAATAAAATTAGCTCTGCATAACTGGTTGATGCATGATACAGACGAACACTACTTTGATGTAAGGCAAGCACGGGATAGGAGGATAGAATATATACAAAAAAGACATCATTTCATATTCACATGTACGATAGGAGGATGGAATATGTATGAAAAAAAGTAAGCGGAAGGCATTTCAACCAAATTTGGAAGAAATGAAAGCTAGGCACCATATGAACATGCAACCAATATCACTCTATCAGGTAAAAAGTGTCGCGTCGTAAGTGCCATTTCAAGAGATTAGAAGCAGTACAAGCTAGAAGACAATGCAAGATGCAACCTACATCATAGTACCAAGTTAATTGTGTCTTATGGGTAAGTGATCGTTGCAGGTATAAGTTGTAAGCTACATAGAGGCAATTCAACATAATTAGAAGCAATACAAACTAGACATCATACGGAAAACGCAACCACATATAACAGTTCCAAGTAAGACCAAGCACCTGTGATGGTGAAGTAGGGGAGATGTGCTCATCTGATGACCCACAAGTGTAGGGGATCTATCGTAGTCCTTTCGATAAGTAAAAGTGTCAAACCCAACAAGGACCAGAAGGAAATGATAAGTGGTTTTCAGTAAGGTTTTCTCTGCAAGCACTGAAATTGTAGATAATAGATAGTTTTTGTGATAAGATAAATAGTAACGAGTAATAAGTAAATAAAGTAAATAAAGTGCAGCAAGGTGGCCCAATCCTTTATGTAGAAAAGGATAAGTCTGGACAATTTCTAATACTGAGAAAGGAGCTCCCGAGGACACATGGGAATTATCGTCAAGCTAGTTTTCATCACATTCATATGATTCGCGTTCGGTACTTTGATAATTTGATATGTGGGTGGACCGGTGCTTGGGTACTGCCCTTACTTGGACAAGCATCACACTTATGATTAACCCCTATTGCAAGCGTCCGCAACTACAAAAGAAGTATTAAGGTAAACCTAACCACAACATTAAACATATGGATCCATATCAGCCCCTAACGAAGCAACGCATAAACTAGGGTTTAAACTTCTGTCACTCTAGCAACCCATCATCTACTTATTACTTTCGCATGCCTTCCTCTAGGCCCAAATAATGGTGAACTGTCATGTAGTCGACGTTCACATAACACCACTAGAGGAAAAGACAACATACATCTCATCAAAATATCGAACGAATACCAAATTCACATGACTACTAATTGCAAGACTTCACCCATGTCCTCAGGAACAAATGTAACTACTCACAAAGCATATTCATGTTCATAATCAGAGGGGTAATAATATGCATTAAGGATCTGAACATATGATCTTCCACCAAATAAACCAATTAGCATAAACTACAAGGATTAATCAACACTACTAGCAACCCACATGTACCAATTTGTGGTTTTGATACAAGATTGGATACAAGAGATGAACTAGGGTTTTGAGAGGAGATGGTGCTGGTGAAGATGTTGATGGAGATTGACCCCCTCCCGATGAGAGGATCGTTGGTGATGACGTTGGTGATGATTTCCCCCTCCCGGAGGGAAGTGTCCCCGGTAGAACAGCTCCGCCGGAGCCCTAGATTGATTCCGCCAAGGTTCCGGCTCGTGGCGGAGGAGTTTCGTCCTGTAAGCTTGCCCATGGTTTTTTTCATGGTAAAAGCTCTAATATAGTAGAAGATGGACATCGGAGGCCCACCAGGGGGCCCAGGAGATAGGGGGCGCGCCCAGTAGGGGGGCGTGCCCTCCACTCTCCTAGATAGGGTGTGGGCCCCCTGGTGTATTTCTTTCACTCAATAATTCTTATAAATTCCAAAAACATGTTTCGTGGAGTTTCAGGGTTTTTGGAGCAGTGCAAAATAGGTTTCTAATGTTTGCTCCTTTTCCAGCCAGAATTCCAGCTGCTGGTATTCCCCCTCTTCATGATAAACCTTGTAAAACAAGAGAGAATAGCCATAAGTATTGAGATATAATGTGTAATAACAGTCCATAATGCAATAAATATTGATATAAAAGCATGATGCAAAATGGACGTATCAACTCCCCCAAGCTTAGACCTCGCTTGTCCTCAAGCGGAAGCCGATATCGAAAAATATGTCCACATGTTTAGAGATAGAGGTGTCGATAAAAATAAAATACGGACATGAGGGCATCATGATCATTCTTATAACAGCAACATATATAGATTTTATCATATGATTTCTTATGCTTATGTAACAATCAATTCACAATGTTAAGTACGGTTCAAAAACTTCATTGGGAACTAATAAACTATAATCTCAGTCATTAAAGCAATTGCAATTTATCATGACATCAGAAAGATTCAACAATAGAGCTTTTCAGCAAGCTCACATACTCAACTATCTTGTAGCCTTCTACATTTGCTAACACTCACACAATACTTGTGGTTATGGAGTTTCAGCCAGACACTGAGAAAGACAGGGGCTTATTGTGTTGCCTCCCAACGTATTCACCTTTAGGTGATGTCAATAATATTAGCCCATGCTAACTTACATCCAATTGGATATATATATGTCATGATCTTTCAAACACGAGGAGCTTGCCAAAGGGTAAAATTAAAAAGGGAAAGGTGAGGATCACCTTGACTCAAGCATAAAGTAAAAACATAAAGTAAAAGATAGGCCCTTCACAGAGGGAAGCAGAGGTTGTCATGTGCGTTTAGGGTTGATGCACAAAATCTTAATGCAAAAGAACGTCAGTTTATATTTCCCCTTGTATGTGGACCTTTATTATGCAGTCTGTCACTTATTTTCTCTGCACTAATAAGTCATACATATTTAGATAGCAATTTTTATTGCTTGCAACATGACAACTTACTTGAAGGATCTTACTCAATCCATAGGTAGGTATTGTGGACTCTCATGGCAAAACTGGGTTTAAGGATATTTGGAAGCACAAGTAGTATCACTACCTGGTGCAAGGAATTTGGCTAGGATGAGGGGGAAGGCAAGCTCAACATGTTTGGAAGGTCAATGACAATATACTTTAACTGAGATGTCGGAAAACATAAACCATTATGTTGTCTTGCTTGTCCAACGTCGACTCTTTTAGCATGTCATACTTAATGAGTGCTCCTAGTTATAAAAGGTGTCCAAGATAATATATTTATATGTGAACCTCTCTTTCCTTATCACTTCCTATTAATTGCAACAATGACCAAAACTACGTTCATCAACTCTCAACAATTTTTATGCCTCATACTTTCTATGTGTGAAGTCATCACTATTCATAAGATCAATATGAACCCTTTTATTCTTTCTACTTTCTCAAGATCATAGCACATAGCAAAGCCCTTGACTCAACACTAATCTTTATTATAGATAGCTCACGGTCTCGATTACAAAAAGAGATCACAATGCAAAACTCAAAACTACTTGATATCAACACTTCAAACTACTAGATCAAGATACTACTAAAAGGATCGAACTAATAAAACAGTAAAGATAGGAGTGTGATGGTGATACGATACCGGGGCACCTCCCCCAAGCTTGGCAGTTGCCAAGGGGAGTGCCCATACCCATGTGATTATTTCTCTTTCTTCACGGTTGGTGTTATGATTTTCTTGGCTATGATTCCCTCCAGGATACGGTTCTCCTCCTCGAGCTTGTTGACTTGTTGTTTGAGGTCCATAATTTCTTTACGGAGCTTGCCCGTAACGGCCAAAGCTCCCTTTACCCAAGGATGTTGCATAGCTTCTGGAGAACAAGTAAAGCTCTTTTTCATATTTTCATAGGAGAGAAATCTAAAGTTGGAAGGGACGACCTAAGCTGGAGTTGCCAGGCTAGGTAGCTCCCCCTTTATAAATTCTGCCTGGATGTGAGAGGTAACTTCTTGATCTTCTTTCGTGGCATCTATCCTTTTCAAATCAGCCTCCATCTCATCCTCCGTTGATGGTACAAAGTGATAAGCATCGCTATTGGCTCCTGGACCTGGTGTTGGGTGAGACACCCAGCTCTCCCCGGCTGACTCCTGAGAAGACATCTTGCTCTAAATCTGAAACAGAAATAGCTCGAAATGAAAACAGAGGATACTTGCCCGATACGATGGTCAAAACCTTCGGGAGTATATATAATGGATTTTTACCGACCAAAATATGTAACGTGCAAGAAAACGGAGCCCACGAGATAGGGGGCGCGCCCAGTAGGGGGGGGGCGCCCTCCACTCTCGTGGAGGCCTCGTGTCCCTTTCGGACCACTTCTTTCTTCCGAAAATTCTTAAATATTCCAAAACCGATAAAAATTGCCATTGGAGTTGTTTTGGGGTCGGTTTACTTACCGTACCACATACCTATTCCTTTTCGGAGTCTGGAACGTTCTGGCAAGTGTCCCTTATGTATTCCTCCGGGGTTACGGTTTCAATAATATTAGTTTCAACATTGATAGGATTACCTGAAATGTAATGTATAATTCTTTGACCGTTTACCACCCTCGGACTTGTGCCTTCGAAGTTGTTGATTTTTATGGCACCAGAACGATAGACCTCCTCGATAACGTAAGGATCTTCCCATTTTAAGAGAAGTTTTCCTGCAAAAAATCTTAAACGAGAGTTGAATAATAGCGCATAATCTCCTATGTTAAACTCACGCTTTTGTATCCTTTTGTCATGCCAGCGTTTGACTTTTTCTTTGAATAGCTTGGCATTCTCATAGGCTTAAGTTCTCCATTCATCAAGTGAGCTAATATCAAACAACCTCTTCTCACCGGCAAGTTTGAAGTCATAGTTGAGCTCTTTAATAGCCCAATATGCTTTATGTTCAAGTTCAAGAGGTAAGTGGCACGCTTTTCCATAAACCATCTTATATGGAGACATACCCATAGGATTTTTATATGCAGTTCTATAGGCCCATAATGCATCATCAAGTTTTTTGGACCAATTCTTTCTAGATCTATTCACAGTCTTTTGCAAAATTAATTTGAGCTCTCTATTGCTCAACTCTACTTGACCACTAGACTGCGGATGATAAGGAGATGCGATTCTATGATTAACATCATACTTATCAAGCATCTTACGGAAAGCACCATGAATAAAATGTGAATCACCATCAGTCATAAGATATCTAGGGACTCCAAACCTCGGAAAAATAACTTCTTTAAGCATTTTAATAGAAGTGTTATGATCAGCACTACTAGTTGGAATAGCTTCTTCCCACTTATTAACGTAATCAACAGCAACTAAAATATGTGTATAACCATTAGAGGCAGGAAAAAGTCCCATATAATCAAAGCCCCAACGGTTCAATAACAAGTGAGTAATTCATAGGCATTTCTTGACGTCTACTAATGTTACCTATTCTTTGGCATTCATCACAAGATAAGACAAACTTACGGGCATCTTTGAAGAGAGTAGGCCAATAAAAAAATAGATTGTAGTACCTTGTGTGCAGTTCTCTCTCCAGCGTGGTGTCCTCCATAGGATCCAGAGTGACACTTGCGTAGGATCTGTTCCTGTTCATGCTCAGGCACACAGCGTCTAATAACACCATCTACTCCTTCTTTATAAAGGTGTGGGTCATCCTAGAAGTAATGTCTTAAATCATAAAAGAACTTTTTCTTTTGCTGGTATGTGAAACTAGGCGGTATAAATTTAGCAACAATGTAATTAGCATAATCAGCATACCAAGGAGCAGTACGAGAAGCATTAACGACCACTAATTGTTCATTAGGAAAGCTATCATCAATAGGCAGTGGGTCATCAAGAACATTCTCTAACCTAGACAAGTTGTCTGCAACGGGGTTCTCAGCTCCCTTTCTATCAACAATATGCAAATCAAATTCTTGGAGCAAGAGAACCCATCTAATGAGTCTAGGCTTAGCATCTTTCTTTTCCATAAGATATTTAATAGCAGCATGATCAGTGTGAATAGTAACTTTGGAATCAACAATATGAGGTCTAAACTTATCACAAGCAAACACAACTGCTAAGAATTCTTTTTCAGTGGTAGTGTAATTTCTCTGGGCAGTATCAATAGTCTTACTAGCATACTGGATAACATTCAATTTCTTATCGACTCTTTGCCCTAGAACAGCACCTACAACATAATCACTAGCATCGCACATAATTTCAAAAGGTAAATTCCAATCAGGTGGCTGAACAATAGGTGCAGTGGTCAAAGCTTTCTCAAGTATTTCAAATGCTTCTACACAATCATCATCAAAGACAAAAGGAATATCTTTTTGCAATAAATTAGTCAGAGGCCTAGAGATTTTAGAGAAGTCCTTAATGAGCCTCCTATAAAAACCGGAATGACCAAGGAAACTTCTTATACCTTTTATGTCCTTGGGACACTACATCTTTTGAATAGCATCAACTTTGGCTTTGTCAACTTCAATACCTCTCTCGGAAATCTTATGCCCCAAGACAATGCCTTCATTAACCATAAAGTGACACTTTTCCCAATTCAGGATCAGACTAGTGTCTTCGCATCTCTGCAAAACTTGATCAAGGTTGCTCAAACAATCATCAAAAGAGGATCCATAAAAGGAAAAGTCATCCATGAATACCTCACAAATCTTTTCACAAAAATCAGAGAATATAGCCATCATGCATCTTTGAAAGGTACCAGGTGCATTACATAAACCAAAAGGCATACGTCTATAAGCAAAAGTACCAAAAGGGCAAGTGAAAGTAGTTTTAGATTGATCCTTCGCTGACACAGGTATTTGAGAGAAACCAGAATAACCATCTAGAAAGAAGAAATGTGTGTGTTTGGATAGTCTTTCTAGCATTTGATCAATAAAAGGTAAAGGGTAATGATCTTTCTTAGTAGCTTTATTTAACTTACGGAAATCAATTACCATCCTATAACCTGTAATAATTCTTTGCGGGATCAATTCATCTTTATCATTAGGAACAACGGTAATACCTCCCTTTTTAGTAACACAATAAACAGGGCTTACCCATTCACTGTCAGCAATGGGATAAATAATACCTGCCTCAAGGAGCTTTAGTATCTCCTTTCTTACCACTTCTTTCATCTTGGGATTTAGTCGTCGTTGAGGATCTCTAACTGGTTTGGCATCTTTTTCCACTGTAATTTTGTGTTGGCATAATGTGGGACTAATGCCTTTGAGATCATCCAGAGTATATCCAATAGTTGCTCGGTGCTTCTTCAGAGTTTTCAATAATCTTTATTCTTCTTGCTCTGAAAGGTTAGCACTAATAATAACATGATATATTTCCTTTTCATCAAGATAAGCATACTTAAGATTTTCAGGTAATGGTTTGAGTTCAAACATGGGATCACCCTTGGGTGGAGGGGGATCCCCAAGGATTTCAACAGGAAGGTTATGTTTTAGCATAGGTTCCTTTTTAAGGAACACTTCATCTATTTCCCTTCTTTCCTTCATAAACATATCGTTTTCATGGTCTAGCAAATATTGTTCTAACGGATCACTAGGAGGCACGACAATGGAGGCAAGACCAACAATCTCATCCTTACTAGGTGGTTCCCTATCACGAGGTTGTCTAGGAAACTTAGCAAAATTAAACTCATGAGACATACCATCTATGCCAACGGTGACAGTATCTTTTTCACAATCAATCTTAGCACTAGTTGTATTCAAGAAGGGTCTACCAAAAATAATGGGACAAAAATCATCTTGTGGGGAACCAAGAACAAGAAAATCAGTAGGGTATTTAACCTTCCCACACAAGACTTCAACATCTCTAACAATCCCAATAGGTTTAATGGTATCCCTATTAGCAAGCTTAATAGTAACATCAATGTCTTCTAATTCAACGGGTGCAATGTCGTGCATAATTTCTTTATATAGATCATAAGGTATCGCACTAGCACTAGCACCCATATCACATAAGCCATGATAACAATGATCTCCTATTTTAACAGAAATAACAGGTATGCCTACGACAGGTCTATGTATCTTAGTGTTTGGTCTAGCAATATTAGCAGTCTGACCATAGAAATAAATTACATGCCCATCTAAATCATCATCCAAGAGATCTTTAACCATATCAACACTAGGTTCAACATTGATTTGCTCAGGAGGTGCATAAGTCCTAGTATTACTCTTACGAACAACAGTCGAAGCTTTAGCATGATCTTTTATCCTAGCAGGAAATGGGGGTTTCTCAACATAAGTAGTAGGAACAATAGGATCACTATAGGTAATAGTCTTTTCTTCGGCTGTAATAGGTGCAACTACTTTCACTTCAACAGGATGATTATATTTAAATCACTTCTCTTTAGGGAGATCAACGTCAGTAGCAAAAGATTCACAGAAAGAAGCTACTATCTCAGAGTCAAGTCCATACTTAGCGCTAAATCCACGAAAAGCATCGGTATCCATAAAAGATTTAACACAATCGAACTTAGGTGTCATACCTGACTCCTTACCATCGTCGGAACCCCAATCTTCACAGTTGTGTTTAATTCTTTCCAATAAGTCCCATTTGAATCAATAGTCTTCAGCATATAAGAACCAGCACAGGAAGTATCGAGCATGTTGCGATTATCAAGAGAAAGCCGAGCATAAAAGTTCTGAATAATCATTTCCCGAGAGAGCTCATGATTGGGGCATGAATATAACATTGACTTAAGCCTCCCCCAAGCTTGAGCGATGCTTTCTCCTTCGCGAGGCCAGAAATTATATATGTAATTACGATCACGATGAACAAGATGCATAGTATAGATCTTCTGGTGAAATTCCAACTTCAATCGCTTATAATTCCAAGATCTCGTATCATCACATAGCCTATACCATGTCAATGCATCTCCCTTCAAAGATATCATCAGGAATACCTGCAAGCTTAAATAATCCACAAACTTCATCCACAAAGATAAGGTGTAAATCAGGATACAATGTTCCATCTCCTACAAATGGATTAGCTAGCAGTTTCTCTATCATACCCGAAGGAATCTCAAAGTAAATATTTTCCTAAAGTTCAGTAGGTTGAGGAGCAACTGTTTGCTCTTCTGGTCAGGGTGAAGATACCTCGAACAAGCCCCTCAAAGGATTAGTTTCCATAGTGACAAATAACAGAAAATTTCAGCACACTATATAAATGTTTCCTTACCAAGTTCCACTCACCAAAAGCGCTACACTCCCCGGCAATGGCACCAGAAAAGAGTCTTGATGACCCAAAAGTGTAGGGGATCTATCGTACTCCTTTCGATAAGTAAGAGTGTCGAACCCAACGAGGAGCAGAAGGAAATGATAAGCGGTTTTCAGTAAGGTTTTCTCTGCAAGCACGGAAATTGTAGATGATAGATAGTTTTGTGATAAGATAAATAGTAACGAGTAATAAGTAAATAAAGTAAATAAAGTGCAGCAAGGTGGCCCAATCCTTTATGTAGCAACGGATAAGCCTGGACAATTTCTAATAATGAGAAATGAGCTCCTGAGGACACGTGGGAATTATCGTCAAGCTAGTTTTCATCACGTTCATATGATTCGCGTTCGGTACTTTGATAATTTGATATGTGGGTGGACCGGTGCTTGGGTACTGCCCTTACTTGGACAAGCATCGCACTTATGATTAACCCCTATTACAAGCGTCCGCAACTACAAAATAATGATTAAGGTAAACCTAACCACAACATTAAACATATGGATCCATATCAGCCCCTAACGAAGCAACGCATAAACTAGGGTTTAAGCTTCTGTCACTCTAGCAACCCATCATCTACTTATTACTTCCCCATGCCTTCCTCTAGGCCCAAATAATGATGAACTGTCATGTAGTCGACGTTCACATAACACCACTAGAGGAAAAGATAACATACATCTCATCAAAATATCGAACAAATACCTAATTCACATGACTACTAATCGCAGGACTTCACCCATGTCCTCGGGAACAAACGTAACTACTCACAAAGCATATTCATGTTCATAATCAGAGGGGTAATAATATGCATTAAGGATCTGAACATATGATCTTCCACCAAGTAAACCGATTAGCATCAACTACAAGGAGTAATCAACACTACTAGCAACCGACAGGTACCAATTTGTGGTTTTGATACAAGACTGGATACAAGAGATGAACTAGGGTTTTGAGAGGATATGGTGCTGGTGAAGATGTTGATGGATATTGACCCCCTCCTGATGAGAGGATCGTTGGTGATGACGTTGGTGATGATTTCCCCCTCTCGGAGGGAAGTGTCCCCGGCAGAACAGCTCCGCCGGAGCCCTAGATTGATTCTGCCAGGGTTCCGCCTCGTGGCGGCGGAGTTTCGTCCCATAAGCTTGCCCACGATTTTTTTTCCAAGGTAAAAGCTCTAATATAGCATAAGATGGACACCGGAGGCCCACCGGGGGGCCCAGGAGATAGGGGGGTGCGCCTAGTAGGGGGGGCGCCCTACACTCTCCTGGACAGGGTGTGGGCCCCCTGGTGTATTTCTTTTGCTCAATAATTCTTATAAATTCCAAAAACATGTTTCGTGGAGTTTCAGGGTTTTTGGAGCAGTGCATAATAGGTTTCCAATGTTTGCTCCTTTTCCAGTCAGAATTCCAGCTGCCGGTATTCCCCCTCTTCATGATAAACCTTGTAAAACAAGAGAGAATAGCCATAAGTATTGAGATATAATGTGTAATAACAGTCCATAATGCAATAAATATTGATATAAAAGAATGATGCAAAATGGACGTATCATCATCATGTACACATATGTTCTAGAAACAGGAACACGTGTCATATTCACAAGCATTATGTGTAAAGTAAGCAGATGCAACTCAAGTTAGAAGCAATACAAACTAGACATCATATGCAACATGCAACCACATATAATAGTGCCAAGTTAGAGCAAGCACCTGTGATGGTGGAGTAGGGGAGATGTGCTCATGATCTACACAGCTACGTTGACTATCTAGCCTTGTGTTGTCTTGCAAAACTTGTTGGGAGGATGGCGGAGTAGAATCTGTAGAGACCCCCTGTTTGAGTTGCTCTGGAGGACCACCATCATCCACTGTCGGACTAATTTCCTTCAACTGTAATGATTTTGCATTGTGAAGTCAAACCGATAAGAAAAAGGATTAAAATTCGCTCTTCATAACTCATTTATGCATGATACTAATGAACACTACTCGGATGAAAGGCAAACACATGATGCGAGGATGGAATATGTATGAAAAACAGGATGGCATGACATATTCACACCTATGATGTGGTAACTAAGCAGAAGGCATTTCAACAAATTAGAAGCACTGCAAGCTAGACACCATATGAAAGATGAAACCAATATCACTCTGCCAAGTCAAACTGTATGGCATCTCAACAAATTAGAAGCAGTACATGCTAGAAATCATATGAAAGACACAACCAATATCACAGTCGCGACTTAAAGGTGCCTTATCATAAGTGACTGATGCGGGACATGAAAGAACAGTAGTCTGATGTAGAAACAAGAACACATGTCATATTCGCAGGCATTATGTGTAAAGTAAGCAGATGCAATTCAACAAAGTTAGAAGCAATACAAGCTAGACATCATACGCAACATGCAACCACATATAATAGTTCCAAGTTAGAGCAAGCACCTGTGATGGTGGAGTAGGGAGATGTGCTCATCATCTACACAACTACGTTGACTGTCTAGCCTTGTGTTGTCTTGCGAATCTTGTTGGGAGGACGGCGGAGTAGAATCTGTAGAGAACCTCCATTTGAGTTGATCGGAAGGACCACCATCATACAATGCCTTTCCAATTTCCTTCAGCTTTATTGATTTTGCATTGTGAGGTCATACCGACAAGAAAAAGGAATATAATTCGCTCTTCAGAACTCATTCATGCACGTACTGATGAACACTACTGTGATGAAAGGCAAAGTCATGATACAAGGATGGAATATGTATAAAAAATGGAAGGCTTGACATATTTGCACCTATGTTGTGGTAACTAAGCAGAAGGCACTTCAACAAATTAGAAGCACTACAAACTAGACACCATATGGAAGGTGCAATCAATATCACTCTGCCAAGTTAAAACTATCTTGTCATAGGTGGCGTTCATCAAACTAGAAGCAATACGTGCTAGAAATCATATTCAAGACGCAAACCAATATCACAGTGTCAACTTAAAGGTGTCCCATCATAAGTGACTGATGCAGGATACACAAGAAGAGTAGTTTCATGTAAGAACATGGTGTGATAGACAGATATAGTATGTACAAAAATAGGAAAGCGTGTCATATTCACATGTATCATGTGTAAGCTAAGCAGATGCAGTTTACACTAATTAGGAGCAATACGAGCTAGACACCATATGCAACATGCAACCAAATATCACACTGCCAAGTTAGAGCAAGCACCTTGGATGGTGGAGTAGGGGAGCGGAGACTTGGACCTTGTAATGCACTATCAGTACAAGGAGAATCGGTACATATGCCCCGGTTACGTTGCTGCAGAGGACCACCATCATCGCCTTACTTACTCTTTTCCTTCCTCTTTCTTGATTTTGCCTTGTCAAGTCAAACCCACAAGAAAAACGAATAAAATTTGCTCTTCAGAACTCATTGATGCATGATACTCACGAACACTACTTTCATGTAAGACGGACGCATGATAGGAGGATGGAATATGTATGAAAAATAGGACGGCATGACATATTGACATGTATGATGTATAAAGTGTAAACTAAGCGCAAGGTGCTTGAACTTGTTAGAATCAATGCAAGCTAGAAACCATATGAAAGATGAAACCAATATCACTCTGCCAAATTAAAAGGGTGCCCTAACAAATGTATTTGACCAAATTAGAAGCAATACATGGCAACATGCTAGAAATAATATGCAATATGCAATGAATAAAGGTGACTCATTGTAAGTGATTGATGCAGGATACAGAAGAGAGGTAGTTTCATGTAAGAACAAGGTTAACACATAGATGTAGTGTGTACCAAAAATAGGAAGGCATGTCATATTCACAGGTATAGTGTGTAAACTAAGAAGATGCAATTTACCCTAATTAGAAGCATTACAAGCTACACACCGTATGCAACATGCAACCACATATCACACTGCGAAGTTAGAGCAAGCACCTGTGATGGTGGTGTAGGGGAAGTGCGGTCTTCAAGTATAGAGCTATGTTCAATATATTCATTTAGGCTTGTTGTTTCTTGAGAATCATGTCGAGAGGATGAAATTGCATTCTTTATAAGAGTATTGCATCTCATATTAACCCACGGGCGTGACTGTCTCATCATAAGTGATAGATGCAGGATACACAAGAACAGTAGTTTGATGTAAGAACATGGTGTGATAGGCAGATGTAGTATGTACCAAAAACAGGAAGGCGTGTCATATTCACATGTATCATGTGTAAGCTAAGGAGATGCAATTTAACAAATTAGGAGCAATACAAGCTAGGCACCATATGCAACATGCAAATAGATATCACACTGCCATGTTAGAGCAAGCACCTTGGGTTGTGGAGTAGGGGAGATGAGATTTGGAACTAGCACATCAATATGAGTAGCAGGAGAATCTGCAGAGATCATCTGTTTCGGTTGCTCCAGAGGACCACCATCATTCTGTGCCTTCGTCCTTTCAGATTTTTCCTTGTCAAGTAAACACACAAGAAAAAGGAACGAAATTCGCACTTCCTAATTCGTTGATGCATGATACTGACGAACACAACTTTTATGTATGGCAACCACATTGTAGGAGGATGGAATATGTATGAAAAACGCTAAGCAGAAGGCATTTCAACAAATTGGAAGCAATGCAATCTAGACCATATGAAAGATCCAACCAAAATCACTCTACCAAGTTAGATGTATCTCATTATAAGTGGCACTTCAACAAATTAGAGGCAATACATGTTTGAGATGATATGCAAGATGCAACCAATATTACATTGTCGACTTCAAGGTGTATCGTCAGAAGTGATTGATGAGGGATACACAAGAAAAGTAGTTTGATGTAAGAACATGGTTAATACAAAGATGTAGTATGTACCAAAAATAGGAAGGCATGTCATATTCACA
Source organism: Triticum dicoccoides (assembly GCF_002162155.2). Taxonomy (NCBI): domain Eukaryota; kingdom Viridiplantae; phylum Streptophyta; class Magnoliopsida; order Poales; family Poaceae; genus Triticum; species Triticum dicoccoides. The sequence continues at coordinate 332,760,091 of NC_041391.1, read as the reverse complement.
GGTATAATGTGTTAACTAAGTGGATGCAATTTACCCTAATTAGAAGCATTACAAGGTAGATACCATATGCAACATGCAAACACATATCACACTGCCAAGTAAGAGCAAGCACCTGCGATGGTGGTGTGGGGCAATTGCGGTGATCAACTAGAGAGCTAAGTTGACTATATTCATTTAGCCTTGCTGTTTCTTGAGAATCATGTGGGGATGATGACACTGCATTCTTTATACGAGTAGGGCGACTCACAGTAACCCACTTGGGTGACTGTCTCATCATAAGTGATTGATGAGGGATACAAAAGATCATTAGTTTGATGTATGAACATGGTTAATAGACATATGTAGTATGTATCAAAAATAGGAAGGCATGTCATTATCAAAGGTATAATGCGTAAAGTAAGCAGATGCAATTTAACCAAATTGGAAGCAATACAAGCTAGACACCATATGCAACATGCAACCACATTTGACAGCACGAAGTTAAAGCAAGCACCTGTGATGGTTGTGTGTGGAAATTGAGATCATCAACTGCAGACCCACATTTAATGTCTCCAACTGCTGACACTGCACCCATTAGAGCGCTGAAACGCTTAGTGCTTATCTTCAAATTACACTGGAGTGACTTCTGTCTTTTCTTTTCTGCATTCATCAACACTGCGTCAGAGTCTGAAATACCCATGCATAAAAGAACAATAGTGTGAGTATGGGTGAAGTGTGTGCACAAGTAGTAAAGTGTAAAGGTAGCAGATAGCAGGTCGGTGAGAAATAAATGACGGGAGAGATATGATAGCTCTACAACATCCATGGCACACTAAATTACTATAGGATTCTATGAAAATAACAATCGACTGAAAGCAAATAGGTCAGTCCATTTTTTATGCACCATTCGATGTAAAAAGAACGGGCAGATCGCCTTCTTCTACCTCCAGCCAGTCAGTGTTGACGATCTTCCTCGAAACGCCAGCGACCACCAGCACAGTACTCCTCCCCTGCCTGCGCCCACCCCTCGACCTCACCGCACCGATGTGCTTGGCACCGCCCCTCGGCCATCCATTCAAGCCCCACCGACCTCCAGATCGGGCGCAAGCAGCTCCTGCGCCCCACACCCCTATGATAGACACCGATGCGCTGCTTCCCCGGGGAAAAGGCGGACTAGGTGCTCCGCGCACCTAAGCGGGTGCTGCTTCTTTTAATTGTGGTTCGACTGACCCTGAATTGAAATCCAGGCGGGCTACTGAACTCTAGCAAAGGTGAAATAGTAAAGGGAGGAAACCTTGTGCATTTAGTATCACGAAGAAGATGCAGTAAGAAGCGCTTGATACATCTCCAACGTATCTATAATTTTTGATTGTTCCATGCTATTATATTACCCGTTTTTGATGTTTATGGGTTTTACTTTACACATTTATATCATTTTTGGGACTAACCTACTAACCGAAGGCCCAGCCCGTATTGTTGTTTTTTTCCTATTTCAGTATTTCGAAGAAAAGGAATATCAAACGGAGTCCAAACGGAATGAAACCTTCGGGAGCGTGATTTTTGGAACGAACGTGATCCAGAGGACTTAGAGTGCAAGCCAAGAAGCAGCAAAGGCGGCCACGAGGGTGGAGGGCGTGCCCACCCCTACAGGGTGCGCCCCCCTATCTAGTGGGCCCCTCGGGCGGCCCCCGACCTACTTCTTCCTCCTATATATACCTACGTACCCCGAAAACATCCAGGGAGCCAACGAAAACCTAATTCCACCATTGTAACCTTCTGTATCCGTGAGATCCCATCTTGGAGCCTTCGCCGGTGCTCCGCCGGAGGGGGAATCGACCACGGAGGGCTTCTACATCAACACCATAGCCCCTTCGATGAGTTGTGAGTAGTTTACCATAGACATTTGGGTCCATAGTTATTAGGTAGATGGCTTCTTCTCTCTTTTTGGATCTCAATACCATGTTCTCCTCGATCTTCTTGGAGATCTATTCGATGTAACTCTTTTTGCGGTGTGTTTGTCGAGTTCCGATGAATTGTGGGTTTATGATCAAGTTTATCTATGAGAAATATTTCAATCTCCTCTGAATTCTTTTATGTATGATGGAGTTATCTTTGCAAGTCTCTTGAAATTATCAGTTTGGTTTGGCCTACTAGCTTGATCTTTCTTGCAATGGGAGATGTGCTTAGCTTTGGGTTCAATCTTGCGGTGTCCTTTCCCAGTGACAGCAGGGGCAGCAAGGCACGTATTGTATTGTTGCCATCGGTAATAAAAAGATGGGGCTTATATCATATTTCATGAGTTTATCCCTCTACATCATGTCATCTTTCTTAATGCGTTACTCTGTTCTTATGAACTTAATACTCTAGATGCATGCTGGATAGTGGTCGATGTGTGGAGTAATAGTAGTAGATGCAGGCAGGAGTCAGTCTACTTGTCGCGGACGTGATGCCTATATACATGATCATACCTAGATAGTCTCATAATTATTCGCTCTTCTATAAATTGCTCGATAGTAATTTGTTCACCCACCGTAATACTTATGTTATCTTGGGAGAAGCCACTAGTGAAACCTATGGCCCCCGGGTCTATCTTTTATCATATAAGCTTTCAATCTACTTTTATTTGCATCTTCACTTGTCCAATCTATATTATAAAATACCAAAAATATATTTATCTTATCATACTATCTCTATCAGATCTCACTTTCGCAAGTGGCCGTGAAGGGATTGACAACCCCTTTATTGCGTTGGTTGCGAGTTATTTGTTTGTTTGTGTAGGTGCGTGGGACTTTTCAGGATCCTCCTACTTGTTTGATACCTTGGTTCTTAAAAACTGAGGGAAATACTTACGCTACTATTGATGCATCACCCTTTCCTCTTCAAGGAAAACCAACGCAAACTCAAGACGTAGCAAGAAGGATTTCTGGCGCCGTTGTCGGGGAGGTCTTCGCTCAAGTCAAGACATACTAGGTACCCATCACAAACTCATCTCCCTCGCATTTACATTATTTGCCATTTGCCTCTCGTTTTCCTCTCCCCCACTTCACCCTTGCCGTTTTATTCGCCCTCTCTTTCCCAATCTCCTCTCTTTCGTTTGCCTTTTTTTTCTGTTTGCTTGTGTGCGGATTACTTGTCGCCATGGTGCAAGATAATACCAAATTGTGTGATTTATCCAATACCAATAATAATGATTTCCTTAGTACTCCAATTTCTCCTCTTAATGATGTTGAGTCTTGTGAAATCAATACTACTTTGCTGAATCTTGTTATGAAAGATCAATTCGCCGGCCTTCCTAGTGAAGATGCCGCTACCCATCTAAACAACTTTGTTGATTTGTGTGATATGCAAAAGAAGAAAGATACAGATAATGATATTATTAAATTGAAGTTATTTCTGTTTTGACTTAGAGATCGTGCTAAAGTTTGTTTTTCGTCTTTGCCTAAGAATAGTACTGATTCTTGGAACAAGTGCAAAGATGCTTTTATCTCTAAGTATTTTCCTCCCGCTAAGATCATCACTCTTAGGAATGATATTATGAATTTTAAACAACTTGATCATGAGCATGTTGCCCAATCTTGGGAAAGAATGAAATTGATGATTCGCAATTGCCCTACGCATGGTTTTAATTTATGGATGATCATACAAAAAATTTATGCCGGATTGAACTTTGCTTCTAGAAATCTTTTAGAGTCGGCCGCGAGAGGAACGTTTATGGAAATCACTTTAGGAGATGCTACGAAACTCCTTGATAATATTATGGCTAATTATTCTCAATGGCACACCGAAAGATCTTCTAGTAAAAAAGTGCATGCTATAGAAGAAATAAATGTTTTGAGTGGAAAGATGGATCAACTTATGAAATTGTTTGCTACTAAGAGTGCTCCTCTTGATCCCAATGATATTCCCTTGTCTACTTTGATTGAGAATAATAATGAATCTATGGATGTCAATTTTGTTGGTATGAATAGTTTTGGAAACAATGCTTATAGAGGAAACTTTAATCCTAGACCGTTCCCTAGTAATTCCTCTAATTATGGAAATTCCTACAATAATTCTTATGGTAATTTTAATAAGATGCCCACTGATTTTGAGAATAGTGTGAAAGAATTTATGATCTCTCAAAATAATTTTAATGCCTTGCTTGAAGAAAAATTGTTCACAGTTGATGATTTTGCTAGGAACGTTGATAGACTTTCGCTTGATGTTGATTCTCTTAAACTTAGATCTACTCCTCCTAAGCATGATATCAATGAGTCTCTCAAAGAAATGAGAATTTCCAATGATGAGTGCAAGGAAAGAACCGCTAGATTGCGTGCTAAGAAAGATTGCTTGGTAAAGGCGTGTTCTTCTAGTTTCAATGAAAATAATGATGAAGATCTTAAAGTTATTGATGTGTCTCCTATTAGATCTTTGTTTTGCAATATGAATCTTAATAATGATGGGACTGGAGATGAGTCAACTTTAGTTAAAAGGCGTCCCAATAATTCGGAGTTTTTAGATCTTGATGCTAAATTTGGTAAAAGTGGGATTGGAGAGGTCAAGACGTTAAATAGCATTGAACCCACTATCTTGGATTTCAAGGAATTTGATTATTATAATTTTTCTTTAGAAGGTTGTATTTCCTTGTTGCAATCCGTTGTGAATTCTCCTCGTGCTTATAGTCAAAATAAAGCTTTTACTAAACATATTATTGATGCCTTGATGCAATCTATTGATGAAAAACTTAATTGGAAGTTTCTATACCTAGAAAACTTAATGATGAGTGGGAACCAACTATAAAGATTAAAATTAAAGATCATGAGTGTTATGCTTTGTGTGATTTGGGTGCTAGTGTTTCCCCGATTCCGAAAACTTTATGTGATATTCTAGGTTTCCATGATCTTGATGATTACTCTTTAAATTTGCACCTTGCGGATTCCGCCATTAAAAAGCCAATGGGAAGGATCAATGATGTTCTCATTGTTGCAAATACAAATTTGGTTCCCGTAGATTTTACCGTTCTTGATATAGATTGCAATCTTTCTTGCCCTATTATTCTTGGTAGACCTTTCCTTACAACGATTGGCGCGATTATTGATATGAAGGAAGGGAAATTAGATTCCAATTTCCATTAAGGAAATGCATGGAGCACTTTCCAAGAAATAAAATTAAATTACCTTATGAATTTATCATACGAGCTACTTATGAATTGAGTGCCAAAGATGGCACTACTTACATCTATCCTCGCTTTTATGCCTAGCTAGGGCGTTAAACGATAGCGCTAGTTGGGAGGCAACCCAATTTTATTTGTTTTTTTGTTTTTGTTTCTGTTTAGTAATAAATTTTGCATCTACCTTCTGTTTAGATGTGTTTTTATGTTTTAATTAGTGTTTGTGCCAAGTAGAACCTATAGAACAACCTATGGTGATAGTTAATTTGATTCTGCTGAAAAACAGAAACTTTGCACGCACGAAATTAGTTTTGTTAAATCATAGAAACGTGCTTTTGCGTTGATTCGTTTTTCTGTAGATCAATAGACAAATTGTCCAGGACTTCCTATTTTGGTAGGAAGTTTAGAGGTCCAGAAGTATTCGAGGGTTAGAGATTTCTACAGACTGTTCTGTTTTTGACAGATTCTGTTTTTCGTGTGTCGTTTGCTTATTTTGATGCATCTATGGCTAGTATCAAGTGGTATGAACCATAGAGAACTTTAAATACAGTAGGTTTAACACCAATATAAATAAAGAATGAGTTCATTATAGTACCTTATGTGGTGGTTTTGCTTTCTTTCACTAACGGAGCTTATGAGATTTACTGTTGAGTTTTGTGTTGTGAAGTTTTCAAGTTTTGGGTAAAGATTTGATGGAGTATGGAATAAGGAGTGGAAAAAGCCTAAGCTTGGGGATGCCCATGGCACCCCAAGATATTCAAGAATACCCAAAAGCCTAAGCTTGGGGATGCCCCCGGAAGGCATCCCCTCTTTCGTCTTTGTTTATCGGTAACTTTACTTGGAGCTATATTTTTATTCGCCACATGATATGTGTTTTCCTTGGAGCGTATTGTATGATATTAGTCTTTGATTTTTAGTTTTCCACAATCATCCTTTCTGTACACACCTTTTGGGAGAAGCCCACTTGATTGGAATTTATTAGAATACTCTATGTGGTTCACTTATATCTTTTGAGATAGATAGTTTTTGCTCTAGTACTTCACTTATATCTTTTAGAGCACGGCGGTGGCTTAATTTTGTAGAAATTGCTAGTCTCTCATGATTAACTTATATTATTTTGAGAGTCTCTTAGAACAGCATGGTATTTGCTATGGTTATAAAATTGGTCCTAGAATGGTAGGCATCCAAGTTGGGCATAATAAAAACTATCATAGGAAGTGAATTGGATGCAATGATCAATTTGATACTTGATAATTGTTTCGAGATATGGAGGTAGTGATATTAAATTCATGCTAGTTGGGTGATTATGAATTTAAAGAATGCTTGTGTTCAAGTTAGCAAGTCCCGTAGCATGCACGTATGGTTAAAGTTGTGTAACAAATTTGAAACATGAGGTGTCCTTGGATTGTGCATCCTTATGAGTGGCGGTCGGGGACGAGCGATGGTCTTTTCCTACCAATCTATCCCCCAAGGAGCATGCGTGTGGTGCTTGGTTTTTGATGACTTGTAGATTTTTCCAACAAGTATATGAGTTCTTTTGACTAATGTTGAGTCCATGGATTATATGCACTTTTACCTTTCCATCATTGCTAGCCTCTTCGGTACCGTGCATTGCCCTTTCTCACCTTGAGAGTTGGTGCAAACTTCGCCGGTGCATCCAAACCCCGTGATATGATATGCTCTATCACACATAAACCTCCTTATATCTTCCTCAAAACAGCCACCATACCTACCTATTATGGCATTTCCATAGCCATTCCGAGATATATTGCCATGCAACTTTCCACCGTTCCGTTTATCATCATGACACGCATTACTATTGTCATATTGCCATTGCATGATCATGTAGTTGACATCGTATTTGTGGCAAAGCCACTTTTGCATAATTTTTCATACATGTCACTCTTGTTTCATTGCCCATCACGGTACACCACCGGAGGCATTCATATAGAGTCATATCTTGTTCTAGTTTTGAGTTGTAATTCATTAGATGTAAATCAATAAAAGTGTGATGATCATCATTATTAGAGCATTGTCCCCAAAAAGGAAAAAAAGGAAAGGGAAAAAAGGCCAAAAAAAGAAAGGCCCAAAAAAAGTAAAAAAAGAAAAAGGGGGCAACGTTACTATCTCGTTTCCACACTTGTGCTTCAAAGTAGCACCATGTTCTTCATATAGAGAGCCTCATATGTTGTCACTCTCATGTACTAGTGGGAATTTTTCATTATAGAACTTGGCTTGTATATTCCTACGATGGGCTTCCTCAAAATGCCCTAGGTCTTCGTGAGCAAGCAAGTTGGATGCACACCCACTTAGTTTTCTTTTGTTGAGCTTTCATACATTTATAGCTCTAGTGCATCCGTTGATGGCAATCCCTACTCCTCATGTTGACATCAATCGATGGGCATCTCCATAGGCCATTGATTATCCTCGTCAATGTGAGACTTTCTCCTTTTTTGTCTTCACACAATCCCCATCATCATATTCTATTCCACCCATAGTGCTATATCCGTGGCTCACGCTCATGTATTGCGTGAAAGTTGAAAAAGTTTGAGATTATTTAAGTACGAAATAATTGCTTGGCTTGTCATCGGGGGTGTAGAATTTGGGAGCATTTTTGTGTGACGAAAATGAAGCATAGCCTAACTATATGATTTTGTAGGGATGAACTTTATTTAACCATGTTATTTTGAGAAGACATGATTGCTTTGATTAGTATGCTTGAAGTATTACTATTTATTATGTCAATATGAAGTTTTATTTTGAATCATTTGGATCTGAACATTCATGCCACAATAAAGAAAATTACATTGAGAATTATGCTAGGTAGCATTCCACATTAAAAATTCTATTTTTATCATTTACCTACTCAAGGACGAGCAGGAATTAAGCTTGGGGATGCTTGATACGTCTCCAACGTATCTATAATTTTTGATTGTTCCATGCTATTATATTACCCGTTTTGGATGTTTATGGGCTTTACTTTTCACATTTATATCATTTTTGGGACTAACCTACTAACCGGAGGCCCAGCCTGTATTGCTGTTTTTTTTCCTATTTCAATATTTCGAAGAAAAGGAATCTCAAAAGGAGTCCAAACGGAATGAAACCTTCGAGAGCATGATTTTTGGAACGAACGTGATCCAGAGGACTTGGAGTGCAAGCCAAGAAACAACCGAGGCGGCCACGAGGGTGGAGGGCGCGCCCCCCTATCTCATGGGCCCCTCGGGCGGCCACCGACCTACTTCTTCCTCCTATATATACCCACGTACCACGAAAACATCCAGGGTACCAACGAAAACCTAATTCCACCGCCGTAACCTTCTGTATCCGCGAGATCCCATTTTGGAGCCTTCGCAGGCGCTCCACCGGAGGGGGAATCGACCATGGAAGGCTTCTACATCAACACCATAGCCCCTCCGATGAGTTGTGAGTAGTTTACCACAGACCTTCGGGTCCATAGTTATTAGCTCGATGGCTTCTTCTCTCTTTTTGGATCTCAATACCATGTTCTCCTCAATCTTCTTGGAGATCTATTTGATGTAACTCTTTTTGCAGTGTGTTTGTCGAGATCCGATGAATTGTCGGTTTATGATCAAGTTTATCTATGAGAAATATTTGAATCTCCTCTAAATTCTTTTATCTATGATTGAGTTATCTTTGCAAGTCTCTTAGAATTATCAGTTTGGTTTGGCCTACTAGATTGATCTTTCTTGCAATGAGAGAAGTGCTTAGCTTTGGGTTCAATCTTGTGGTGTCCTTTCCTAGTGACAGAAGGGGCAGCAAGGCACGTATTGTATTGTTGCCATCGAGGATAAAAAAATGGGGTTTATATCATATTGCATGAGTTTATCCCTCTACATCATGTCATCTTTCTTAATGCGTTACTCTGTTCTTATGAACTTAATACTCTAGATGCATGCTGGATAGCGGTCGATGTGTGGAGTAATAGTAGTAGATGCAGGCAGGAGTCGGTCTACTTGTCACGGACGTGATGCCTACATACATGATCATACCTAGATAATCTCATAATTATTCGCTCTTCTATCAATTGCTCGACATTAATTTGTTCACCCACCGTAATACTTATGCTATCTTGAGAGAAGCCACTAGTGAAACCTATGGCCCCCGGGTCTATCTTTTATCATATAAGCTTTCAATCTACTTTTATTTGCATCTTTACTTTTCCAACCTATATTATAAAATACTAAAAATATATTTATCTTATCATACTATCTCTATCAGATCTCACTTTCGCAAGTGGCCGTGAAGGGATTGACAACCCCTTTATTGCGTTGGTTGTGAGTTCTTTGTTTGTTTTTGTAGGTGCGTGGGAGTTTTGAGGAGCCTCCTACTGGATTGATACCTTGGTTCTCAAAAACTAAGGGAAATACTTAGGCTACTATTGCTGCCTCACCCTTTCCTCTTCAAGGAAAACCAACGCAAGCTCAAGACGTAGCAGCGCTCAACTAGTATCTTTCGTGGGATTAATACGGTGTGAGCAGAGATGTAAGATTTGCACGAATAAGGGAAGAGGAGTACCTCTTTCTGCTGGTAGTGCTGTGTCCTCCTTCTGTTTTTCCAACGATCTTGTTGTGGTTCACTGGAAACAAGAAGTTGTGGAGGATGGTGGAGCCTTGGACGAACTCATGGCCAAGTTGCTGAGTGTGGTGCGGTGGCCGTCTGTCGGTGGCGGGAACCAGATCAGTGGCGGCGAACGACGACGTAGCGGGAGCAGCTCTGGTGCGGTGGACGGTTGCGATAGTGGAGCGGCAGGAGTGAGGCGCAGGACGTCATGGTCGGAGTGGTTCTGGTACGGTGCACATCAGCATCGGCGTCGGCATCATGGAGGCAGCTCTGCCTCAGCATCAGCTGCTAAGTCCTTGAGGGTGTTGCGGTTGCAGTTGCGTTCGGGGTGCCAGCTCCGGCGTGATGGAGGAGGGCGGTGGTGGATTGGCCGCTATGGGGTGGAGGACGGAGGAGGCTGGAGTTTTGCGGCTGGTGGAGAGGGCGTTTTCGCGCCCACGGAGTATGAATGGGGAAACAGAGGGAGGCGGGGAACTAAGGCGGAACAATGTTTCGGTTTGAGACGTGCTTGTTTGAAATTTGGGGAAAGTTACAAACTTTGCCCCCATCTAAAATTTCAGACATATTGCGGGTTGGGGGTAGGACAGTCATGTCAGGTGTCCCAAATGTGGGCGGGATAGATTTTGGCCGAGCGCATGGGTGTTTAGGCACCCACGGCGTATGAATGCTTCTCGGAGGCGGTTGAGACTGACGTCTTGGTTAAGTTACAAACCTACCCTGGTTTAGACCTTTGGACATCGGGCCGATAGGACAGTAATTTCCTACCACCAAACATTAGTCACGCGCGGTTTCGGGTGACCAGAGGCCTATTTGGCGCTTCGTTCAATATTTGGGAGTAGAAGCATTAATGTTTTCGGTTCTCTTGAATTGAACTTTCAGGATTTGTCAAACTTCACAAATCTTTACTCTTGAAAATCCTAAAGCTACGATTATTTTGGAATGGAGGGGGTACATTTGAATATACATTGTACACGAGTATATATTAAAAAAATAGGCAACTTACCTCAGTTCATGCATGGTTCCAGATATAATCTCCTTGGTTGCAAAAAAAGTTAGATATGCGTATGAATATATATATAGCATGTTCAAACTCACAACAAAGATTGATGCCCCCTTTTACATCTGATTTGCAAATGCCATTATCTCGTGTTCAAATAGATGAATGCACTTCCTATGAATTCGAATCTTCGAAACCCCCTTTATGTTGAATTCGACATGTATTCTATTTCGTAGCTAGCAATTTGGAATGTATCCATGCAAGTGACAAATGTATAAAGTGCTTCACACTAACAACATGGAGTGCACTAATTAATGTTTATATATGAATTGCAAAAGGACCCATTGCCTGTATTCAAACCGCTCTCACTCTATGGATCGACAATATGAAATAAACACATGCACATGCTATAATTCAATAGAGTATGGGTGGATGATAGACCTATTTTCGTCCATACGCAATTTGCAAAATTCATGATCTCATCCAAAAATAATAATGCCATTTATATTTGAATTTAATGCGTAAAACCGCCTTTTACACGTAGATGCACTATGCCTCGGCCCGTTCTCACAAACGCGTCATATATTTCTCTATCTGACGCATAAGTGCACACACTTTATATGCATCGGCATTTCTCTTTCACACATGCTCACAATCTCTCTCAGGGTGTCGGGGTGTCTCACGCACATGCTCTCTCTGTTTCTCTCTCTCTCTCTTTCTGACTACTATGTACCACTCTTTTCACTAATCTCAGTTGGAAAACACTATTTCTCTCACATGCATATATACACACGCACGGTCTCTACTAGCCCTCTATACGCACATATATGTGCCTACGTGTCTCCCGCACGCACATTATCTTTAGGCCTCTCTCGCACACATTGCCCCCCCCCCCCAGACACACCTCTCTCTTAGTAGTTGGCAGATATGATTTCATCATATCATTCGGTAGGATATCCCTGGCTGTTATGCTGGATGGTAATACGAGGCAATGTTTTACCCTAGTTCGGACCCTTGCAGTTGAAGAAAGAGCCTACTCCTTGTACTGTATATTAGTGATAGGGGTGTGTACAAAGTACATGTGAATACCAGGCATTGTGCGTGTGTGTATACTATCGACGAACTAGCCCCCAAGCTTCTATAACATACTGGGGGCCTAGGGTTACAAATCATATATAGTCGGCTTATCACCAATGGGGATAGAGTCCTCCGTGACTCTGGTAGCTTCGTGTTGTACGCCGAGTCCTCCACATGGGTCTCCATATAACGCGTCTCGGCCAACCTATATGTGACGCAGGATGGAACCGACCCATGAGTCTTCATGTTGACGCACCACAACTAGAAATGATGTGCCCGCCACACCACACACGCAATTGGCCACTAAGAAAATAAGCATATACAATAGTACAACGGTATCTAGCTCACGATACGTCTCCATATTTTGTTGATGACACTAACGGACTTTGCATTTGATGCGTGCTCCGTATTTTGTTGACGACACTTACGGTCATTGTATTTGAAGCGAAATCATCATATGGTCACTGGACTTTGGAATAAGCTCATCACGTTCACCACATACATTTTGTCGTGCTAACCAACATGTGGTTGGATGGTTAGGAGGACAGTGGTTTCTCGAGCCCACCAAGGTTAAAGTCCCGGTGCTCGCATTTATCGTGTGTTAATTTCAGTATTTTCCGGCGATGTGCGTTCAGTGGGAGGAGATGTTCCACACAACTACGAGGCACCTATGGTGACTTCGTAAAATCTCAAGATCATATATGCTGGCCCACTCTCTCGAAGGTGCTCATAGGGGTAGGGTTCGCGTGTGTGCGCTTATAGCGGTGAGTGCGTGTGCGTATATATAAGCCCTTGCATATGTACCGTGTTAAACAAATACATGTCATGATTATACGGTCACTGGCTCACCCATACAACTCCGTATTTTGTTGATGACACAATCAATTGACCAGTCAAACGTTCCACGCGGCGCAACTAGTGGTGCACCATCGGGGTGCGTGACCATGGGGCCCACCTGTCAGCCCGTATATGAAAGAAAGAAATGGTAGTTTGAGTTTGTATTGTGTTAATAAATTAGGAGTACATTTTAGGGTGATCATACGGTCACTGGCTCACCATACATCTCCGTAATTTGTTGATAACACGATCAATTGACCAGTCAAACGGTCGACATTCAGCAGCGCACATTACCATAGGGCCCACCCGTCAGCGCGTATATGAAGGACAGAAATGGTAATAAATTAGTAGTCGATGGGTATTTGAAGTCATGAGACCTCTGGTTGGCAGTCGCCGGCGGTTGGGGGCGTTAATTGGGCGGTGGGGTGGGGATCACCGGAGAAAAAGCTCGGCGCGGGGGGCCTAGAGGGATGGCCGGTGCGGCGGCGGATTGGCGGTGGGGAGTGGTTTCAGGGAGGGCGGGGCGGCGTGGCGGCGCGGTCCGGCCGCGGGCAGCGGGGGCTGGCGATTCGGCCGATGGTGGCTAGCGGCTCAGGGGGGTGGAGTTTGATGATAAACTGGAGGCCCTGGATTTCTTATCCAATGGTTGGAAAATCTAATGACCAGAGATGAAAAAGTTAGTCGACTGACGTGTAGCCTCACCCCACACGTACACATGCACGCACGCAAGACACGCACGCATGCAGGCATGCAACACTGACACGTACACATAACATACACACGCACACATGCTGGCGTGCAACACTGACATGTACACATGCACTCACGAACACACGCACGTACGCACCCATGCATGCAACACTGAAACGTACCCTTGCACGCACGCAACACTCGCACGCCTACATGCACACAACACACGACGCAAAACACACGCTCAACCTATACATGCATGCACCCTTTGTTAAGGACATGGATGTTATGGGTATTAATCAATCTTATCTGTGATAAGCAGAACATTGATGTTTGAAGCAGTCTTTATGAATCACAATGTATCGAACGGGCTATCAACATAGTAGGCTTATCCACATGAAAAAGATGACATCACACTCAATGAGCAATCATCGGTTTATGAAATGCCCGCTTCTGACCGCCCTGGCCCACCAAAGGTTCCTCTGTCGTGCGCTGCCTGCGTTGGGTCACTGACATGCAGGCCATGTACCCAAAGAACCCACATGTCAGTGGAAGAACGACACGGTGTACTAGGTCAAAGTCGAGGGCGCCACTCGCTGCACGCCCGACTGAACACGCCTCCTTGTCGCATTCAAACACCTCCATGAAACCTGCCCGTGTGGAAGCCGAGAAACCCACTCTGGACACACGTTCGTTCATGACCGGGCTGGCATTAAACGCAACACTGGTCGAGCTCCTCCCGTCCGCCGTCTATTTAATCTCCTATTTAAATGAGGCCAAACGTCGGCCAAGAATCGCACACCTCTGCCGCTCCCGTATCTCCTCCTTCACCATTTTTTCCACTCTTACAATGGCTTACGAAGAGTAGTTATTCCGCATCCAAGCCGGCTGGGTAGCCCGCCGGATACGAGCTATGCAGCTCGCTGATCCACCTCCCTCCCCTCGCCCGACGGAGCCAGTTGCCGCCCCAAGCCAGCGCGCAGTTCAGCAACTCGCCGCTCCAGGCCAGCTCGACAAGGAGCAGCGCACTAGCGTCGTTGCTGCAGTCCATGCTGCCGCCTCGTACCGCGTCTCCTGTTTCTGTAGCCGAGACTCCCATGCCGGCTGCCGCGCCATGCAAGCAGCGACAGAAGCCGGGTGCATGGAGAGCGACGAGTTGGTGGCCAGCGCCTCCGTGTCCGCCGCCATCATCGAGGAGAGGTAGAACACGGGAGGCCGCCGCTGCTTGGGTCCCATGAAGGCCACCATGGAGGCGACGCCGGCATACACAACAGGTGTCTTGCAGGATCCTTTGCGAGGACCTTCGTCGACCCCGCATGGGCTCCACGAAAGAGGGGAATGTTAGGATGAACTCGAGTCGGTGCCGGCCATGGCGAAGTAGTGGCCGGTGATGAACTCGAACCGGTGCCGACCACCATCATCTTTGGCATCAGCCAATGATATCAGTTGGGCAGTGGGGAAGCAAGCCGTCCTTTGCGCTGAAGCATATACCTCTGGGGCTCCCGGCAGTCCGGTGATTGTGCTGTTGGACATGAGGAACACAAATCAATCGGCGGGCGACCATTTAGGCCAGGTATTATATAGCTGTGCTGTCCAAAACTAGCACCGCGTAGTTCATTTGAATGTAATGAAATCTGTCATGTTTGTATGGAAATCCGGTATTTTATATGATTTCCGTTGTTGTTTATATGAAATATCAGTTTGTCTACGTGTTTGCGTGAATTTCGTTTGGTTGGTTTAGTTGCTGTCATAATGTGTGCGGCTATGGTTGGATGACGTAATTTGCGGGTTGCCAGTCGGTCTACGGGCGGCTCGGGCGGCGTTGTGGGACAAAAATACACAGCTCGTGCAAGCTCGTCTCCAACGTGCGTGCTAGAGGATGCATGACAACATGAGCACCCGAGCCATTCCTCGTTCATCGGTGGCAAAGGCACCGGTGGACAAAAGGGTCGCCAATATTTTGGCTACCCCGGGCAAGATCAAAAAAGCCCCTCCCAACAGATTCAAATCCCTCGTTCGCCATGGAATTTTGCAATGTATTGTTTTCATGGACTAGCAAGATGCTCGTGCATTGCACGGAACATCAAGATGCATTTTTTTACAAACTCCCGCATGCATGCAAGGGATAATTAATATTCTCCTTTGCTAGTACCACGAGGCAAACACCATTAATATTGCATCGATTAGTGTTAGTGGCCTTGTATATCTGCAAATTGTAATTTTGATAGTGGCCCCTTGTATATAAAAATGGAGGGAGAAAGATGAGAGATAAGGTGAGGAGGAGTGGGGTGTGGTGGTGACTGGTGGTCGGACTGGGCAGAGGCATGGGGATGGACGGCGCATTATGTCTAGGTTTGTATCTCTCTCACACACCCACGTAGGTGGGGGACGTGCACGAAGAGAAGAGGTGCACGCACGGTGCACGTACTCCTGTCTCTTTCCCAACCACACCCGCACGGGTACACGGTGGAGATCATTTCTGTACGAAAAGGCAGCCCACGTGGTAATTTGACATGTGTACTGGTTGCCCACTTGGTGGAGGGAGGATCATCTACCACGGGTGAACAAACAAAGTGCGACTTGACGTGTTATGCTAAAAAAGAGGCAAACCATGTGGGGCCTACCTTAGAGGCAAGGCTCTATATACTCGAGTTCTTTTGATGTGTCCCGTCAACTCGCAGAATGAGGAGAAGCTTGCTTAGTACGTCGTCTCCCCCACCCACGGGCGCGGTGGATCGCAGGATGAGGTGAAGCTTGCTTACGAGTAGTAGTACTACTACTACTGTACTCCTTATGCCCGCTCCCTCGCCCACGCGCGCGGTGGCTAGCAGCACGAGGAGAAAATTTTACTACTCCCTCCGTTTACTCCTTGTCCCTACTACGTACCTTGGTTAGAGAGATTATCATATTGTTTGGAATATATATGTCCTTTAGTACTCCCTCCATTTATTTATACAAGGCCACTATAGAAAATACATTTTGCATCTATACAAGGACACAAATAGTAATCGAGACAAAAGTTACTACTCCCTCCTTTCCAGTTTATGGCTCAATTTCAAAATCTCTCCAACCAAGGTAGACGGCGAGTGGTCGAATTAATTTCGTAGTTTGCACAAGTAATTAGTACGCTCGTTTTTCTCAAGAAGTTATGTTTACCGAGGCATTAATTAGAGCAAATGCATGAATGACCACAAAATTTCCATGAACTTCTACATGCATTGGTTAGTTTCCTCTTGACACTGCTTGCATCGGGTGATCTAACGCACCTCGAAATCCAACACGTAATGGTACTACTACTAGTAGTAGAATTGAGACTTATCAAACGGAAAAACAAATGTTTTTTAGAGGAGCCCTATAAATCCTAGTGGGTACGTACTCCGTAAAAACAGTTTTTTCCAAAACTAAGTCGCTCCCTTTCATGATTTCTGTAGTATACTTCGTCGACGCTCCCTTTCATGAATTCTATACTTCCTGCGGTCGACATGTGGGACATATAGCAACCGGGTTGACGTGTCAAGCACCAAATAACAGTGCAGAACAGCAGGGGGACGCACCCCACTCGTACCGGCCCAGTAGTAGTAATGAGCAATGAGACGTCAAATCACAATGTCGCACCTTCCCAGACAGACGAAGCAACCTTTATTTCACACTTCAGTTCGCCATCATCTCAAACAACGTAGTATTGCTTCTGCCTCAAGAGGGACATGCGCATCACCTTGGTACACCATGACACGTGGGACCGCATGACATGCCATGCTCCCCCACCGATCACTCAATAAAATCACCTTTTTTTACTATACTTCCTCCATATCGGTTTACTACATCGCATGCACGTCGTTCTAGGTCGAGAATTTAACTGGCTATATATGTGATGAACAGTACTCTAGCCTTTTAAAAAATGTATATTTTTATAGTAGTAGTATCGATGGATTGCGCCATGGAGGAAAAATTGAAATTAAAAAAAAGGTGGTACATACAGAGAGCGCTCGTCGCCAAATTATGCATATAGTACTATTAAAAAAGCTAGTACGTGCTTAATTGGGGAGCTAAATTCTATTAAAGAAATACTAGTAGTATGTACATACCGAAGAGTTAAAGTAACAAGAAGAAACATAACATAGTTCTGCTGGGGGCTCAGCACAACACACCCCTCAAATTAAACTAAGCACACCTGAAATTAAACTATGCAACTAATCCGGTAGACACTGCATTAGAACCACCATGAGCAACTATACTGACACCATACTCACTCGGAGTCCTCGTCCACGTCCTCGACTTCGTCCTTGTCCCTCTTCCTCTTGGGTGATACTTCTTTGCTTGAACCGCACACTTGGCTCTTGCTCTTAATCCAACCCTTGTAGATATTGAAACAAAGGTAGCCATCCATTGCAGCATAGTGGATGTGGTCTATATCTAGTACATTCCACTACCATGCATGACGATGAAACGTGTAATGAGGTTTCTGCAGTTTACGGTACGAAGGATGAACCATGGCTCCTGCCAGGGTCAGCGCTGAAGGCTGATGAGATGGTAGCAGCCGATTCTTCTGGAGGTCGAAGGGGTTGCCTACATTGAGGCCTATCCGACCCAGGACTTCTTTGTCGTTTGTAAAGTCTACAATAACTAATTTGACTAGGTTGCTTTCGAGGAAGTTCTTAAAATCCAGGCATTCAACGTCGGCATGGCATATATGGTAGACCAAGCATAAGTCATGGACGCAAACCTGGATCACGGCGGGCTTCTTCCTCTCTTCCTCCTTTAGATCCTTCTCTCGTCCCAGGACTGTGGTCTACTCAACATCTAGCCCAGTGACCCACTCATCATCTGAATTTTTGAACATGCGTCTGAAGCGAGAAAGGCATCCTTTCACCATCGCGGAAGAACGGGTGTATATGACGTCGATCTCATCACCGGTGATGGTTCTAACTTGCACTCACCGCCGATCATGGAGATTTGGTACGCCATGGATTTGGGAGGAGGGTTCGGATTAGTGGAACTGTCGTAATGTGAAAGGACGAGACGACTAGGAGCGAACCGCCGTAGTATTAAAGGACGTGCGGGGACGAGTAGGAGCGAACTGCCGGCATGCGAACGGCAGGGTAGGTGCTTTCCATTCTCCCATGATACGGGCTTCCGAGAGCCCTTGGATCTGAGATCGAACGGTTGCATGGCATAATTCTAGACCTATGGGTGAATATCCTATCCTGGAGGGTTATTCTGCAAATTTTTAGCAACTTAGCATGCGACCATTTGATCTCACATCCAAGGGCTGCTAGCAGCCCGTATCATGGTCGCGCCTACCACGACCGTCGCGTCGCTCGCGCGGTCGCGCCCTTGGAGATTTAACACGGTGCGTTAGGCTATCTGATCTTGGCATGTCATACATAGTCTTCACTTAGTCACTCATACTACAACAAGGTTAGCTATAAGGTTGGCTATAAGTGTATTTTTTACTTCTCTCTATCTCTTTCTTCGTACTCCCTCTGTCCCATAATATAAGAATGTTTTTGACACTAGTGTAGTGCCAAAAACGTTCTTATATTATGGGATGCAGGGAGTAGTATTTATTGCATTTGGCAAGGAGTGATCTCTTCCAATGAAATGGTGTGCTTATTACTCCCTCCGTTCCATAATGTAAGACATTTTTAACACTACACTAGAGTCAAAAAATGTCTTACATTATGGGATGGAGGGAGTAGTCTTTTGTTGCTAAGTTTGCTTCATTTAATTAGCTATAGACTCAAAATTGTCTTTTCACCTAGGTCCACGCGCTTAGCACCATTTCTTCCTTGGGTCACCAAACAAGTCTCTCTCTTCTTGATTAACTTGCCACATCAGACTTTATGCCTATGTGGCAAGCTTAGCACATGTAGGAGCAAGTAAGTACAATAGTGCGCTTTACATGGCATTTTTGCATATGTGGAGGAAAGAGAGGCAAGGAAAAAGTGGAGAAGTGGGCTCTAATGCAAGAGCCAACCTCTACTACATGGTGGAGCATTGGGAGAGGCACCTGTATGGAGGTGGTCAGGAATCAGGAGACTAGCGCCGTTCGTAGCGCCGCAGTTCAAATGATAATGGCAAGTCAAATCATGGGGCCCCACCTGTCTAGCAGTAACTCGCTGTCAAATCACATAGCCCTACGTTTGCAGCAGCCTACTCCCTCGTCTTCTCGCGTCTCTGTCGAACCGACTAGGCAGAACTACCCCGCCTACCGCGCAGGAAAAGCCCCGCCCTCGACTTTTAAATACAACTACATCCGCTTAAGAATCCAGTGATATACTTTTTGTGACATGGTATCATATTTAGTTAGTCAAATGGATGACCTAGAACTACGTGCGCGCCCTATAAACCGAGATGCCTAAAAATTAAAAACCGAGGCGGAGAGGGTAGTTCGGCACGTATCTTTTTAGATCAATATAGTCGGGATTCACAAAGGAGCAAAACCAAGTGGTAGACTGCTCATGTCGTGTTGGCGTAGGCACTCAAGCAGGGTCAGTCCGCACATGAAATGGCGACACACTTAACAGGACCCCTTTGGCCGACATGTGGCTCATCCACCATCTTGTTACACGTGCGATGCACCAAATTACAGTTCGGAGGAGCGGTTGGGACCTCCTAACTACTCCTAATCTTGAGCGGCCTCCACGTAGTAATATCCATCGGTGGTGGCATCTGGCTCCAGGGACCCACCATCTGGTTGCATCAACTGGAAAGAAGGAAGAAGTAGGAATAGGGGTAGCAAAGCAACTGTGAGTACTCATCAAAAGTACTCGCAAGCATCAGATCTATACTAAGTATGCATTGGTATCAAAGGAAGGTATGTATTTGTGGACTGAACTTTAGAATGCCAGAATAGAGGGGAAGGACTAGCCTATCAAAGACTAGCATCTTCAAGCAGCTCCAAGCATCTTGTAGCATTCAGAAGAGTATAGAATAGTAGTTTAATATTTAACAAGCATGTTGTACTATTGATGCCCAGAGATCCTTCCTCGACTCTCCGCGAGAAAGCAATCTCGGAGCCAACATATCCATCTCATGTCTCAAGTAACCAGTTCTAGTTGTAATAGATCGGGATACAACTCTGAGTGTCTGTTACAATGGAGACGACTATTCGAATAAATAAACTTCTCTCCAGGGGTGAACCACATTACCCAACACGCTTGATTACTCTAGCCGGACACACTTTCTTGGATCCATGCCCGGCGTTGGAAGATCAACACATCGCAGCCCTACCTAGGCTCAGCAGAGAGGTACCCACCGGTATACATCCTAAACACTCCGGGGTCTTGGGGCCATCGCCCGTTGCACTCCTGGTCGTTGCGAGCAGGGTGGATACCAGCACCACCCGTGTAGTGGATGGTATGATCTGACCATGCCACAATGCTGAACTGGACGTTTGACAAAGCTTCGACTGATACTACGACACCGAGTGCCCATGATTGTTCCCGCGTGGTGGTTAGTGCATATACGCTAGTGGCCAACTCAGATCAAATACCCAAATACTTAGTGTGTTAGGAGCTCACGGAGACGAGCAGAGACTCGCGATAATGTGACCCCGTCGCCTCGTCTCGAGGAAATACGGCAAGGGCTAGCCCAGCCTACTCGGGGCGGCCTGCCTGCCCGGTCGTGCCTCGTAATTATTTCATGGGTGCTCTCTGGGCCCGGCCGACTTTCAGTAGCTCTCACTGGTACCCCTCAGGGCCGACCAAACTTCAACATTTGTCTCAAGTAAAGTCAAGGTAACCGTGTGTCCATAACATCAAGGGAATCCAAGGAATCACCCTTGATGAAATCCACTTGATGTAATCGTCAAGGTGAACATATGAGGAATCACCCTCGAGGTCCACACTTGAGGTGTTGCAAGACAAAGTCGTATCGGAGTGGTGAAGGAGGAATCACCCTCGATGACCATGACAGAATAGTTACACTACAGAGTTATCATTAGGAGTGCGTTACGAGGTATAACCCTCGGCACACGATAGTAGCTCTGCAAAGCCAAGCAACTAAGGGGGTGATGTGATGTGTTGGTCTCTGGTAGTCGATCACGTTGACCAAGTCACCGATCATCAAGCCGAGGCATCTGGGACAAGGTGAGGGGTCATTGATGGATCACTAACCAACCTATACTAAGCAGTTTAGGATAAGTAGCTAATGTACAATGAGTAGGTTACAAAAGTAGGCTATGCATCAGATATACGAGCAAATAAATACAGTAGTGAAATGAAATGCAAGCATGAGAGAGAATGAACTGGGCGATATCGGATGATCAAGGGGGTTTGCTTGCCTGGATGCTCTGCTGAAAAAGGGGGAAGTGTCGTCATTGATGTAGTTGACACAGAGGCATCGATAGTGGTCTCGGGTTCTCTTGGAGAAGAAGAGGGGGAAGAAATAGTAAATACTAAGCACACGGATGAAACACTAAGAATGACATGACAAAGGCGGTGCTAGGTGTGCCGTAACGATGTACTAGGGGATACTAGCGAAGGGGGGTGTCACACCCTAGCTAGTTCATGCATTAGAGTGATTGCATCATGTTTACTTTGATAAGAAACTTGGAAATGGGGATGACAGAACCCCCAGCACCCCCTGAGGGAGTCCCGGATTAAGGGGTCCTCGGACAGCCGGACTATATGCATATGCTGGATTGTTGGACTATGAAGATACAAAATAGAAGATTTCATCCCGTGTCTGGATGGGACTCTCCTTTGCGTGGAAGGCAAGCTTGGTGGTTAGCATATGAAGATTCCTTTCCCTGTAACCGACTCTGTATAACCCTAGCCCCCTCCGGTGTCTATATAAACCGGAGGGTTTAGTCCGTAGGACAAAAACAATCATAACCATAGGCTAGCTTCTAGGGTTTAGCCTCTACGATCTCGTGGTAGATCAACTCTTGTAATACTCATATCATCAAGATCAATCAAGCAGGAAGTAGGGTATTACCTCCATCGAGAGGGCCCGAACCTCGGTAAACATTGTGTCCCCCGCCTCCTGTTACCATTATCCTTAGACGCACAGTTCGGGACCCCCTGCCCGAGATCCGCCGGTTTTGACACCGACATTGGTGCTTTCGTTGAGAGTTCCACTGTGTCGTCACCATAAGGCTTGATGGCTCCCCCAATCGTCTACAACAACGCGGTCTAGGGTGAAATTTTTCTCCCCGGACAGATCTTCGTATTCAGCCGCTTCACACTGCGGGCCAACTCGCTTGGCCATCTAGAGCAGATCGACAGCTATGCCCCTGGCTATCAGGTCAGGTTTGGAAGCTTGAACTACACCGCCGACATCCGCAGAGACTTGATCTTCGACATATTCGAGCCCATGACAGCCGCTCCCTGCCGCCACGATGAACATGACCTAAATCTGTCATCAGACTGTGCGCAGGAGATCGCACTTGTAACTGCACTGGCCCTAGATCGAGAGCAGAGTACTTCATCTGAGAGCGGGAGGCTCAACCTCGCCACGGAACGCGCGGAATCAGTGACGTTAAACCGAACACAGACCTGTCCTCCATTGAGGCCTGTGTCATCAGAACCTCAGACTCGTCTCCTGTTACAGGCTCCGAACCGCGTGAATCCGCACCCATCGAAGCTGACTGCGCGCCGATCTTAGAGTTCAGCTCCGCAGGCATCTTCCAACACTCACCCCTAGGCAACGTGTTAAACTCATTAAAGTCTCTCTCCTTGTCAGGGTATTGCTAGCCGAACTATGTCCAACTTGAGTGGGAAGCGGGCGATGAAGAACTTCTTTGCCCACCCACCACCCACTTGATAGACCGGTCGATGATTTGACTGACATGCTTGATTTTGACTCCGAAGACATCGACGGTATGGACGACGATGCCGGAGAAGAACAGGAACCACTGCCCACAGGGCGCTGGACAGCCACCTCCTCATACGATATATACATGGTGGATACACCCAAAGAAGACAACGACGATGACATAAAAGATGTAGTCGATGATAAACTTCCTGAGAAGCAGTCTAAGCGCCGACGTCAGCGGCGCCGCTCTAAATCACGCCATGGTAAACATAGAGATACCAGCACGAAAGAGAATAGCACTCTGGACGATGCCGAAAACAATGAAGACCCCGCCAAGCCAAGGTTAGTACATGCCAAACAGGAAGATGGGCGAGCCAGCCCCAATGAACAGGCCGCGAACGACGACTCGGAGGACAGCAATTATATGTCCCTCTCCGAGGACGAGGTGAGCCTCAGCGATGAAGAATTTATCGTGCCTGAGGATCCCATTGAGCAGGAGTGTTTTAAGCGCCGCCTTATAGGCCCGGCAAGGAGCCTGAAGAAGAAGCAGCAGCAGCTTCAAGCTGATCAAGATCTGCTCACTAATAGATGGACTGAGGTCCTGGAAACCGAGGAATACGGAATCGAATGCTCAACAACAAGTTACCCAAAGCGCAAATTGCTACCTAAATTCGATGACGAGGCGCCAGAGATGACACTACCAGCGAA
Source organism: Triticum dicoccoides (assembly GCF_002162155.2). Lineage (NCBI taxonomy): Eukaryota > Viridiplantae > Streptophyta > Magnoliopsida > Poales > Poaceae > Triticum > Triticum dicoccoides. Next base: position 332,736,311 of record NC_041391.1, on the reverse strand, counting down.
TAATACGGCTGACCGACCACCACGTGGACGAGACAAAATGGCAATTCAGCCCAAGCCCCAGCCAGCACTGCCTCACCGAACAAACGGAAACACAACAGCTCTGGGATACACACATGACCTACGGTACAATTTGGAAAACAGAGAAGGACAAACTAGATCGATCTAGGGATCGCGGGGGTGTGCCCCAACATGCAACGACGGCCACCAGGCCGGATATAACAAGCACAAACCTGTCTGGGCCCAATACCGCAGACCAGCTCCATCTAAGCTGCATCTCGACATAGCCCGACACAGAGGTGCCGCACACCCCCTCTGCTTCACTGATGAGGTAATGGAGCATGAATTCCCAGAAGGGTTCAAACCCGTAAATATTGAATCATATGATGGAACAACAGATCTCGCGGTATGGATCGAGGACTTTCTTCTCCATATACATATGGCCTGCCGTGATGATCACCATGCCATTAAGTATCTCCCGCTAAAACTCAAGGGACCACCCTGGCACTGGTTGAACACTCTGCCAGAAAACTCCATTGGCAGTTGGGAGAACCTGGAAGAGGCATTCCTTGACAACTTCCAGGGCACTTATGTCCGACCTCCTGATGCCGATGACTTAAGTCATATAATCCAACAACACGGAGAGTCAGCCAGGAAATTCTGGACTCGGTTCTTAACCAAAGAGAACCAAATCATCGACTATCCGGATGCCGAAGCCCTAGGGGCCTTTAAGCATAACATCCACGACGAGTGGCTCGCCCGACACCTCGGTCAAGAGAAGTCGAAGTTCATGGCAGCCCTTACGATGCTCATGACCCACTTTTGCGCAGGTGAGGATAGATGGTTAGCTCGTAGCAACAACACCTCAAGTAAACCTGGCACTTCTGAAGCCAGAGATAGCAATGGCAAGCCCCGATGGAACAGACATAAGCGTTGAAATAATGGCGATAATGCTGAAGACACGACCATCAATGCAAGATTCAGTGGCTCCAAGTCCGGTCCGGGTCCGTCCAGTCTGGAACGCATACTCGATCGTCCATGTCAAATCCACGGAACCCCCAATAAACTAGCCAATCATACCAACTGAGAATGTTGGGTCTTTAAGCAGGCCGGTAAATTAAACACTGAAAATAAGGAAAAGGGATCGCACAGCGACGACGGCGAGGAACCCCAGCCACCGAACACAGGGGGATAGAAGAAGTTTCCTCCCCAAGTTAAAACGGTGAATATGATATACGCTACCCATATCCCCAGAAGGGAGCGGAAGCGCGCACTAAGGGACTTTTACGCGATGGAGCCAGTTGCCCCAAAATACAACCCGTTGTCCTCCTGTTCAATCACTTTTGATCGAAGGGATCATTCGACTAGTATCCGCCATGGCGGTTCAGCCGCACTACTGCTAGACCCTATCATTGACGGATTCCACCTTACATGCATCCTCATGGACGGTGGCAGCAGCCTGAACCTGCTTTATCACGATACAGTGCGCAAAATGGGTATTGATTCCTCAAGGATCAAACCCAGCAAAATCACCTTTAAAGGTGTCATACCAGGTTTAGAGGACCGCTGTACGGGCTCAATCACACTAGAAGTGGTCTTTGGATCTCCGGATAACTTCTGAACCGAAGAATTACTCTTCGATATCGTCCCCTTCTGCAGTGGTTATCACGCACTGCTCGGACGAACCGCATTTGCTCGTTTCAATGCAGTGTCGCACTATGCCTACCTTATGCTCAAGATGCCCAGTAACAATCGATGGAAATACGGAGCGCTCCCTCCGTACAGAGGAGCACACCGCGGCCCTTGCAGCAGAAGTACAGAATAGCCTTCTTAGGCAAAACCTCAATTCAGCAATAAAACCCCCGGACACCATCAAGCGGGTCTGCGCTACTCTGCAACAGGACCATTCGGCTCGTCCAGAGCTCAGCTAGCAATCCGGCCTTCGTCCCAACCCCAATATAGCGGTCAAATTCGTGTCACACGTACACAACTACGCACTTAAAATACCATGGGCATGGACGGAGGCACAGCTAGACCGCGGTCCATAATGCGGCTCAACCGTGCCTGGATCCGCATACCTTCACTTTTTCTCTTTCTTTCAGGTTTTTTCTCCTCTCGATGGCTTTTTGGATAAACTTGTTCATCTGACTTGTAGCAGGACGATACACCAAGAATGCTAGGGGCTCGGTCGTACACGAGAATACCCAGGTGGTCTCTGCTAATGATCGTCATACCTGTTTTAACTACCCGCACGCAGCCCGCTCTTGGTCATGGCATGTTAAATAGCCTTATTTGCTTATTACACTACTCATATGCCTTGACGTACTAATCAAATTACAAAAAAATTGGCAGTGTTTGCTTATTACCTAATTTTTTCCTTATCTATTTATTTTCAATTGCATCCGTACATTATGGTACGCCTTAATTCGCCAGGGGCTCCATTGTACCCCATAACACGGCTAGAAAGTCCGAACACTTTTACATTACAGTTCGGCACCCCGAACTTATAGCATTATATGCATCGGCTCTGAATCATGTCTTTGGTCAATAGTTGGGTTGCCCGGCTCCTATTCTTGCTACCTTACGTTCCGCTATATCGGTGAGGGTAGTAAAGGGAGAACTACTGAGATTGTGTCCCGGTTCTTCCAGACGAGCACCTCAGTAGAGAAAGCCAAAAACTGACTTACATGATGCGGCGAGAGCTGGTCAGCTATTCGAGAGGTTTTTCAAATTGTTAGAGATTTTTTCCGCTTTATGCGAGGAATCAGTTTTTATCCAATTAGGCGTGTATAGCGCCCCAACTTCGGGCTTCCGACCAGGGGCTACGCCAAAATTTAAATTTATAGAACTCCTATGGCTAAGTGAGGGAGATAAAGCTGTATAGTCCGATTGCCTTGTTCGTTGCGCTAAACACCTCCTTAAAGGACCAAACATTTGGATAAAGAGTGTTTAGATTTATCCCGAACACCCCTATACTAGCTACGTGGGGGCAGAAGCCGCCGACTGGCCAACTCTCATATTTTATAAATGGCCACACAGGAGGTAAGATTTTAAATAACAAGCATTATATTACATAAGGACCTTGTTCAATATTACAGGACATGATAAATAATGCTTTCAGGGAAAATGATATCCTTAGCACATTGCTCCGCCACAAGGCGGGAACCCTTCATGACACTGTCATAGTACATCTCGGGCTTACGATGCTCCTTACCCTTGGGCGGACCCTCGGTCATCAACTTCATGGCATCCATCTTCGCCCAATGCGTCTTGGTGCGGGCGAAAGCCATCCGCGCACCTTCAATGCAGACCAATCGCCTGATAGCATCAAGCCGAGGGCAGGCACTGACCCGCCGCTTCACGAGTCCGAAGTAGCTATTGGGCATGGGCTCGGCAGGCCATAGCTGGACTACTAGGTCCTTCGTGGCTAGTTCGGCCGCCTTGTGCAGCTCGACCAACTGTTTCAGCAGGTCGCTAAGGGGCACCGGATGTTCTGATCCAAGGTATTGAGACCAAAATAGCTTCTCCATAGAGCTCCCTTCTTTGGCTCAAAAGAAATCTGCAGCATCTGCTATGCTGCACGGCAGATCCGCAAACGCTCCTGTGAAACTCCAAATTCGGGTAAGTAAAAAGAATGTTTCCTTCACACACTTGCTTTGCATAATAAAAGCCTTACCCGCCGCGATCTTCTTGGCCGCCTGGATTTCCTAGAGGGTGCTCTGGGCTTTGGCTCGGGCATCTTGCACGCTCTGGCGGGCCTTGGCAAGTTCGGACTCTTGAGTCTTCGAACTACGCTCCAAGGACTCGTACTTTTTGACGGCGTCCTGGTACTCTTGCTGGACCTCGCTGACCCGGGCCTCCTGCTTCTCGCGCGCGGCGTGTTACTTAGCCGCTTTGTCCTCAGCCTCGGCCAACACCTTCTTGAGGGCAGCTTCTTCGGTCGCAGCCCCTCATAAAGTTCATGACACTTTAGTCAGTATGAACTTTTCATCCTTCCTAAATACAAAGCACCGACTAGTGCATACCTTGGTTGTCCACCAGCCGCTTCTTCACGAGGCCGAGTTCTTCCTCGGCCCGCTCTAGATTCCGCATCAAGCTGGAGACCTCCGCAGTATGAGCAGCAGCGGCTAGCAGCGACGCCTGCTTATTCACGTAGACATGCTATGTTAGACTCCTGCGAAAAATATTTTGATCCTCCATTTGGTTTTTCTTTCCGAACACCAAACAGAGCATCAGGGGCTATTGTCTACAATGCGATATTCTTTTACGACCATATTACTTACCTTGAAGCCTGTTAGAAGGCTAATGCAGGTTTCGGTCAATCCGTTTTTGGCAGACTGAACTTTCTCAATCACCGTACTCATCAGAGTATGATGTTCTTCCATAATGGAAGCGCCTTGTAGCGCTTCCAACAATCTATCCGGCGCCTCTGGATGGACAGAGGTTACCGGTGGAGCCGGCTTGCCTCCCTTGTTCGGGAGAGGCTACCTGCCTGAATCCGGAGCCACTTGGGTCTCCAGAGCTGTATTCGGTTGAGGGCCGAACTGGACGCGGCTCCCATCGTTGGGGTCCGTAGGGGTCCTTCCCCCCATGTGCTCGGCAACCGGGGTATTTTCCTCCGGCATCATCGGAACGGCCTCCCCTTGGCTCGGTATCCTTCGGGACAACACCTCGGTGTTATCAGCGGCCTTATGGGAGGTGGCCGTTGGAAGGGACCCGTTGTTCATCGTTGATGGATCCAGCGACCCCTTCGAAGAGGAGGGTAGCTCGATATTGGACTCAGCCGGACTGCAGATGCATGGTCTAACACATTAAAAAACAATAAAGTAAAAAACGGAAATATTTCCGTGTCCGGATAATTACGATTTGGCCAGGGGATTAACCATGGGCCCCCACTCCTCGCTGCTGTTGGTGGCTACGACGGAGTAGTCCAGAAGGGAAATCTTTCCATTCTTGGGCACCTCGACCTCCCCATGTGTGGAGGCCTTCCTCTTCTTTTTCCCCCCGGTGGGGGGGGGGGAATCTCCTCCTCTTCATTGTCTTCGGCGGAGGAGTGCGTCTTGGCGTCTACTGACGTCACGTCCGAGACACCCTTGCATCGGAGATCACCTCTGGTCCCCTTGGTTGCCTTCTTGGTTTTCTTTTCTGACACCTCATAAGGCGCCGGAAACAGCATCTTCGTTAGAAGAGGCATTTCTAGATCTTCCAGCAGCGGAGCCGGACAATCGATCTGCTCCGCTATCGTTACCCAGGCTTGAAAGATTGGCATTGAGGCTTAGGTTCCTCCCGTAGATATGCCGGCAAAGCATATACCTTGCAAACATGAAAGAACTTACCAGATTAGCTCGGCGTTTTGCGCTGAGCCCGTGATCTTCGTACGTGAGCGGTGGTACCTCGCCGGCCTTAAAAAGCACCTTCCAGATGTCTTCGTGTGTCATATCGAAGAGCTCCAGCAGTGTCTGGTGCTTGGCCGGGTCGAACTCCCACACATTACAAGTCCGGCTCTGGCACGGAAGAATTCTGCGGAAGAGCATGACCTGGACCACGTTGACAAGCTTGATTTTCTTATCAATCATGTTTTGGACACATGTCTGGAACCGAGTCACTTCTTTCACTAAGCCCCAGGCTAGACCCTTCTCCTGCCAGGAGGTGAGCCGCATGGGGATTCCGGATCGGAATTCATGGGTCGCCGCCCAGTTGGCGCTGCGCGGCTCAGTGATGTAGAACCACCCCGACTGCCACCCCTTTACAATCTCCACAAAGGAGCCTTCGGGCCATGTGACATTGGGCATTTTGCGCACCATGGCGCCTCCACACTCCGCTTGTTGACCGCTCACCACCTTTGGCTTCACGTTGAAGGTGTTCAGCCATAGGCCATAGTGAGGCAGGATGCGAAGGAAGGCCTCACACATGACAATGAATGTCGGGATATTCAGGATGGAGTTGGGGGTCAGGTCATGGAAGTCCAGTCCGTAGTAGAACATCAGCCCGCGGACAAACGGGTGGAGGAGGAATCCCAGCCCGCAGACGAAGTGGGAGAGAAACACCACCCTTTCTTGGGGCTCAAGTGTGGGGATGATCTGCCCCTTGGTCGGAAGTCGACGAGCGATGTCTTTGGACAAGTATCCGGCCTCCCGGAGCTTCTTGATATCCTCCTTATTGACGAAGGAAGCCATCCACTTGCCTCCCGCTCCATATCCGAACATGATCAGAGCGCTTTTTGGGCGGAAGAGATGGGTGCTTGGGCGCTGGAGCTCGAGAATGGATGAGCAGAGGAAGAAGGCGTCGGTGAAAGAGGGGAATACTTATCCCTTTATAAAGGCAGTAAAAATCGTGCGCCTCCCCACTCGCCCTAAAGCTTGCTTATTTCACAAGCGTCGTGTTGATGGCACGGTTAGGTTACCCATGCCCGCATTGATGAGAATCCCGTGATAAGCGGACACGGTCTCTGCTTTGACAAGATGTGCCAATAAAACTGCGCCTCGAAATACAGAGGGGCATGATAAAAACGGTTCAAATAAAGACCGGGCCATAGCGTGATGTCATGCTATGAGTTGCCGGCAGATTGAACTCGTGGGATATTATACACTCTATAGTGGTATGTGGAATTTGTTTCGCAGAGCCGGACACGATTCTTATGTTCAAGATCTACGTTGAAGTATTCGAAGACGGAACCCGCCTTGCAATGCCGAAGACAATCTGCGCGCCGGACTCATCGTCATTGAAGCCTGGTTCAGGGGCTACGGAGGGAGTCCCGGATTAAGGTTTCCTTGGACAGCCGGACTATATGCATATGCCGGACTGTTGGACTATGAAGATACAAGATAGAAGATTTCGTCCCGTGTCCGGATGGTACTCTCCTTTGCGTGGAAGGTAAGCTTAGTGGTTAGGATATGAAGATTCCTTTCCCTGTAACCGACTTTGTATAACCCTAGCCCCCATTGGTGTCTATATAAACCGAAGGGTTTAGTCCGTAGGACAAAAATAATCATAACCATAGGCTAGCTTCTAGGGTTTAGCCTCTGCGATCTCGTGGTAGATCAACTCTTGTAATACTCATATCATCAAGATCAGTCAAGCAGGAAGTAGGGTATTACCTCCATCGAGAGGGCCCAAACCTGGGTAAACATTGTGTCCCCCGCCTCCTGTTACCATTAGCCTTAGACGCACAGTTCGGGACCCCCTACCCGAGATCCGCCAGCTTTGACACTGACACCCCCTTAATCCAACTAGGGTTTACGAAAATCATTTTCAATGAACATGAAATGCCCTTCTAAAATGTTCATCATCTTTGCCTTGGTCTTAAACCTCTAACAAAAATAGTGCACAATTTTGTAGGACATCTTAAGGTCACTGGATTAAATCATATATCAATTGCATTTGGACACTTAAATAGTATAAAATATTTTAAATGTCCGAATAATCATAAACTAAAATATTTACTATTTGATATATTCTATACATTGGACATTAGAAGTTTTATGATTTTTGAAAGTGCTTAGGCATTTTTAGAGAAGTCACAAACCTGCAGAAAGAAAAGAAAAACAAAAATAAAAGGAAGAGAAGCTTACCTGGCCAAAGCCACCTGTCGGCTTTCCTGGTGGCCCAGCACTGTGCTGGCCCGCGCCAGCCAGCTGCTTCTTCCCCGCCAGGCAGGGAGGGAGGTGACGCCGGTGCGTGCGAGCTCTCCACGGCGCCAGCTGCTTGCCGCTCGAGCTTCTGGATGCCTGGACGTCCTCCACGTCGTCGCCCCGACCCCCTGGACACTGTTGGAAATATGCCCTAGAGGCAATTATAAAAGTATTATTATATTTCATTGTTCATGATAATTGTCTTTTATTCATGCTATAACTGTATTATCCGGAAATCGTAATACACGTGTGAATACTTAGACCACACAATGTCCCTGGTAAGCCTCTAGTTGACCAGCTCGTTGTGATCAACAGATAGTCATGGTTTCCTGACTATGGACATTGGCTGTCATTGATAACGGGATCACATCATTAGGAGAATGATGTGATGGACAAGACCCAATCCTAAGCATAGCATAAAAGATCGTGTAGTTCGTTTTGCTAGAGCTTTGCAAATGTCAAGTATATCTTCCTTCGACCATGAGATCGTGTAACTCCCGGATACCGTAAGAGTGCCTTGGGTGTACCAAACGTCACAACGTAACTGGGTGACTATAAAGGTGCATTACATGTATCTCCGAAAGTAGCTGTTGGGTTGACACGGATCGAGACTGGGATTTGTCACTCCGTATGACGGAGAGGTATCTCTGGGCCCACTCGGTAATGCATCATCATAATGAGCTCAATGTGACCAAGGTGTTGGACACGGGATCATGCATTACAGTACGAGTAAAGTGACTTGCCGGTAACGAGACTGAACAAGGTATTGGGATACCGACGATCGAGTCTCGGGCAAGTAACGTACCGATTGACAAAGGGAATTGCATACAGGGTTTGATCAAATCCTCGACATAGTGGTTCATCCGATGACAACATCGAGGAGCATGTGGGAGCCATCATGGGTATCCAGATCCCGCTGATGGTTATTGACTAAGAGAGTCTCGGTCATGTCTGCATGTCTCCCGAACCCGTAGGGTCTACACACTTAAGGTTCAGTTACGCTAGGGTTATAGGGATATGTATATGCAGTAACCCGAATGTTGTTCGGAGTCCCGGATGAGATCCCGGATGTCACGAGGAGTTCTGGAATGGTCCGGAGGTAAATATTTATATATGGGAAGTCCTGTTTCGGGCATCGGGACAAGTTTCGGGGTTATCGGTATTGTACCGGGACCACCGGAAGGGTCCCGGGGGTCCACCGGGTGGGTCCACCTGTCCCGGGGGGCCACATGGGCTGTAGGGGGGTGCGCCTTGGCCTAATGGGCCAAGGGCACCAGCCCCACATAGGCCCATGCGCCTAGGGTTTAAGGGGGCAAGAGTCCTAGGAGGGTAAGGCACCTCCTAGGTGCCTTGGGGGGGAGGGAAAACCCCCTTGGCCGCCGCACCCCCTAGGAGATTGGATCTCCTAGGGCCGGACACCCCCCTTGGCACCCCTATATATAGTGGGGGAGAGGAGGGACTTCATACCTGAACGCCCTGGCCTTTGGTTGCCTCCTTCTCCCTCCCCAACACCTCCTCCACCTCCATAGTGCTTAGCGAAGCTCTGCCGGAGTACTGCAGCTCCATCAACACCACGCCGTCGTGCTGCTGCTGGTGCCATCTCCCTCAACCTCTCCTCCCTTCCTTGCTGGATCAAGAAGGAGGAGACGTGGCTGTTCCGTACGTGTGTTGAACGCGGAGGTGCCGTCCGTTCGGCGCTGGTCATCGGTGATTTGGATCACGTCGAGTACGACTACATCATCACCTTGCAAGCTTCCGCACGCGATCTACAAGTGGTATGTAGATGCAAACTCTCTCCCTAGACTCGTTGCTTAGATGAACTCATAGATGGATCTTGGTGAAACCGTAGGAAAAATTTTAATTTTCTGCAACGTTCCCCAACAGTGGCATCATGAGCTAGGTCTATGCGTAGTTCTCTTTGCACGAGTAGAACACAACTTTGTTGTGGGCGTGGATTTTGTCATCTCACTTGCCTCTACTAGTCTTTTCTTGCTCAACGGTATTGTGGGATGAAGCGGCCCGGACCAACGTTACACGTACTCTTACGTGAGACCGGTTCCACCGACTGACATGCACAAGTTGCATAAGGTGGCTGGCGGGTGTCTGTCTCTCCCACCTTAGTTGGAGCGGAATCGATGAACAGGGCCCTTATGAAGGGTAAATAGAAGTTGACAAAATCACGTTGTGGTGATTCGTAGGTAAGAAAACGTTCTTGCTAGAACCCAATTGCAGCCACGTAAAAGATGCAACAACAATTAGAGGACGTCTAACTTGTTTTTGCAGCGATTGATCATGTGATGTGATATGGCCAGAAGTTGTGATGAATGATGAATTGTGATGTATGAGATCATGTTGTTTGTAATAGGATTCACGACTTGCATGTCGATGAGTATGACAACCGGCAGGAGCCATAGGAGTTGTCATTATTTTTTGTATGACCTGCGTGTCATTGAATAACGCCATGTAAACTACTTTACTTTATTGCTAAACGTTAGTCATAGAAGTAGAAGTAGTCGTTGGCGTGACAACTTCATGAAGACACGATGATGGAGATCATGATGATGGAGATCATGGTGTCAAGCCGGTGACAAGATGATCATGTAGCCCCGAAGATGAAGATCAATGGAGCTATATGATATTGGCCATATCATGTCACAACTATATAATTGCATGTGATGTTTATTATGTATTATGCATCTTGTTTACTTAGGACGACGGTAGTAAATAAGATGATCCCTTATAAAATTTCAAGAAGTGTTCTCCCCTAACTGTGCACCGTTGCTACAGTTCGGCGTTTCTAAGCACCACGTGATGATCGGGTGTGATGGATTCTTACGTTCACATACAACGGGTGTAAGACAGTTTTACACAGCGAAAACACTTAGGGTTAACTTGACGAGCCTAGCATGTGCAGACATGGCCTCGGAACACGGAGACCGAAAGGTCGAACACGAGTCGTATGGAAGATACGATCAACATGAAAATGTTCACCGACGATGACTAGTCCGTCTCACGTGATGATCGGACACGGACTAGTCGACTCGGATCGTGTAACACTTAGATGACTAAAGGGATGTCTAATCTAAGTGGGAGTTCATAATTTGATTAGAACTTTATTATCATGAACTTAGTCTAAAAACCTTTCCAAATATGTCTTGTAGATCAATGGCCAACGCTAATGTCAACATGAACTTCAACGCGTTCCTAGAGAAAACCAAGCTGAAAGATGATGGCAACAACTATACGGACTGGGTCCGGAACCTGAGGATCATCCTCATAGCTGCCAGGAAACAATATGTCCTAGAAGGACCGCTAGGTGACGCTCCCGTCCCAGAGAACCAAGACATTATGAATGCTTGGCAGTCTCGCGCTGATGATTACTCCCTCGTTCAGTGCGGCATGCTTTACAGCTTAGAACCGGGGCTCCAAAAGCGTTTTGAGCATCACGGAGCATATGAGATGTTCGAAGAGCTGAAACTAGTTTTTCAAGCTCATGCCCGGGTCGAGAGATATGATGTCTCCGACAAGTTCTACAGTTGTAAGATGGAGGAGAACAGTTCTGTCAGTGAGCACATCCTGAAGATGTCTGGGTTGCACAACCGTATGACCCAGCTGAACATTAACCTCCCAGATGAGGCGGTCATTAAAAGAATCCTCCAGTCGCTCCCACCAAGCTACAAGAGCTTTGTGATGAACTACAACATGCAGGGAATGGAAAAGACCATTCCTGAAGTGTTCTCGATGCTGAAGTCAGCAGAGGCTGAAATCAAGAAAGAACATCAAGTGTTGATGGTCAATAAGACCACTAAGTTCAAAAAGGGCAAGGGTAAGAAGAACTTCAAGAAGGACGGCAAAGATGTTGCCGCGCCTGGTAAGCCAGTTACCGGGAAGAAGTCAAAGAATGGACCCAAGCCTGAGACTGAGTGCTTTTATTGCAAGGGGAAGGGTCACTGGAAGCGGAACTGCCCCAAATACTTAGCGGATAAGAAGGCCAGCAACACCAAAGGTATATTTGATATACATGTGATTGATGTGTACCTTACCAGTACTCGTAGTAACTCCTGGGTATTTGATACCGGTGCCGTTGCTCATATTTGTAACTCACAGCAGGAGCTGCGGAATAAACGGAGACTGGCGAAGGACGAGGTGACGATGCGCGTCGGGAATGGTTCCAGAGTCGATGTGATCGCCGTCGGCACGCTGCCTCTACATTTACCAACGGGATTAGTTTTGAACCTTAATAATTGTTATTTAGTGCCAAGTTTGAGCATGAACATTGTATCTGGATCTCGTTTAATACGAGATGGCTACTCATTTAAGTCTGAGAATAATGGTTGTTCGATTTATATGAGAGATATGTTTTATGGTCATGCTCCAATGGTCAATGGTTTATTCTTAATGAATCTCGAGCGTAATATTACACATGTTCATAGTGTAGATGCCAAAAGATTTAAAGTTGATAACGATAGTCCCACATACTTGTGGCACTGCCGCCTTGGTCACATTGGTGTCAAGCGCATGAAGAAGCTCCATGCCGATGGACTTTTAGAGTCTCTTGATTATGAATCGTTTGACACGTGCGAACCATGCCTCTTAGGTAAAATGACCAAGACTCCGTTCTCCGGAACAATGGAGCGAGCAACCAACTTGTTGGAAATCATACATACCGATGTGTGCGGTCCAATGAGCGTTGAGGCTCGCGGAGGATATCGTTATGTTCTCACCCTCATAGATGACTTGAGTAGATATGGGTATGTCTACTTAATGAAACACAAGTCTGAGACCTTTGAAAAGTTCAAGGAATTTCAGAATGAGGTGGAGAATCAACGTGACCGAAAGATAAAATTCTTACGATCAGATCGTGGAGGAGAATACTTAAGTCACGAATTTGGTACACACTTAAAGAAATGTGGAATCGTTTCACAGCTCACGCCGCCTGGAACACCTCAGCGAAACGGTGTGTCCGAACGTCGTAATCGCACTCTATTGGATATGGTGCGGTCTATGATGTCTCTTACCGATTTACCACTATCATTTTGGGGATACGCTCTAGAGACAGCTACATTCACTTTAAATAGGGCACCGTCTAAATCCGTTGAGACGACACCGTATGAATTATGGTTTGGAAAGAAACCTAAGCTGTCGTTTCTAAAAGTTTGGGGATGCGAAGCTTATGTCAAGAAACTTCAACCTGAAAAGCTCGAACCCAAGTCGGAAAAATGCGTATTCATAGGATACCCCAAGGAAACTGTAGGGTATACCTTCTACTTAAGATCCGAAGGCAAGATCTTTGTTGCCAAGAACGGATGCTTTCTGGAAAAAGAGTTTCTCTCGAAAGAAGTAAGTGGGAGGAAAGTAGAACTCGATGAAGTACTACCTCTTGAGCGGGATAGTGACGCAGCACAGGAAACCGTTCCTGTGATGCCCACACCAACTGAAGAGGAAAACCATGATAATGATCAAGGTACTTCGGATCAAGTTACTGCTGAACTTCGTAGGTCCACAAGGACACGTTCCGCACCAGAGTGGTACGGCAACCCTGTCCTGGAAATCATGTTGTTAGACAACAATGAACCTTCGAACTATGAAGAAGCAATGGCGGGCCCGGATTCCAACAAATGGCTTGAAGCCATGAAATCCGAGATAGAATCCATGTATGAAAACAAAGTATGGACTTTGACAGACTTGCCCGATGATCGGCGAGCGATAGAAAACAAATGGATATTTAAGAAGAAGACGGACGCGGATGGTAATGTTACCATCTATAAAGCTCGACTTGTCGCTAAGGGTTATCGACAGGTTCAAGGGATTGACTACGACGAGACATTCTCTCCCGTAGCGAAGCTAAAGTCCGTCCGAATCATGTTAGCAATTGCCGCATACTATGATTATGAGATATGGCAGATGGACGTCAAAACAGCATTCCTTAACGGGCATCTTAAGGAAGAACTGTATATGATGCAGCCGGAAGGTTTTGTCGATCCTCGGAACGCTAACAAAGTATGCAAGCTCCAGCGATCCATTTATGAACTGGTGCAAGCATCTCGGAGTTAGAACATTCGCTTTGATGAGATGATCAAAGCGTTTGGGTTTATGCAGACTTATGGAGAAGCCTGCGTTTACAAGAAAGTGAGTGGGAGCTCTGTAGCATTTCTCATATTATATGTAGATGACATACTCCTGATGGGAAATAATATAGAATTTCTGGACAGCATTAAGGCCTACTTGAATAAGTGTTTTTCAATGAAGGACCTTGGAGAAGCTGCTTATATATTAGGCATCAAGATCTATAGAGATAGATCGAGACGCCTCATAGGTCTTTCACAAAGCACATACCTTGATAAGATTTTGAAGAGATTCAGAATGGATCAGTCCAAGAAGGGGTTCTTGCCTATGTTACAAGGTATGAGACTGAGCTCAGCTCAGTCACCGACCACGGCAAAAGATAAAGAAGAGATGAGTGTCATCCCCTATGCTTCAGCCATAGGATCTATTATGTATGCCATGCTGTGTACCAGACCCGATGTAAACCTTGTCGTAAGTTTGGTAGCAAGATACCAAAGTAATCCCGGCAAGGAACACTGGACAGCGGTCAAGAATATCCTGAAGCACCTGAAAAGGACAAAGGACATGTTTCTCGTTTATGGAGGAGACGAAGAGCTCGTCGTAAAGGGTTACGTCGACGCTAGCTTCGACTCAGATCTGGATGACTCTAAGTCACAAACCGGATACGTGTATATGTTGAATGGTGGAGCAGTAAGCTGGTGCAGCTGCAAGCAGAGCGTCGTGGCGGGATCTACGTGTGAAGCGGAGTACATGGCAGCCTCGGAGGCAGCACATGAAGCGATTTGGGTGAAGGAGTTCATCACCGACCTAGGAGTCATACCCAATGCGTCGGGGCCGATCAAACTCTTCTGTGACAACACTGGAGCTATTGCCCTCGCAAAGGAGCCCAGGTTTCACAAGAAGACCAGGCACATCAAGCGTCGTTTCAACTCCATCCGTGAAAATGTTCAAGATGGAGACATAGAGATTTGCAAAGTGCACACGGATCTGAATGTCGCAGATCCGCTGACTAAACCTCTCTCACGTGCAAAACATGATCAACACCAGAACTCTATGGGTGTTCGATTCATCACAATGTAACTAGATTAGTGACTCTAGTGCAAGTGGGAGACTGTTGGAAATATGCCCTAGAGGCAATAATAAAAGTATTATTATATTTCATTGTTCATGATAATTGTCTTTTATTCATGCTATAACTGTATTATCCGGAAATCGTAATACACGTGTGAATACTTAGACCACACTATGTCCCTGGTAAGCCTCTAGTTGACCAGCTCGTTATGATCAACAGATAGTCATGGTTTCCTGACTATGGACATTGGATGTCGTTGATAACGGGATCACATCATTAGGAGAATGATGTGATGGACAAGACCCAATC
Source organism: Triticum dicoccoides (assembly GCF_002162155.2). Classification (NCBI taxonomy): domain Eukaryota; kingdom Viridiplantae; phylum Streptophyta; class Magnoliopsida; order Poales; family Poaceae; genus Triticum; species Triticum dicoccoides. Next base: position 332,721,236 of record NC_041391.1, on the reverse strand, counting down.
CTAAGCATAGCATAAAAGATCGTGTAGTTCGTTTTGCTAGAGCTTTGCAAGTGTCAAGTATCTCTTCCTTCGACCATGAGATCGTGTAACTCCCGGATACCGTAAGAGTGCCTTGGGTGTACCAAACGTCACAACGTAACTGGGTGACTATAAAGGTGCATTACAGGTATCTCCGAAAGTAGCTGTTGGGTTGACACGGATCGAGACTGGGATTTGTCACTCCGTATGACGGAGAGGTATCTCTGGGCCCACTCGGTAATGCATCATCATATTGAGCTCAATGTGACCAAGGTGTTGGACACGGGATCATGCATTACGGTACGAGTAAAGTGACTTGCCGGTAACGAGACTGAACAAGGCATTGGGATACCGACGATCGAGTCTCGGGCAAGTAACGTACCGATTGACAAAGGGAATTGCATACAGGGTTTGATCAAATCCTCGACATAGTGGTTCATCCGATGACAACATCGAGGAGCATGTGGGAGCCATCATGGGTATCCAGATCCCGCTGATGGTTATTGACTGAGAGAGTCTCGGTCATGTCTGCATGTCTCCCGAACCCGTAGGGTCTACACACTTAAGGTTCAGTTACGCTAGGGTTATAGGGATATGTATATGCAGTAACCCGAATGTTGTTCGGAGTCCCGGATGAGATCCCGGACGTCACGAGGAGTTCCGGAATGGTCCGGAGGTAAAGATTTATATATGGGAAGTCCTGTTTCGGGCATCGGGACAAGTTTCGGGGTTATCGGTATTGTACCGGGACCACCGGAAGGGTCCCGGGGGTCCACCGGGTGGGTCCACCTGTCCCGGGGGGCCACATGGGCTGTAGGGGGGTGCGCCTTGGCCTAATGGGCCAAGGTCACCAGCCCCACATAGGCCCATGCGCCTAGGGTTTAAGGGGGCAAGAGTCCTAGGAGGGTAAGGCACCTCCTAGGTGCCTTGGGGGGAGGGAAAACCCCCCTTGGCCGCCGCACCCCCTAGGAGATTGGATCTCCTAGGGCCGGCCACCCCCCCTTGGCACCCCTATATATAGTGGGGGAGAGGAGGGACTTCATACCTGAACGCCCTGGCCTTTGGTTGCCTCCTTCTCCCTCCCCAACACCTCCTCCACCTCCATAGTGCTTAGCGAAGCTCTGCCGGAGTACTGCAGCTCCATCAACACCACGCCGTCGTGCTGCTGCTGGTGCCATCTCCCTCAACCTCTCCTCCCTTCCTTGCTGGATCAAGAAGGAGGAGACGTGGCTGTTCCGTACGTGTGTTGAACGCGGAGGTGTCGTCCGTTTGGCGCTGGTCATCGGTGATTTGGATCACGTCGAGTACGACTACATCATCACCTTGCAAGCTTCCGCACGCGATCTACAAGTGGTATGTAGATGCAAACTCTCTCCCTAGACTCGTTGCTTAGATGAACTCATAGATGGATCTTGGTGAAACCGTAGGAAAATTTTTAATTTTCTGCAACGTTCCCCAACAGACACCTCACTCTCCCCCCAGCGCCTCTCCCTCGCTCTCTCCCACTATGGCCGACGCAGCTGCAGCCGCACCGCCGTTGTAGCCGCGGCCACCATCGACTCCACGCCGCCTTGTGTTGTCCAGGAGCTCCGCCGTCCTCCTCTCCATCAAACAGACTGAGCCCCGAGCGCTCGTTCGCCCTAAAACCACCGCAATAGCCTGGCTCGACCTCGCCGTCACCGGAGATCCCCTTCGCCGCCACGACTGCTCCAGCTCGTCCCTGACCTCGCCGTCTAGCTCGCTGAGATCATCGTGAGCTCCTGCCTCTCCCCATCCTCTCCATTCTTGTTGTCATCCTCTGCAGTGACTGCAACAAGCACCATCGCACACGCTGCCCCCTGAGCTCATTGCCGACGTAGCTCTTGCCACCCAACGGCCATGCCACCTTGTCTACTAACCTCACCACACCTTGTAGGCCACGTACAAGCTGGCCTCGTGCCTCCAGAACCACCACAACAACGAGTTCGGCCCCACCCGAACTCCGACAGCCGCAAAGCTCCTCGCCGGCGTCGTTTCCGGGGAACTTGAGCTCAACCACCACCACCCCTCGACGTGGCTTGCTCCCAACTACACGTAGGTGGCATACGCCGTCCATTTGGTTGCCGAAGGGCAAAACCCACACCCTCCACCGCGCCTGGATGTCACCGGCGGCTAAACACCGGTGAGTTAGCCCAGTTTGACCAGGGATTTGACCCCTGAGGGAGTTCCAGACTAGGGGGTGTCCGGATAGCCGAACTATCATTATCGGCCGGACTCCAAGACTATGAAGATACAAGATTGAAGACTTCGTCCCGTGTCCGGATGGGACTTTCCTTGGTGTGGAAGGCAAGCTTGGCGATACGGATATGTAGATCTCCTACCTTTGTAACCGACTCTGTGTAACCCTGGCCCTCTCCGGTGTCTATATAAACCGAACGGCTGTAGTCCATAGGACGAACAACAATCATACCATAGGCTAGCTTCTAGGGTTTAGCCTCCTTGATCTCGTGGTAGATCTACTCTTGTAACCCACATCATCAATATTAATCAAGCAGTACGTAGGGTTTTACCTCCATCAAGAGGGCCCGAACCTGGGTAAAAACATCGTGTCCCTCGTCTCCTGTTACCATCCGCCTAGATGCATAGATCGGGACCCCCTACCCGAGATCCGCCAGTTTTGACACCAACATTGGTGCTTTCATTGAGAGTTCCTCTGTGTCGTCACCGATAGGCTCGATGGCTTCTTCAATCATCATCAATGACGCAGTCCAGGGTGAGACCTTCCTCCCCGGGCAAATCTTCGTATTCGGCGGCTTTGCACTGCTGGCCAATTCGCTTGGCCAACTGGAGAAGATCGAAAGCTACGCCCCTGGCCGTCAGGTCAGGTTTGGAAGTTTGAACCTCACGGCTGACATCCGCGGGGACCTGATCCTCGATAGGTTTGAGCCACAGCCGAGCGTGCCGCACTGTCGCGGCGAGCATGATTTAGCTCTGCAGCCGGACAGTACCTTCGAGGCCGCACTCGAAACCGCTCCGATCTTCAATTCGGAGCCAGCTCCGCAGATCGAGGATGGATGCCTAGACACCGCCTCGGGGGCTGCAACCTCTACGGCGATAGAGCCGAACACTGACTTTGTCCCTCATAAAGCTCGTGACTCCGAGGTGCCGGACTCCTCGCCGGACTCCGAACCTCCCGCGCCCGCCCCGATCGTATCCGATTGGGCGCCGATCATGGAGTTCACCGCAGCGGACATCTTTCAACACTCACCTTTCGGCGACATCTTGAGTTCGCTAAAATATCTCTCGTTATCAGGAGAGCCCTGGCCGGACTGCGGTCAGGACGGTTGGGATGCGGACGACGAAGAAATTCAAAGCCCACCCACCACCCACTTGGTAGCCGCTGTCGACGATTTAACCAACATGCTAGACTACGACTCCGAGGACATCGACGGTATGGACGACGATGCCGGAGATGACCAAGAACCAGCGCCTACTGGGCACTGGACAGCCACCCCATCATATGACATATACATGGTGGATATCCCAAAAGATGGGAATGGCGAAGGAACAGAGGAGGATGACCCCTCCAAAAAGCAGACCAAGCGCCGACGTCAGTGGCGCCGCTCTAAATCCCGCCATGGCAAGAATGAAGACACCAGCACCGGAGACAATAATACACCGGACAGTGCCGAAGACAACCCGCTCCAGCAAGATGCGGCACAGGAGGACGGAGACGCCAGCCCTTATGAAGGAGTGGAAGAAGAAGAGGCAGAGGATCATACGCCTCCCTCCGGAGATGAAGCAAGCCTCGACGATGACGAATTCGTCGTGCCTAAGGATCCCGTCGAACAAGAGCGTTTTAAACGCAGGCTTATGGCCACGGCGAACAGCCTCAAGAAAAAGCAGCAACAGCTTAGAGTTGATCAGGATCTGCTAGCTGACAGATGGACTGAAGTCCTCGTGGCCGAAGAGCATGAGCTCGAACGCCCCTCCAAAAGCTACCCTAAACGCAAGCTGCTCCCCTGATTAGAGGAGGAAGCTTACGAACCCGCATCACCAGGAGACAATACGGCTGACCGACCACCCCATGGTCGCGACAGAGAGACCTCTAGGCCCTTCACTAGACCCGTACCCCGGCATCGCTCGAAAAGCACACGGCCACAGGGGAACACTCCGGACTTGCGAGATATATTGGAGGATAAGGCAAGACAATCAAGATCGATCTATGGATCGCGTGGGCATCCCATGATACGTGACGACAATCGTCGTGCCGGACACAGTAAGTCCGGCCGGGCCGAACAAAATAGACCAAGCTACCTTGAGCTCCGTCGTGATATCGCCCAGTACAGAGGCGCTGCAGACCCACTATGCTTCACAGATGAAGTAATGGATCATCAAATCCCCGAAGGGTTTAAACCCATCAATATTGAATCTTACGATGGCACAACAGACCCCGCGGTTTGGATCGAAGACTATCTCCTTCACATCCACATGGACCGCGGTGACGATCTTCATGCCATCAAATACCTCCCCCTCAAGCTTAAAGGACCAGCCCCGCATTGGCTCAACAGCTTGCCAGCAGAGTCAATTGGGAGTTGAGAGGACCTGGAAGCCACATTCCTCGATAACTTCCAGGGCACTTATGTGCGACCACCAGACGCTGATGACCTAAGCCACATAATTCAGCAGCCAGACGAATCGGCCAGGCAATTCTGGACACGGTTCTTAACCAAGAAAACCAAATCGTCGACTGTCCGGATGCGGAGGCCCTCGCGGCCTTCAAGCATAACATCCGCGACGAGTGGATTGCCCGACACCTGGGACAGGAAAAGCCAAAATCCATGGCAGCCCTCACATCACTCATGACCCGCTTCTGCGCGGGTGAGGACAGCTGGCTTGCACGCCGCAACAACCTCAGCAAAAATTCTGGCAGTCCGGATTTCAAGGACCGAAATGGCAGGCCGCATCGCAACAAAAACAAACGCCACATTAACGGCGATCATACTGAGGATACGGTAGTCAATGCCGGATTCAAAGGCTCTAAACCCGGTCAGCAGAAAAAGCCATTCAAAAGAACTACTCCGGGTCCATCCAATTTGGACCGAATACTCGATCTCTTGTGCCAGATACACGGCACCCCCGAAAAGCCAGCTAACCACACCAACAGGGACTGTTGGGTATTCAAGCAGGCAGGCAAGTTAATTGACGAAAACAATGACAAGGGGATGCATAGAGATGACGAGGACGAGACCCAACCGCCGAACAATAGAGGACAAAAGGGTTTTCCCCCACAGGTGTGAACGGTGAACATGATATACGCAACGCACATACCCAAAAGGGAGCGGAAGCATGCACACAGGGATGTCTACGCGATGGAGCCAGTTGCCCCGAAGTTCAATCCATGGTCCTCCTGCCCGATCACTTTTGACTGAAGGGACCACCCCACCAGCATCCGCCACGGCGGATTCGCCGCACTGGTCTTAGACCCAATCTTCGATGGATTTCACCTAACCAGAGTCCTGATGGACGGCGGCAGCAGCCTGAACCTGCTTTACCAGGATACAGTGTGCAAAATGGGCATAGACCCCTCAAGGATTAAACCTACCAAAACGACCTTTATAGGCATCATACCAGGTGTAGAAGCCAATTGTATAGGCTCAATTACACTGGAAGTGGTCTTCGGATCCCCGGATAACTTCCGAAGCGAGGAGTTAATCTTCGACATAGTCCCGTTCCGCAGCGGCTATCACGCCTTGCTCGGACGCACCGCGTTTGCAAAGTTCAACGTGGTGCCACACTACGCATACCTCATGCTCAAGATGCCAGGCCCCCGAGGAGTCATAACGGTCAACGGAAACACGGAACGTTCTCTCCGCACGGAGGAACATACAGCGGCTCTCGCGGTAGAAGTGCAATGCAGCCTCTTAAGGCAATTCTCGAGTTCGGCCTTTAAGCGGCCGGACACAGCTAAGCGCGCCCGGAGTAACTTACAACAGGACCACCTGGCACGTTCCGAGCACGCGTAGCAGTGCGGCCCCAACCCCAGCGCCCGTGAAACATTAAAGCAGGTCCTTCGCGTACACCATTATGCTCTGAAGATACCATGGGCATGGGGAGAGGGGCACGACCATGATAAACCTAGACTGCGGCTTAACCACACCAGGGGCTCTCAAGTGTGTCGTTCTTTTTTCTTTTCTTTTTACCTTTTATTTTTTACCCACAGGACTCCGTTTGTCAGAGGACCTGTCCGGCAGCAGATCTGTCGAACTCACGATGCAACAGCCAGGGAAGGATAAAGGCTACAACAAATATACAGGTGGTCTCCATTACGAGCATTTTTATACACCAATCTGCAGCCTACCCCTGGAGGGGGACATGTTTAACCATCCCATACCTTGCTTATCACACTATTTGTATCGTTCCGCATTCGTAGCAGCACTTATTGAATAAAACAATGCGGCACCTTTTTGCTTATAATTGCATTTCCTTTTCATACATATGTTCATTTACGGCATATTGCATCTGTACACTTTGGTACGGCTAATATACACCAGGGGCTTATGTACCCCGCATCATGGTGTGAGGAGTCCGAACACTTTCACAAGTGCGGCACCCCGAACTTATAGCACTATATGCATCGGCTCCGAATCATGTCTTGGGTCAATAGTTGGGTTTGCCCGGCTCCCATGTTTTGGTACCTTACGTTCCATTATATCGGCTAAGGTAGCACTGGGAGAACCACTGCGATTGCACCCCAGTTGAGCTGGGTTAACGCCTCAGTGGACCGTCATGATGAGGCGAGAGCTGGTCGCTGTTCGAGAGGTTTTTTGCGAGTCCTTAAAGACTTATGCCGCTTAGAGCGAGGAGCCGGATACTGTCCGGCCAAGGCGTGGATAGCGCCCCAAATTCGGCCTTCCGAAGACTAGGGGCTTCGCCAAAATTTAAAATTATAGAATTCTATGGCTAAGTGAGAGTGTTCAAGCATCATAAGTCCGGTTGCCTTGTTCGCTGTGTCGAGCGCCTCCCTAGATGGACCCAAAAATGGGAACAAGAGCGCTCGAGTTTATCCCGAACACCCCAGCACTCGTGACATGGGGGCTGAAGCCGACGACTTGCCATTTCTCAGATTTGATAAACAGCCGTACAGAAGGTAATATTTTAAATTAACAAGCGTTGCTTAGCGCATATGAACCAAGTTTTCAGCGCACAGGATAACAACATGCAAGTCTACTCAAATATTACATCTTTGGAGCACTCACCCGCAATAGTGCGGGCGCCCTTCAGCAGACTCTTATAATACATCTCGGGCGTGCGATGCTCCTTGCCCTCTGGTGGAGGATCCGTCACGAGCTTCTGGGCATCCATCTTGCTCCAGTGCACCTTTGCACGGGCAAGGGCCCGGCGGGCACCTTCAATACAAGCGGAATGCTTGATGACTTCAACCCACGGGCACGCATCCACCAGCCGCCGCACTAGGCTGAAGTAGCTCCCAGGCATGGCCTCCTTAGGCCACAGCTGAACTATAAGGCCCTTCATGGCCTGTTCGGCCGCCATGTGGAGCTCGACCAGCTGCTTCAGCTGGTCGCTAAGGGGCACCGGATGTCCGGCCTCAGCATACTGAGACCAGAAGACCTTCTCCGTCGAGCTCCCCTCCTCGGCCCGTTAAAATGCGGCAGCATCGGACACGCTGCAAGGAAGATATGCGAACGCTCCTGGAGAGCTCCGAATTCGGGTAAGCAACAGGTAATTAACACTCACATGCTTACTTTGCATGAAAACTGCCTTACCCGCTGCTATTTTCTTCACCGCCTCAATCTCCTGGAGGGCCTTGTAGGCTTCGGCCTTAGCGGCTTTGGCACCCCCAAGAGCCGTTGCAAGCTCAGACTCTCGAGTCTTCGAGTCACGCTCCAAGCTCTCATGTTTTTTCACGAGATCCTGGAGCTCTTGTTGTACCTCCGCCACCTGCGCCTCCTGCCTCTCTCGCTCGGTGCGCTCCGCGGACGCATTGCGTTCGGTCGCGGCCACCGCCTCCTTCAGGGTCGCCACCTCGTTAGTGGCCCCTGCAATACCCAAGTTATCCTTGTCATTTTTCTTGCAACCAAATCCTTTTCTGTAAGGTACAATTTTCATAAGGTATTACTCACCTTCTTTTTCCTCGAGCCACTTCTTGGCACGGCCGAGCTCGTTCTCGGACCGCTCGAGGTTTTCCTTCAAAGTATTGACCTCCGCAGTCAGTGCGGCGGAGGTTAGCAGCACAGCCTGCAATCCCATATTGACATATTTTCATGACTCCTGCGTTTATCTTTCTCAATATCCTCAGTCCGGTTTTTCTTTCCGAACACCGAACCGAGCATCAGGGGCTACTGTCTATGCGGTACCATTTTTCATATATTGAAATTCTTACCTCAAAGCCTGTTAGAAGGCTGCTGCAGGCTTCGGTCAGCCCGTTGGAGGCGCCGTTGAGCGCCTCCAGCAAATTATCCGGCACCTCCGGTTGGACGGAGGCAGACGGCGTCACGGTCTTTCCCTTCTTACAAAGGGGTCGCCCACCGGACTCCGGAGCCACTGTGGCCTCCGGGGCTGAGTCTGGTGCAAAGTCCGAGAGGTTATCCTGCGACACCTCCGGGGCCTCCTCCTCCTGGTAGGTCCCTTCCTGGGACCCCACCTCGGCATCATCCGCGGCACGGGGGGTGTAGGCAGTCGGAAGGGGATCCATATCCGACGCACCCAAGGACCCGCTCGACGAAACGGGAAGATCATCCTTGGGCAGACTACAGGGTTGTATGCGGCATTAGAAAGACATTGTGTGGCGAAAAGAAAAAACCTTGAAGTTATTCGGGAGTCCGGATACTTACGATCTCACCAGGGGCTTGGCCCTTGGAGGCCAGTCCTCGTCGTCGTCACTGTCATTGGCGGAGCGGTCCGGGGGAAGAGTTTTTCCCTTCTTGGACCCTTCGGCCTCCCTTGTTGGGGAGGCCTTCCTTTTCTTCCCTCCCCCCGCTGGGCGAGAGGCTTTCTTCTCCTCCTCGCCTTGGTGGGAGGAGTCGGCCTCGGATTCATCATCCGATAGCACTTGAAAACGGGAACTCTTACGGGTCCCCGTGGCCTTCTTCTTGGCCTTCTTCTCCGGCACGACGTGGGGTGCCGGAGCCAGCAGCCCCATTAGGAGGACGTCCGCTGGGTCCTCTGGCAATGGGGCCGTCTAGATAGTCCGTTCGGCCTTCGCTAGCCAGTCCTGTCAAAGGTAAAAGGGGAGTTTAGATCCCGCATAGAGTCAAACTATGGAAAATATGGGGCAAAATCACTTACCTCGTCAGCCGGACGCTGCGAGCGGAATCCGCGATCTTCGGTAGCGCATGCGGGAGCTTTGGCGCCCTTGAACAGCACCTTCCATACATCTTCATACGTGGTGTTGAAGAGCCCGCTCAGGATCTGGTGCTGCGCCGGATCGAACTCCCACATGTTGAAGCCCCGTCGTTGGTACGGGAGAATCCGGCGGATGAGCATGACCTGGACTACGTTGACAAGCTTGAGCTTCTTGTCCACCAGCTTCTGGATACAGGCTTGGAGTCCGGTCAGCTCCTCCAAATTCCCCCAGATCAGGCCACTCTCTTTTCAGGAGGTGATCCGTGTAGGGATGCTGGATCTGAATTCGGGGGCCGCTGCCCAATCGGCGTCACACGGCTCGGTGATGTAGAACCACCCCGATTGCCATCCCTTGATGGTTTCCACGAAAGTGCCTTCCAGCCATGAAACGTGGGACATCCTGCCCACCATGGTGCCTCCGCACTCCGCTTGGCTGCCCTTCACAACCTTCGGCTTGACACTGAAGGTCTTGAGCCACAAGCCGAAGTGGGGCTGGACGCAGAGGAAGGCCTCGCACACGACGATAAACGCCGAGATGTTGCGGATGAAATTCGGGGCCAGATCATGGAAATCCAGGCCGTAGTAGAACATGAGCCCCTCCGTAACGGAGGAGGCCATCCACTTGCCTCCCGCTCCGGACATAGTTGGAGAAGGTTGAGGTGAGAAGTGCGGACTTGGGCGCTGGAGCTCGAGTTCGCGGAGATGGATAAGCCAAGAAGGAAGAAGGTGCAGGTAAAAGGGTTGGATCTTTATCCCCTTATATGGGCGGACATAAACACGCGTCCCCACCGGCCTGGTAAAACTCGCTTATCTCCCAAGCGTCACAATCAATGGCGTGGTTGGGTTACCCACATCCGTATTGATGGGAATCCCGGAATAAGGGGAACACGATCTCTGCTTCGACAAGACGTGCCAAGGAAACCGCCTCGCTAAACGCGCTGAGGTGGAACAATAAAAACAATTCGAGTAAAGGCTTGGAAGTGGTGTGACGTCACGCCACAGAATACGTCAGCAGATTGATCTTGTGTAATATTATTCTCTCTACGGTGGTATGTGGAATTTATTTTTGCAGAGCCGGACACTATCCTGGTGTTCACAATCTTCTATAAATTATTCGGAGTAGGAACCCGCCTTGCAATGCCGAAGACAATATGCGCGCCGGACTCGTCGTCATTGAAGCCTGGTTCAGGGGCTCCTGAGGGAGTTCCGGACTAGGGGGTGTCCGGATAGCCAAACTATCATTATCGGCCGGACTCCAAGACTATGAAGATACAAGATTGAAGACTTCATCCCGTGTCCGGATGGTACTTTCCTTGGCGTGGAAGGCAAGCTTGGTGATACGGATATGTAGATCTCCTACCTTTGTAACCGACTCTGTGTAACCCTAACCCTCTCCGATGTCTATATAAACCGGACGGCTATAGTCCATAGGACGAACAACAATCATAGCATAGGCTAGCTTCTAGGGTTTAGCCTCCTTGATCTCGTGGTAGATCTACTCTTGTAACACACATCATCAATATTAATCAAGCAGGACGTAGGGTTTTACCTCCATCAAGAGGGCCCGAACCTAGGTAAAAACATCGTGTCCCTCGTCTCATGTTACCATCCGCCTAGACGCACAGATCGGGACCCCCTACCCGAGATCCGCCGGTTTTGACACCGACAACCCCCCTTGGTCACTGACATGTGGGCCCTGCCATTAGTCAAACCTAGCGTAGGGTTAAACTAATCCTAACTAAGTTAGTTAACTAACAATGACACTGACCAGTGGGCCCCACTGGTCAGGTTTGACCTGGATCGCCCCAGTAGACCTGCTGACGCAGTAATATAGTTTCTGGATTTATTCTTATTCAGGAAATTTCAAAAAATAGTGCTAACTTCAAAAATTCATAGAAATTAATCTGTAACTCCAAATGCAAATTATTATATACGAAAAATGATCAAAAAAATCCAATCTATCCATCTGTACCGGTTTCATGCATGTTTAAACAAGTTCACTTGTTGTTTAGTGCAAAACATGACAATGCACTATTTAAGATCACAAATGAGTTTGGATTTTGAATATTTGGTTCAAAATGGCTCAAACTCATCTGGGTATAGTTGCATTAGCCCAAGACACTCATTTTGCCATGTCACATGCATGCATCATATTGTTGCATATTGTTTGGTATTGATTGTGTATCAATGCTCTCTACGGTAGGTTCTGCCCTGGAGGAATACCGTGAGTACATCGAAGGACAGTATCAGACTACGGACCTACCAAGCAAGCAACCACCATTTTGATCATATAGATAAAATTCCATGTTCTTGCTCCTGCTCTCATTTACTGCATTTAAGACAACCGCGTTTCAAACTGTTGTGTGCTATGGTAGTTTAACCTAGTTCCTCTGCATGACCTGTCATTGCCACAGTAACTATATGAAACCCACTAGCATGTGTAGGAGTTGATTGAGCCATGTATGTGTTTCCGACCTTGCTATGCCTGCTATGCTTAGAGTCATGTCATGTCTGGTTCATCTGGGTGATGGGCTAGAGTGAAATGATCATGTCGGTAATCCGAGTGATGTGCTGAACATGATTTGGTAAAGGTATCGAGAGAGGCCATGTAGGAGTACATGGTGGGTTGTTTCATTGGAACTGTCCTTAAGTACTGAGTTCTGTATGTGTGATTTAAGATTAAGCTACTGCCATGCATTGGGCCCGAAACCAATGGACCCTCTTGGCTTCTTAACCACCCTAGTCCTTTGTCCAGCAGTTGCAAGTAGTTTCTGGCGTTTGTAGCATACTGGAGGCCGTGGGCAGTGCTGACCCTCGGGGTGGGCCGTGATGCGGTAGGTATGTGGCATGATGTACCGGACGCCCGTTTGGTGTCTCGGGAACCTTGCAGACGTCATTCGGGGCCGTATGTGGAAACCTCGGCCGGAGTCCATATGGATGGAACCTGGATAGGCGATAAACCTGGACTAGAGACTTGAGTGTTTAGGCAGGCCGTGACCGACACCCTTGTTGGGCTTCCGCTTGAAGGTTGCCGAGTACATGTCGTGTAAACGGTGATAAGTGGTAGAAGCGTGTGTGAAGAAGTACACCCCTGCAGGGTTAACATCATCTATTCGAATAGCTGCGTCCGCGGTAAAGGACTACTTGGTTGCCTATACAGTTCATAGACAAGTAAATGGAAACTACTAAAAGCCTCATGACAAGTGTGAGTGTCTTGGATGGCCCTTCCGTAGGATGACGAAGGTGGATCCTCGGTAGTGTATTGATGTGGTGTGTAGTGGACTCGAGTGCACAAAACAATTACAAGTTGGAGTCTCGTAAGATAGTTTAGCCAAGAGTCAAAGCTGGCTTGCTGCAATAACCCCACCATCCCTTTGCTGTATGTAGGATCTGATGTAAGTCTTGTTGAGTACCTTTGTACTCATGTTTGCCTAATTACATTTGTAGAAGATGTTGCAACCCCTTCTGATGGGTTCTACGTAGACCTTGATGTCGACGATAAGCCTGAGGCCTAGGTGGTGATCCTGAGCACATGGTGGACTCTTGTAGGATAGATAGGCTTCCTCTAGCCTTTTACTTTCTAGATGTCTGTACCCAGACATGTTGCTTCCGCTTATGGCTTGTATGACTTGAATGTTGGGTCGTGTGACCCCTATCTGTATGAATGATATGTATGGCTGCCTGGAGCCTTTAAATAAAGTACTGAGTTGTAGAGTTTTGTTGTGATGCCATGTTGTATTTACACATATCGAGCATATTGTGTGTATGTTTGAAATGCTTGGTATGTGTGGGATCTGACTATCTAGTTGTTTATCCTTGGTAGCCTCTCTTACCGGGAAATGCCTCTAGTGCTTCCACCGAGCCATGGTAGCTTGCTACTGCTCCGGAACACTTAGGTTGGCCGGCATGTGTCCTTCTTTGTTCCTGTGTCTGTCCCTTAGGGGAAATGTCACGTGGTGATCCTTTAAGTCCTTGTAGCTTGCTATGACTTGGGATTCACTCGCAGTTGATCGACACGTTTGTTGCTGGTTCATGTATGGCTGTCCCTGTAAGTTAGCGCCACTTTGGGTTCACGACTAGCCATGTCAGCACAGGTTCTTTGTCATATGGATGCTAGCGACACTATCATATACGTGTGCCAAAAGGTGCACATGGTCCCAGGCCTGTTAAGGCGACACCCGGGGAATACCGTGCGTGAGGCCGCAAAGAGATATGAGGTGTTACATGCTAGATCGGTGTGGCATAGAATCGTGGTCCTGACAGGGGAAACATCCAGGAAAGTTTTCCGGAAGTTTGGCATTTCCGGACAAATGAAACGGAGGGGGACGGTTTCAAGTTGGCTATGCTAGAGGCATGTGACAAATAAACAGAGGGCGTATTTGGATTCGGCACATTTTTCTGAGCAACTTTCATGTACAAAGCATTTTCATCCGAGATACAGTTTATTTTATATGATTCCTCAAAGTTTTAATTCCATTTTGGAGTTAACATGATTAATTTAATTCGAAAATATGTTTATTGCATCATTATGACATCAGTATGACATTAGCGGTCAACATTGACCATTGGCTGGGTCAACTGACGCGTGGGTCCTGGTTGTCATTGTCACAGATTAACTAACAGAGTTAATTAGCTTAAATAATTGATTAGGTTAATTATACAGAATTAATTATGTTAATTAATTAATTAATTAAGTTATTATTTCTTTATTATTTTTTATATACATTTTTTAAAAGATTTTCTAGAGTGTGGGCCCCGGCTGTCATCTGCCTTGGCCACATGGGGCGGGCGTACGGGCTACGGGCGCTAGGTGCCAGCCAGCTTGGACACACGCCCAGGGGCGCGACAGCAGCCACAGCAGAGGCGGACGACATTGGCCGGCGGACAGGGGCCGACGAGGACGGTCGTCGGCCAGTGATGAGCGTGTGCGACGCGGCGAGGCTAGGCGAGGCGGGTGAGGGCCGCGGTCGCGGCGGACCGGCGCAGCGGGACAGGGGCGGGTGGACGGGGCGACCGTGGGAGTTGCGTGGCCTGGGCGCGTCGGTCATGGACGAGGCAAACTCCGGGCGAGCAGGGGCATGGCAAGGGCAGGGGCGTGGCCAGGACGCGAGGCGTGCACGGACAGGTGCTCGCGGGGTCGCGCGTGGCAGCGTGGGGCCTGGACGGACTGTGGTGATAGCGGCTGGTGGTGAGTGGGAGCAGGCTTGGCTGTGAGCATGGCGCGGCTCAGTAGGGCGTCACGGTGATAGCAGAAGAGAGGAAGGGGCAGAGGGGTGATGGAGGCCGACGACCTTACCGGCGTTGTAGGTGACCAGGGAGGAGAGGTGAGATGAAGTCGGATCGAGGGGGAGGCAAGGAGGCAACGGCGACACTGGGCGTTCCGGCATGGAGTCAGGGACGCGTCCGCCGACAGCGGTTGGTGTCGGGGCGCCGGGTTCGGCCCAATCCAGATCGGATCAGGAGGGGAAGAGGGAGAGGCGAAAGAGTGGGGGGCTGTGGGCGACCGGGTAGGCTATGGTTTTTGGTAGTGGGGGTTACGGGGAGTGGGGTGGGCCGCTGGGCCAGTGGGCTGGTCGGTTGGGCCGTTTGTCCCTGTTGGCCAAGGGGTCTTTTGTTTTGTTTGTTTGTTTTCTCCTTTTGTTTGATAAATTTTGTCGTTTCACTTAATTTTGAATTCGAACGTGATTGAATCATCGAATGGTTAACAACAACAATCATGGTGATGTGGCATCATTATCATGGGTGTGACAGCTTTGTTTTTGCCTTCTCTATTTTCCCGGACTTCATTTGCTTCTGCTTTGAATTTGGGATTTTGAATCAATTCAAATGGACTTAAACACTTGGGCATGTCTTTGATTTTCACCCAAGTGACCCATCCATCTCTAACTCATCATTCTTTCACTAAAAAAATCCCAAAAATGACCCAAGGAATATTTTTCATAAAATAAAAATATTCATTCTCTTCTCTCAAACTCACTTCAGAAACTTGTGTCCAAAGCCACCCTCATTTTTATTGCTCCAAAACTCCTGATAAACTTCCCAAATATTCTTTGAACCCTAGGGCACCTCCCTGAGGAAAAATATTGCATCACTTTTTGGAATATTTTTGCTACAGAATATCATTTCTGTTCTGGACAGAAAAGGCACTTTACAGAGCAAGTATATTTTTCCTTGATCCAATGAGGCTGATTTTTCTTGAGCTTCATTACCTTCCTAAGAAACTACAATTCCACAAAACTCAACCCTGAACTCTTACTGGATCCCTCCTAGTTAACCTCATAAGTTACTGTCCAGAAACTTTCCAGGAAGTAAACCACGCACACAGTGCAACTGTGATCAACTCAAAGCTTTGGAACAACCCTAACCATCAAGGACTACACGCCAGACATGAAGTTAATGCTAGGCGCGGCGTGATGCCAAAGTTCATGCGGTGACCGCGTTCGTTCAAGCGTGCTGGCATGCCGACGACGCGCTCTGCGTCGCGCCCGAGCCTCTTTTGAGCTCGTGGTCGCTTCCCAGCCTACCACACCTTGACAAACATTGCCACAATCACTGTCTCGACGCCATTAACTCGCCGCTGGCGCTCGCCGACACCGGAGCTCATTGTAGCGTGCACGGGCACGATGCAGCCAAGCATACAGTGTGCCCGTGCCACTGTGCTCGTTGCCACCCGCGCTCCTATGCTCATCTCCACCCTTCCACAGTGGTCGCGTGAGCTGTGTCACCTTCTCCCCCTCTCATTGACTCCGTTCGTCACCGGGCGCCGTGTCCAGAAGCTCTCCGGTGGAGCCCGATCCCCCCTCCCCGCTCGCCTATAAATACAACTCTCCCTAGCCTCTTCGATCATCACTTTACATTCACCCACTCTCCACAAGCCCGTAGCTAAGCCGCAGCCCAGCCGGGCAGGCCTCTGGCCGCCGCCCCGACCCGAGCTCACTGGCGATTCCCGCAAGCTCCTCCTCCTCACTACGGTGCCTCTCGTGCTCCCCCCACTCCTCAGGCGACCCTCTGGTGGTTCACTGGTGCCGTCCGACCTTGTTGGAGCACCTGGTGCAGCCCCACGTCACCGTCGTCTCCAACTCTAGCGAGCTCCGCGTTCTGCAGCTCCTGGAGAAGCTAGTTCCGACCCCGTCCGACAACCTCTAGCCAAACCACGGGTATGGGAAGGTGCTCCTCGACGCCCTCTCTTTTTCTATCCCTCTGGATCTGGCCGCCCGTCACTCCTCGCCAGAGAATGCACCGGCGAAGCACCACCGTCTCTATTTTTCTTTCTCTTTCTTCCCCAACCTGACGCGTGGGGCCCGCTGTCAGCCTCACTGCTAACACCCGAAGCAGTATGAGTGGTGGCATATGCTTGGAATACGCCATCGACGTCACCCACCTGGTTTTTTTGTATTCAAATTTAATCAAATTTTGACCAGAAGCTTTGATTTGATTCTTTTTGCATTGTGTTCCTATTGAAAAGATCTAGCAGCACACCAAAAATGAGAATTTTCTCTGCTGTCTAGATTTTCTAGTGATTTTCAGAAGTGTTCTTGATATTTTATTTTTGTGATTTTATTTATTTTCAGAAGGAGAAGCTTGTCTTGAGGAGACCCAGGAGGAGTGTGAAGCTCCTCCGAACTAAGGGAAGCCACAACAACATTTTCATTGTGTCATTGCAATATTCATGATTTTTTCCAACTTGAAAATGAGTTATTTCTTGCATTTAATCATTTAATGAATAATGCTTATGTTAGTTATTTTGTCATAAGTAAAATGCTTAGTCTATAGAAGTGAGTACCTAGACTAGTGTGAGATAGCATGAGTAGTTTAATTATGTGATTTTGCTATGGCTATGATATGACTAGTATCAGTATTATTTTCTTATGTGATTGCTTGGTTTCACATGATAATGCTAAAACTCAAAATGATGAGTGTTAATAACCAGTGAAAAAGAATCAGTAAAGCTTAGTAATGACATGTGCAACTAGAACTTTTGATGATGTTGATCTGTTTATTCTAAGTGATATGTGATGCATGTCGAACGGTTGCATGATCATGTCATATGGTGACTCGAGTATTTTCATTTCAAGTTAAACCTGATGTTAACTGAACTTCAAAACATAAAGTTGATCGAGTCATGGTGCCACTGAATCGAGTTTTTCCCAGTGCAACCACATTTGCCTTTATAGGAAGGCCTTTATTCGGTTTGTTGTCATGCCTCTGGTTGGTGCCTCCAACGAGGGAAGGTTATGGGCGTGCAGTACCCTGGCCCGGTAAGTAGACATAACCTTGTGTGCCCGTTCGTTTTTATGGTACCTTGTCCCCTTTTGGGATCCTTTAAGTTTTGCCATAACGGTGGTTGTTGGTGACTTTGGTAGGCATCGGGCCACCCATGACTTAGCCTAGTGGGGAGTTAGTCGGAGTGGCCGAGAGAGTGTCATGGCAATGGGAGGGTTCTGTCAGAATGTTGTTGGTCCACCCGAATGGGAGTGCGAGGCCATGGGTTCCATGATGTGGGTCCAATGTACTACCTCTGTAGAGTGTATTTAAGTCACACCATGAGTAAGTCACACCATGGATCAACATTAATAAGTAATCTTGCACACTAAGTTATATGATTGTCGCTGGTTAGGTGATGAGATCGGTGAGACTGTTATTGTGGAAATCAAAGTGTTGGTTTCGTTTGTGATCTGTGAATGATCACGGTTTGGTTACGAGGTAACCCGTTGGTAAGAGAGTCCGAGGGACTCGGTGCACAAGCTTGTCTGCACTGCATCAATAGTATGCTTATATCTGCATTCAACTTGATTAAATGTCATGATATTGTTTGACATTATGTTTATGCTTGTTGTGAGCTTGCAAGTGCATTCAATGTACTGACCTGGCGCGTTATGCCAGCTTTTAGGAAAGTCTAACCGGATCGGAGTGTTGCTGTGTCTAGATCGTGTCCACATCGGTGTCCCTGTGCTATGGAGTCCTGCTTCGTTGTCGTTCCGCTGCCGCGTAGTTGTCGTGATCAAGGCCCCTTTTATGTTCACTAAATAATGTACATATTGTTCAGGCGCACCGTGTGTGCCGCTTGGCCTCGCTACTTGATGTAATATCACACTATGTTTCTGCTAGCATCAATAAAGCAGTTGTTTTCTGTACCAAGATGTTGTGTGTTTCCAGAAGACTTGATCTCTGGTCTCGCAATCCAAGGTAAACCGGTTGCTCTAAGTCGGCATGCCACGACGCTTGGTATTAGAGCCGCGCTAACTATAGGACACGCTAGACCCCCGACACGACTAGTTGAACGTTAGCTAGCTTGCTAATTGAGTGCCAGTAGTGTTTGCATCTGGTTGTTACATTGCATGCACTTGGTTGATTATTCTTTCTAACTGACTAATGGTTGTGAGTGTAGATGGCTTCAGTACCGTATCCATGCCAGTTGGAGCTGTTGCCATACACTTTGCCGCATCTTCTTCGGAATGTATGGCGTCGACTTTACCCTCATGGTGAAGACCCAGCATATCGGGTGTATCGGGAGCATCTAGCCGACTCTGTGTACGAGTATCACGCTGTGGTTACTCTGCGCACCAGTTCATCATTAGGCTCTTACGCTCGTACCTCTCGGAGCGGTTTTGCTTCCACCGCCGCTCATGTCATTCAGTTTGCTGCGTTTGAGCTCCTTGTTGAGTTACGCTATACCGAGGTCCAGATGCAGACAGACCCACGTATTCGCTACTATCCATCTTTGCACGACGATGGTCGTGTCCGTTTTCCTATCATTGATCCATCGTCCGATAGTGATACTAGCCACCTTTCTTGGTATATCACTACTAGTTATCTTCTGATTCACGAGCTGGCTCGAGAGCTGACTCGTGCTCGCACTACTTTAGTAGCAGCTAGGTCCTATCCCACACCTCTTCTATGCGATTTACTCCTTATATTGTGCCCGGTTCTAGCTCGCTTGTTTCCCCGGTTACTCTTTCGAGTAGCTCGGGCACCTCGACAGTGACTCCTCAAAGTGCCCCTGCTAAGTGGGTGTGTCTTCTCGCTACCCCCGCAACCCCCATGCTCCCATCTCATCCCACACATACCCTTGAGGGAGAGCCCTCGAGGCAGCGCCGTCGTGTTCAGGATTTCAGTCCGACCCGGAAGAGGACCCAGCAGCGCTGGTAGAGCACTAGAGCATCTAAGTATCCATAGTTTTCATGTGATGTACGGATGTAGTTGTATGAGCCATGATGTATCATTTCATGTATGAGAGTAGTCGCACCCGTCATGATGTCTACCTTTCATGTACGAGTCTATGTATAATTATGTTGGAATTTTTTATTATTTGCTTTGTTTCTCGATATTTTGTTTTCGCTTCTTTCGGGTTTGTCGCTGGATTTTTCTTCCCATTTTTGGATGTTGCTCATCGCGGTTACTTTTATTGGAAAAAACAAACAGTAGGATGACGCGGGGAGGCAGCAACACACATGCTTGTGAGGATGTCCCTGTTCGTCGCTCAGCAAGACAGGCAGGACATTCCCCCGAAATGTATCTGCAACCACCGCCTCCACCGCCACATACACACTCCACTGAACAAATTATGCGCATGTTTGAACAAAGAAGGAACAAGGATCCGATTGAGCTGTTAAAAAGTGTGCAAGCTATGGTTGGGCAGAATGGAACTCGGAATGGCCATCACACAAAGTTGTCAGATTTTCAAAGGACTAAACCTCCTAGTTTCACTCAAGTGGTTGATCCTTTGGAAGCCGATGATTGGTTGTGAACTATTGAGAAAAATCTTGAGATTGCTCCTACTGATGAAGCTGACAAGGTTCCGTTCGCTACACACTATCTTGAGGGAGCTGCTGCTATATGGTGAGATAACGCTAAAGATATGTGGCCCGCGGGCGAAGAAATCACTTGGACTAATTTCAAGGACCATTTCTGCAAGTACCATATTCCCGCTGGTATTACGAAGGTCAAGCAACATGAATTCCTTGCTCTCACCCAAGGAAGTTTATCAGTAAGTGAATATTTGCACAAGTTCAACTATTTGGCCCGTTATTCTCTCTCTCTATGATGTGGCCATGGAAGAAAGGAAGATCGAAAGGTTTCTTGGAGGATTAAACCAACACCTCAGGTGCACTCTCAGTATGCTCGACTTCCCACACCTCCAGACTTTGGTAAACAAAGCCCTCATTGCAGAGAGGGAGCACAAGCATGTGTACAACAATCGACCCGCGAATAATGACCACAAGCATAAATTCGAGCCTAAGACAGACGCACAACCAGTGTAGGAGGCTCGTGCCTGGCAGCAGACTCAAGTTGAGTACAAACCAAATTGGCAGCAGAATGTGAACAAGACCACTACTCAAGTCAAGAATGTCGTCACTAGTCCAGTGCGTGAAGAGTGTCAGTGCAACAATTCATGCTTCAACTATGGGCAAACTAGACATTATGCCAGACAGTGCCCCAAGAACAGCAAGTCAAATGCCCCATTCCGGCCGCAAGTTAACCACATGGGGCCATACCCTGCCCAGAGGACCATTCAAGGGCAAGTTCATCACCTCTCTGCAGATGAAGCCCAAGAAGACCCAGAAGTCGTCATTGGTATGCTTCCTGTTAATAGCATAGCTGCAATAATTTTATTTGACTTTGGGGCTTCCCACTCTTTTGTTTCCCAGAGTTTCATTGCCCAAAGCAAATTTCCTTGCACGATTTTGGGAAAAATTATGATGGTTCAATCCCCGGGATTCGTGCCTAGAAGCAATCTAGTCTGCCGTAACTTGGAAATTGATATGAAGGGAGTCCATTTTCCAACTTCTTTGATAGTCATCAAGTCTGCCAAGTTGGATGTTATTTTGGGAATTAACTGGTTGACCCAATATCAAGTATGCATCAACTATGCGACCCGAGAAGTCACCCTGACAGGCCAGGAAGGGCGATCGAAAAAATTCTATGCTCATAGAAGCATCCCCAAGAGAGAATTGGTCTTCACCGCTGTAGCTAAAGAATTGGAATTAATTCGTGTGGTTAGTGAGTTCCCCGATGTATTCCCTGAGGAATTACCAGGAATGCCGCCAGACTAAGAGCTTGGGTTTGCAATTGACCTCGTGCCCGGGACAACACCATTATACAAGAAGTATTATCAAATGCCTTCGTTGGAACTAGTGGAATTAAAGAAACAGCTTGATGAGATGCTTCAGAAAGGATATATCCGCCCGAGATTTTCACCATGGGGATCACTCGCAATATTTGTGGACAAGAAAGACGGTAGTCTCAGAATGTGTGTGGACTACCATCGGTTGAATGATGTCACTATCAAGAACAAATATCCACTGCCAAGGATTGATGATTTGTTTGATCAACTCAGTGGGGCAAAATTATTTTCCAAGATTGATTTAAGGACCGGATACCATCAGCTCAAGATCAACAAGGAAGATATTCCTAAGACCGCATTCACTACCCGATATGGTCTCTACAAATATACAGTGATGTCTTTCGGTCTCACCAATGCCCCTGCCTTTTTCATGCATATGATGAATAAGGTATTCATGGATATCTTGATAAGTTTGTGGTGGTCTTCATCGATGACATTCTCATATAATCAAAAAGTGAAGAAGAGCACAAAGAACATCTTAGTGTA
The DNA here is from genome assembly GCF_002162155.2 of Triticum dicoccoides. Taxonomy (NCBI): domain Eukaryota; kingdom Viridiplantae; phylum Streptophyta; class Magnoliopsida; order Poales; family Poaceae; genus Triticum; species Triticum dicoccoides. Next base: position 332,699,263 of record NC_041391.1, on the reverse strand, counting down.
GTGTCTTGTAGAGACTCCGTGACCATCAGCTCTATGCAAAATTCAGCAAGTGTGAGTTTTGGCTCAAGCAAGTCGTATTCTTGGGACATACTCTGTCAGCGGAAGGCATCGCTGTGGATCCCAGCAAAGTGAAAGACATGCTTGATTGGACAGCACCCATGATCATATCCGAAATCCAGAGTTTTCTTGGATTAGCCGGATACTACCGCCATTTTATCTAAGGTTTTTCCAAGATTGCCAAGCCAATGATAGAGCTCCTCAGGAAAGATAAGAAGTTTGAATGGATGGAGGACTGTGAGAAGAGCTTTAACGAGCTAAAGACCAGATTAGCATCAACACCTGTATTGACTCTCCCAGGCATCTACTGCAGCTTTGATGTGTACTATGACGCATCCAGGAAAGGTATTGGATGTGTACTCATGCAAGATGGCAAGGTTGTAGCCTACGCATCTCGCCAGCTACGACCCCACGAAGGGAATTATCCTACACATGATTTGGAGTTGGCCGTAGTTGTGGACGCTCTAAAAATTTGGAGACATTACCTCATAGGAAAAATGTGCCAGATATTTACCGACCACAATAGTATCAAATATATATTTACTCAGCCAGACTTAAACCTTCGACAGCGAAGATGGCTCGAGCTGGTCAAGGACTATGACCTGGGAATAAATTACCATCCGGGTTAGGCCAACGTGGTTGTTGATGCCCTCAGTAGCAAGCCTGCCAGTTTAAATGCCATGATGGAGTCCTTGCCTCCCGAAGTCCAACAAGCGATCGATCAGCTTAACTTGGTGATTGTGAATGCTGGTCTTGCAAATGTATTGGAAATAACTCCTACCCTCAAGGATGAGATTCGCATGGCCCAGATAGACGACTCAACTCTACAAAACCATATCAAACGTCTGCAAGAAGGCAAGACCCAAGATTTCTCTAAGGATCTGCAGGGTACACTAAGGTTTCGAGGCCGGATTTGTGTACCTGAGCAAGCAGACCTGAGAAAGAAGATTTTGGCAGAAGCACATGAATCCTCGTATTCAATTCACCCCAAAAGTACCAAAATATATGAAGACCTTCGGCAGATATTTTGGTGGGACAGAATGAAAAAGGACATCGCATACTTTGTTGCTTGTTGCGATGTATGCAACAAAGTGAAGGTGGGACCACTAAAAAAAGACACATTTGTGACATTTTGGGCCCAACGAATTTTTTTTGTGTCATGCTTATGACACTTCTATGACGATAATTGTGATAAAATCCGGTATCATCATAGATGTGGTGGGCTCCTACTTCTATGACAAGAAATCATGACAGAAAATGGGCTTTTCATCCTGGGCGGGCCGAAGACACAACTGCATGACGTTCTTTAGGCCGTGCGTGACAGAAAAGCTGTGGTAGAAGCGAGGGCGAGGAAAATATCAGGGAGTTCTCGGTTATGGTGGGTGGTCAGGGGCTGAGCGATGCGCATTTCTCTTGTACACGTACGCGCGTGGGTGTGAGGCGTTGGCTCTAACTGAACCCAAGAAAGGCGTCGCCTAACTGAACCCGACCAATTGCACTGCAGGCTAAGCGTTACTGAACCCGAGCGATCGATCGATGGCTGTTAACTGAACCCGATCGAGCGATTCCTTCGGTACTACTGGTAACTGAAGCCGATCGATGCTGCCTCTGGATGAACAGCGAGTGTTGTTGGGGCGGGGTTGGATGAATAGTTCCTGGTGGGGGGTTGGATGAATAGGACCCCGTGGAGAGGGCTGGTTGAACAGTAGTCGATGGAGGAGCAGTTGTAGGTGGAGGCTGGACGAGGTCGACAAAGGATGAACAGTAGCCCGTGGAGGCTGGAGGAGGTCGACTATGGAGACGAACAGTATTCCGTGGAGTCCCGTTTAGCGGTACGCCACACCCCTCCCGATGAACAGGACCCTCGTTTCGATCGTAGCGCTCCAACACAAGTCTGTTTCCTCTGTTTTGCGGTACGCCACACCCCTCCCGATGAACAGGAACCCATTTCGACCGTGGGAGGTCCAACAGAAGTCCGTTTCCTCCATTTTGGCATACGCCAGACCCCTCCCGATGAACAGGATCCCGTTTCGACCGTGGCCGGTGAAACAGAAGGCCGTTTACTCCGTTTTGCGTTACGCCGGGCCTCGTTTCCATCAGCCGTTCTGTCCAAGCCGGTTGGCTCCCGATGAACATGTCGACGCATTCCCTTCCGACCCAGCCGGTTGGCTCCCCATGAACACGACGACGACACAGTTTCTCCGTTTTGACCCTGCCATGTACACGAGCCCTGGCCGTACGTATGCGCGAGTAGGCGTTCGAGACCCCGCCCGTATGTACGCACGTGGCCGGATTTACTTTCTTGCACCCTGGCCGTTGTACCTATGTGTACATGCTACGTGCACGCCTCTACTACGACATGTGCCCTTCCTTGCACGGCCACGATTCATTGCTGCAACCTGCAGATAGACAGATCGACCAGTATGTACATACACGTTCGCGGCCAGAATGACAACGCTACGTACGCTTCGACCAGGTGGGTCTCGACTGTCAGGCACTTCCTTGCATGCGAAGATGTAGCAAGTGGGTCCCAGGAGTCAAGGGGCGAATCGTTTTTTAACCGTAACATGGACGCACTTCCATGCGTGCGAAGATGTAGCTGGTGGGTCCCAGCAGTCAAGGGGAAAACATTTTTTTCGTGAAATATGGTGGCCCGTCCGGTGGGTCCCTGCTGTCAGGTGGAGGAATAATTATTTTGCATGTAATAAGGAGGCACTTCCTTGCTGCTGCCATGGACCCAGCTGTCAGCCTCTCCATGTACAGTACTCTTCCGATGGAAGTCGTTCCTTTACCATGTTGACCACACCGCGCCGAGAGCACCAGGGCGGTGGACGACAGCGAGGCCTAGGAAGGGGAAAATGCAGAGCCGGGGAAGACGCGGAGCTGGGGAAGACGTGGCAGTGGAAGCCCACATGGAGAGGAGTACGAGGGTTCACTGGTTCGGCTGCGGTGTGTGGATGCCGTCGCTGCAGAATAACAGGTGGTTTGGGTGAGTAGAGGGATGGCCTGGCCAGCGGTGAGAGTAGTAGGGGGCAGTGAGGCCTCCACGGCGTCATAGCCGGCCACGGGAGGTAGGAGCACGCGGCACGACCGGCGCTGGTTTGGGCGGCTGGAGCAAGAAGACCAGAGGTTGAAGAAGCACTACAGCCGTTGGATGAACATCGTATGGTCACTGGGTCAAGAATCGTTCATATTGACTAAGTTGACAAAGCCCTCCGTCCCCATCAACTTAGTAGGCCCACAAGTCAGCCTCCCACTATGCTGGGTCCCAGCTAGGAGGGGGAGTATTCATTTTTTGTGCGTAATAAGGAGGCACTTCCTTGCGTGCGAAGATATAGCCGGTGGGTCCGACCTGTCAGCGGGGGGGACATTTTTTCGCGAAATACAGAGGCCCTTCCGGTGGGTTCCAGATGTCTGGTGGTGGAATCATTATTTTGCGCATAATAAGGAGGCATTTCCTTGTGAGCGGCCGTGAACCCAGCTGTCAGCCTCTCCACATACAGTCCACATCCGATGGATGTCGTTCGTTGACCACGTTGACCAGGCCATGCCGAGAGCACTGGGGCGATGGACGACGGCGAGGCCGAAGAATGGAACGACACAAAGCCGGGGAAGACTCGGCAGTGGTAGCCCATGTGGTGGGGAGTACGAATGTTTACTGGTTCTGCTACCGTCGCCGGAAAATAACAGGAGGTGTGGGTGAGTAGAGGAATGGCCTAGCCAACAATGGAGTAGGGTGGGGTGGTGCGGCCTGTGCAGCAGCACAGCCGGCCACAGGAGGCGGGAGCAGGCAGTCCCACCGACGCTTGTTTGGGCGGCTGGAGCAAGAAGATCAGATATTGAAGAAGCAGCACGGCCGTTGGATTAACATCCAATGGTCACTGCTGCTAAAATCGTTTGTGGACTAAGTTGACAAAGCCTTTCGTACACGTCAACCTAGTAGACCCACAAGTTAGCCTCCAAATCTGTCCGAAACCGCATACAGCCCGAAATTTCTAGCCAGATTCAAATTAATTTTAGAACTAAATATACTTTAATTTAAATCCAATGAAATTTTACCCGCACAAAAACAATGAAATTTAAATATCAAAATCCGAAAGAAAACAGTATTTTGGAACTAATTGCATGTTTGCTGTCTTTTTTCATTTTACAGCCCATTTATTACTACTCGTAGCCCATTTCTTATTACTTATAGCCCATTTTCTGGGGAAAATGCATCCCTCCTCGTCTTGAATGATTTCTGGCCTAGCAGGGCGTAGAAAAGCAAGTAGGCCTATGTTGGTTATTCTGCAAAAAACAAAATAGCTGGCTAGCCATTTTCAGAAAGGAAAAAAACAAACTGGGCTAGTCATGTGCTAAACATATGAAATAAAAGCCTGGGCTAGACAGGCCACAGCTCCCGCACAACCTAGTTGATATCCTTCTCTGTCCCGAAAAAACAAAATTACTGCACGCTGCTGGGTCCCTACTGTCATCCTCACCATGTACAGTCATCTCCTTATTCCTCTCGTTTGTTGACCATGTTGACAACACCGGAGGGCGGCACCGCGGTGAGCGAACCAAGGCGGAGGATGATGGTGAGGCCTCGGACGGGAACGGACAGGATCCGGGGAAGATGCATAGAGTTTTAGGGTGCGATGTGGCCACGATGCATGCGCGGCAGCACAACCAGTCGTGGGAGGCGGGAGCAGGCGGTCCCGACGGCGCTGGTTTGGCTTTGGCGGCTGGAGGAAGAAGAGACTGAAGAAACACGACAGACATCGAATGTCAATCCAATGGTCAAGGTTGGCATAATCGTTTGTTGACTAAGCCGACACCAAGTAGCATACTTTTTTGTATATAGGAATAAAAGAAAAACAAGCCTCGTTCGCCTGATAACATTCCCAAAATTGCGACCGTTCGATCTTGCATCACAACTAAAATTGCGAGGAAAATGCGTTCGTCTGCCGTCCTCCTCCTAGGGAACGTTCACCACATAAGTGACTAGCACCCTTGGTTTTCAACCAAGAGGTCTTGGGTCACTACTAGGGAACACCTTATACACAGAACTTCAGCTGTAGCACGTGTCTGAAAGTGCGTTATATTGACTAGAGGGGGGGGTGAATAGGCGATTTTTATGAATTCTTCACTGAGGAATTTGCTGGTGAGGAAATTCCTAAATGAAGAACTACTAGCAGCATAATAAGTACTCAAATGTAAACATAATAAAACACAAGCATGGTCATCATGATGGAATGAAGACAAGTACAGAGTATAGAAAGCGTAAACACGGGATAACACAGAAAGAAGATGGATAGACTGAAGAAATTGAACTGAGGAAATTGAGAAAGTCTTCAGTCAAAGTCTTCAAACAGATATGAACAAGTACACAACAACAGAAATGAGGACCCATAGGCTTGGTGAAGACAATGATTTGGTAGACCAGTTCCAATTGCTGTCTCAGTTGTACGTCTGGTTGGAGCGGCTGAGTATTTAAACTCGAGGACATCCAGTCCCGGACACACAGTCCTCACCGTATTCTCCTTGAGCTAAGGTCACACAGACCTCGCCCAATCACTCGTGGTAAGTCTTCAGGTGACTTCCGGACCTCCACAAACTTGGTCACTCGGTGACCCACAATTCCTCTTGGATGCTCTAGACCTTGATGCCTAACCGTCTGGAAGAAGCACAGTCTTCAAAGGTAAGAAGCATCGGATCCACGCAGGATCAATCTCTTCAGTGATGCTCGATCACTTTGGGTTTGTAGGTGTTGGGTTTTGGTTTTCCTCACTTGATGATTTTCGCTCAAAGTCCTCGGAGGATGGGTTGCTCTCAAATGACAAGTGTCAGTTTCTCTCGGAGCAGCCAACCAGCTAGTGGTTGTAGGGGGCGGCTATTTATAGCCTCGGGAGCAGCCCGACATGATAAGACATAAATGCCCTTGTCTGATATGACCGTTAGGTGGTAGATATTTTGGGACAGCTGGCGCATAGCACAGCAACGGTTGGAATATTTGACTCTCAACTTCCTCAGGGCTATCATGTTCCTCACTGTGTAGGCAATTCGCATTGGCGAATTCCTAACTCCTCACTCAGAACAAATTCCTCAGAGACCAGAAGAACTTCGTCTCTGTCACTGAAGAATATGTCTGAATTGTATGAGTTTTCCAATGGCTTCACTCGAAGGGATTGGTAGGTGTAGGATTTTGAGTTGAGCATCACATGGAGATTTTTCCTAAGTATTTCCTCGACCCCCTTTAATAGTACGGTGTTTCCTATGACTCAAGAAAGAGAAAATGAAACTATAAAAACAAAGTCTTCACGCTTCATGTTCCTCGAATGATTGCCAAGTCTTCAAGGTTACACCAATTTATTCACTTTCAAAGTCTTCAGAAAGTCTTCAGAAATCCAAAGTCTTCAGTTGAAGAACTTCATTTTTAGGGGTCGACTTTCTCTGTAAATATCAAACTCCTCATAGACTTATAGACCTGTGTACACTCACAAATGCATCAGTCCCGTAACCTATAAGTCTTCAATACACCAAAATCACTAATGGGCACTAGATGCACTTACAATCTCCCCCTTTTTGGTGATTGATGAGAGTATAGGTTAAGTTTTCAACGGGGATAAACATATGAAGTGTAAATACTTATATTGAGGAATTTGATTGCAAGATATAGAAGAACTCCCCATGAAGATGTGCATAGTGAGGAGTTTGCTTTTGAAGCAATGCACACTTGAAGAGTATAATCATGGAGATCTCCCCCTGTATCTTGTAATTCATACACGCATTTGACATATAATATGAAGAATTTGAAATGCATGATGAAATATGGTGACTGATGAAATTCAACATGCGTGCATTGACATTAATGAAGAATAAGCATGCAGAAGAACACAACAAAAGAATCAGGCCACCATGGAGGTTAAGATTACAACTCGATCCAGCAAAGTCATCAGAAGAATGAGAGTTGTAACTTAGCAAAAAAAATGCCCATATAAGATAGACCCGCTTGAAGACTAACTCAAATTTCTCCCCCTTTGTCATCGAATGACCAAAAGGCTTGAAACTGAGGACTAACACCCCTGAAGAATATCATGATGATGGAGGAGCGCCAGCGTTGTCAGGGTCTTGAGTCGTTGTAGGGCCTGCTGCAGTGTCGTCCAAGTCTTCATACTCGTCCGTGTCGCACAATGAAGAATATGAACTGGCCACCAAGGAAGGAACCTTGACCTTCTTGTATTTCTCCGGTGGAGGAGCAGATGAGTCAAAATCTTTCTTGAAGCCCATTTGCTTCAGATCTTCTTCACCATATAGATGTGACAGAATAGCCTAGGTGCGATCAAAAACTTCATGGAGGTAGTAATGGTTTTTCTTCACTGCATTATGTGTAGAAGTCATGTTGTGAAGAATAGAGCCAAACTGACGCTTAACCCATTTGTGGTTTCGATCCACCTTTTGGTGAAGACTTAGAAGCAGCTCACGGTCAGTCACCACACGAGGAGTAGTGGCTTGAGGATTTGGCTTGGATGCATTGGCAGGAGAATCATGAGTGGCAGAGTCATCATTGGTGGAGTAAGATGCAGCTTTGCGGAACTGACCATCCAATGGACGAATGCCTTCATCGATAACAGCTAGTGACTTGCCCTTTTCATCACCTGAGGAATATGTCCGCTTGAGGACTTCATCGGGGGCAAGTAGCTGAGATGATTCTAAAAGTCAGCCTTGTAGTTGAGTGAAGACCTTGTTCTGAGGAATCTCATGATCCATGGTGCGTAAGGCTTCAGCTCAAATGGTGAAAGTGCAACATTCGCCAGAGTCCTCATGAAGAAATCATGTTAGTTTATGGGGATGCCATGCATTATGTTGAATAACATATTCTTCATCATCCCAATGATTTCCTTATCGCATGAGTCATGGCCTTTGATAGGACTCATGGTCTTCGTCAGAATGCAATAGATGGTTCTAGGCACATAGAGCAATTCCTTCACGAGGAATTTGGTCCTTGGGGCTTGACCAGGCTTCAGAGGCTTCATGAGCACTTGCATATAGTGAGCAGTGAGTTCAAGCTCATCATACAGACAACGAGCACCTTCAGGTGGAGGACTGATTGGCAGGACACGAAGCAATTCAGAGGCTGGTGCCTTGTAATGAGTGTTTTCAGTCATCCAGTCCAACACCTAAGAGTTGACGTCAGCAGCATCACCTGTGATATGCAGCATTGCGTAGAACTGAAGAATGAGCTCTTCATTCCAATCAACTATGTCTGAGCAAAAGTTGAGCAAGCCTGCATCATGAAGCATACTGAGGACTTGAGAGAAGCAAGGCATTGATTCCATGTCCACGTGAGGAATATGCTCGTGGTCGAAGACTTTGTCCTTGTTGAAAAGCAGTGAAGAATAGAAGTTGGCCTGGTTGGCAGTCCAGAAACGCTTCCTTCTAAGACGAGCATTTTCATATGGATTGAATTCAGTGAAGAACACATGCTCGCCAAAGAAATCATCAACCTTGAATTTTTGCTTCTTTGAGAAGGGATCCTTTGGCTTGGGATGAGGGGTATCAGTCAATTGCATCACCACCTCAGGAATCGCAATCTCAAGTTCCTCAGGCTGAGGAATTTCAGGATCTGCTTCAGTTGCAGCCTGGATCTTCAATTCTTCATTGACAATTTCTTCAGCACTAGTGGTTGGAATTTCTTCATGAAAACTTGGGGTTGCATGAGGTTCTTCAGATTCCATTTGTACTTCAGTAGCGGCTGGGGACTGAGGAATTGCTTGGAGTGGAGTGAACATTGGAGAGTTGGGGTGCTGACTTTCCCAAAAGTCATCATTGAGCACAGGAGTGGTACAGCCAATGTCCACATCCTCATCTTCCATTTCTTCAACGCCAGCCTCTTCAGCAGTGAACTGAGGCATAGGCAAGGAGATGACTGGGTTGAAGGGATTGCATCCACTTCAATTTCTTCATCCAACTACTCTGTCGAAGTAGCAGAAGGAGTTTCTTCATCAGATTCGCTAGGAATCACATAATCTTCACCAAAAGGAACAAGGTCCTTTGATGGCATGAAAGAGACTGGAACGACATCAATTGGATTGTAAATTGAACTATTCAGAGGCTTCATCTTCTTCGGAGCTGAAGAATTTGATGAAGTTGATGCCTTCCTTTTCTTCATAGCTGCACGCTCTGCAGCCTTGGTCTTCTTCGCATGTAATGCAGATGGAAGGATCAGAGTTGGAGTAGGTGCAGGAGGTGCAGAGGACTTTTGATCATTTTCTTCAAGCGCAACTGATGCAGTTTCCCTGACTTCTTCACTTTATTCGGGCGCACCACTAGTGGATGCCCTGGCAATATCTTCAGCGGCTGGAATGTTGTCATCAGCCCTGGTACTCTCATTTTCTTCAGCAACCTGATTGTCATCAGCGGTGCTGGCATGTTCTTCAGTAGGCTGAGCAGATGCTTCAGCCGGTGTAACTTCAATGTTCATAGGAGGAGCAACACTTGAAGTGAATTTCTTCATCAGATTGACGAACCGAACCTTTGAGCCCTTCCAATTAGCATAGTAGCAATCAAATTCATCACTCAGTTGCTTGATTTCAGCTTGCAAGGCAATGAGTTGATTAGGGGTAAGAGTGAGGACATTGTCCTTGAGGTAGCGTTGCTTCTTTTGCTGCGCTTTCTTCAGCCTTCTGCCTTCTTCAAATTTCCACTTTTCTTCCTCAATGAAGGCAGTCAGAACATGACTTTGACCAGGAGTGAGGTTCATCTCTGGCAAAGGCGTGTTAGGGTCCTTGTGCCACAGGTCAATGAAATCGAGGATCAACTTTGGATCCAACAACAGTGGCACATTGCTACCTTTGGCTCTCGCGGCCCTGGCTTGCCTATCTCTGATAATTTCAGCAAGTTCTTCATCATCAGCCTCATCGTCATCAGAGGGAACTTGGAAGGCGACCTGCTTCTTGTGAGGACTTGGTCGAAGGCCTCGTCCAGCAGTGGCCTTTTTCTTCAGCAGAGAGGGGCCAGCTGAGGAATTTGGTGCAGCTGAGGAACTTGCAGATGCTCCTGAGGCAATTGAGATGCCTGTAGTCCTTTGGCATGTGGCAAGATGCACAAGCGCTGAGGATTTTGTTGGAGCAGCTGAGGACATTGAAGGAGCAGTCCGAGGAATTGGCCGTGAGGGTCTTGAAGAATTTGGCCTTGAGGGCATTGCTGAGGAGCTTGGCCGTGAGGGCATTGAGGGAGAAGCGCTTGACTTATGTGTAGGCTTCTTAGGCATCGCCTTCTTTGGCTGACTAGCAGAGGCCTCAGCAGTGGTAGCAGCAGCAACAGAGTCTGGATTGAATTTCTTCGCTGCTTCCTTATGCGTATGCTTCTTAGGCACTGCTTCCTTTGATTGCTTGGCCAGTTTGGCCTGGCGCTTTGCCCATTCATTGGCATAGTCCTCACCGCGCTTGAGGCTGGTGGGATTTGCCACTTGGATTGGTACCAATGGAGGTCTTGAGCATGGAGGGTTGAGCGCAAATTTCTTCATACACTTGGGAGTTACATACCTGTACTCCCTCCATTCCCATGCCCATCTCCTCTCTATCTTTTGAATGCGCACCTTGTGCTGATTTCTATCTTCCTCAGGGGGTGTGCAGTACCCAACATAAATTTCCTCAGGGATTTTGAAAGCAGTATTGACCTCAGGCCTCTTTCCACCCTTCTGTGGCTTCTTACCTTCAGTCATTTTCTTCAGCTGAGGAATATGAACAACTGAAGTTTCTGAAGAGGTGTGCAACTTTTCTTTGAGGAACGCTGCAAATGAGTTAAGTTGATGAGAACCTAGTGATTCAGCAGCGGACATTTGTACCTATGAACAGAGTATAGTTGCGAGGAATTTGGAGAGGTCATATGCGTTCTCAGAAGGTTTTTCAAAAATGAATAAGTTTGAGGAATTTGACCAGATGAGTCTTGACGAATTTCACTAAGCATTCTTTGTCTTAGGTTCCAGAGTTGTATAGATTGAAAATCCACACAATTGAGGAATCTTGAAGAAAATCATTGCTTAGAGAAACAAATCAAGAGCAGAGGACATGTGAGGTGTTCATGTGTGTGAAGATTTGAATAATAAACACCTTTGAAGATTTTCAAGAAAACATATGAATCAAAGAGGGTAGTAAAATTAACTTTTAATTACCCGAAGTGAAGAACACGATGAATTGGGAAGAGTAGATGTGAAGTTCGTCAGTTCAGATCTTCCACGCCCTAAATCGGTAGAGGAAGACAGCTACGGTGGTGGAGGAGTGAAGAAATCCGCAACCGGCGTGAGTACGACGGCTATGAGGTCGAGGCAGTGAGGCTCTTCCTCACCGGTGACGATGAAGTAGCGGCGGCGCTAGGGTTTGGGGAGCTCGAGCGAGAGTGAGAGCAAGCAGAGTGAAAGTGAAGTGAGGAAGAGGCAGGGGTATTTATTTTGGGAGTGAAAAACTGTACGCCCAAGGAAATCGGGTGAACGTGCCCCTGGCCCTTTTCTCATTCGCTTGACATATGTCACCCATGTACTGAGAGGTGGCGATCATGTAGGATCGTGGGTGAATAGATAAGTATTGTCGTGGGATGCAGAACGGCTTGAGCGGCAAAGCCGAAAATTTAGATAAGATAAGTTAAAAGTTCCATTCACAATTTCCTCAGCTGCCAGGACACAATGAAGATTTTGAACGAGTTTCAAATAGAACGCACATGAAGAATTTGTGAATAGACTGGGTTGAGTTTAGCATAGAGGGGGAAGGGTCCGATCACATTCACTTAGCAGAAGAAATCAACTTGAAGAATTAGCAATAAGTGAATGCTGTAGAGCACATAAAACTCATATATATATATATATATATATATATATATATATATATATATATTCAAATGAAGAACAACACCGGAAAGAGTGAAGACAATGCAAAGTTGAAGAATTTGAAAAGGTGAGGAATTTCAAAAACGAAGAAAAACTCAAATTGAAGATTTCCAACTTTGGGTGGTGGCATAACCCACCTTATAAGAAATCTGATTTCAGACACCGCGTACCATTGTCGTAGGGCTCTGAGAATCAATTTGTTCATTAATTTCTTCACACATAGAGGGTTAGTCTTCATTGATTGAAGAAAAACGTTACTTTGTGTGTTGCGCATCTAAGTCATCAAGTCAGCATAAGTGTTAGGATGTGTGTCCATTTCTAAGAACATTCGAAGATTCTAGGATATTTAGCTCACACCGCAACTTGCTAAATCTCTTCTCATCCAAGGGCTTAGTGAAGATATCGGCCAGCTGATCTTCAGTGCTAACGTAGTCGTGGAGATGTCGCCCTTCAACACATGATCACGAAGAAAATGATGATGAATATGGATGTGCTTGGTCTTCGAGTGCTGAACTGGGTTATGAGCAATCTTGATAGCACTCTCATTGTCACAGTAGAGAGGCACATTCTTCACGTTGATGCCATAGTCCTCGAGTGTTTGCTTCATCCATAGTAGTTGAGCACAGCATGATCCAGCAGCAATGTACTCAGCTTCTGCAGTGGAGAGTGATACGCAGTTCTGTTTCTTCGAGGACCAACAGACCAAAGATCGTTCGAGGAAATGACACGTGCCTGACGTTGACTTGCAGTCCACACGATCACCAGCATAGTCAGAATCTGAATATCCAATGAGATCAAACGAAGAGCCCATGGGATACCATAATCCAAGTGTTGGTGTGTGAGCTAAATATCGAAGAATATGCTTCACAACCTTATGGTGTGTTTCCTTCGGTGTAGCTTGAAATCGGGCACACATGCAAACACTAAGCATAATATCCGGCCTAGATGCACACATGTACAATAAAGAGCCAATCATGGAGTGGTATACCTTTTGATCGAAGTCTTCACCATTTTCATCAGTGCATAGATGGCCATTTGTGGACATTAGAATTTTGACCCCTTTGCAACCTTGTATGCCGAATTTCCTCAATACGTCCTTGAGGTATTTCTCCTGAGATATGAATATGTCATTGCGCTATTGACGAATTTGAAGACCTAAAAAGAATTTCAATTCTCCCATCATAGACATTTGATATTCTTCACTCAACATATAGGCAAATTCATCACTGTATCGTTGGTCAGTACAACCAAAAATGGTATCATCAACATATATTTGGCACACAAACAGTTCATCATCATAGGACTTAGTGAAAAAGAGTTGGGTCGAGTGAACCGGGTTTGAAGCCTTTCTTCATGAGGAATTCCTTCAAAGTATCATAACACGCCCGAGGGGCTTGCTTGAGGCCATACAGGGCCTTGTTGAGTCTGAAGACTTTGTCAGGATTCTTTGGATCTTCAAAACCTGGGGGTTGAGCAACATATACTTCTTCCTCAAGCTTACCATTGAGGAATGCACTTTTCACATCCATTTGTTGTAAGATAATATCATGATGGTTAGCATAAGCAAGTAATATGTGAATAGCCTCAAGTCTAGCAATAGGTGCAAAAGTTTCATCAAAATCAATTCCTTCAACCTGTGTGTAGCCTTGAGATACAAGCCGTGCCTTATTCCTCACCACAAGGCAATTTTCATCTTGCTTGTTGCGGTAGATCCACTTTATGCCAATAATATTGTGCTTGCGAGGATCTGGACGTTTGACCAGTTCCCAGACGTTGTTGAGCTCAAAATAATGTAATTCTTCTTGCATAGCTTGAATCCACTCAGGTTCCAGAAGTGCTTCATCTACCTTAGTGGGCTCTGTGATAGAGACAAAAGCAAAGTGCCCACAAAAGTTAGACAAATGTGAAGCTTTTGAGCGTGTGAGAGGACCTGGTGCTTCAATGTCATCGATGATTTTCTCAATTTGCACTTCGTTTGCAATACGAGGATGAGCGGGTTGCCTTCGAGGAATTTGATCCGCATTTTCTTTAGGAGCATTTTCCTCAGCACCATTTTCTTCAGGTGCGCCAGCTCGACGTTCATCACGTTCTGGAATGAATTCTTCAGCAGATTCTTCGGTGGGAATGACATCCTCAGTAGCTTTGAACTTGATAGAATCCTCAGGTGCTTGTTCATCTATCACAGAAGGTAGGTGCTCTCTTTGCGAGCCATTAGTTTCATCGAACCGCACATCTACAGTTTCAACAACCTTGTGAAGAACGTTGTTGAAGACTTTGTAGGTGTGCGAGTCCTTTCCGTAACCAAGCATAAAACCCTCATGTGCTTTCGGTGCAAATTTAGAATTGTGATGAGGATCTCTAATCCAACATTTAGCACCGAAGACTTTGAAGTAACTCACATTGGGTTTCTTGTCAGTGAGGAGTTCATAGGCGGTCTTCTTGAAGAATTTGTGATGATATACTCTGTTGATGATGTGGCACACAGTATCAATAGCCTCAATCCAGAACCGATGAGGTGTCTTGTGACGCCCGGATAATCATTCTACAGTAACCCCACGCTAATCATGCCACGTCACCTCGGTTACCGTTGCTAACCTCTTAATGATTCAAAACCGTTTTGAAATTTAAATTCTAAATATGTCAAACAACAAATGTTTTCAAAAGTTGAAACAAAATTGTTCGGTGGGTGCCGAATATTACAAGGGTAATTATATTAAAGAAAACATATTTTTAGAAAGTGTCTGAATATTTTAAAATGAATTAAAACAGAGAAGAGAAATAATAAAAGAAAATGCAAAACAGAAAAAAAGGAAGAACCCCCCCCCCTCACCTGGGCCGACTGGCCCAGCTGACCACCGCGCCCCCCTTAGGCCTCAACCCATCTGGCCTACCCTGGCCGGCCCAGCCGGACCGGCCCACCCCACCCCACCTCACCTACTAGCCCACCCAGGTGACACCGAACCCTAACCCACTCCTCCCACTCCCCACGTCTCTCCTCTCCTCGTCCCG